>NC_069140.1:76063080-76376671 GCF_943734755.1 Anopheles moucheti
AAGCAGCCGACAGGGTCAGTCTAGATAAGGAGACGGAATCCCGCCCCGATCGGCTTGGCTTTATTTTGTTTATCTAGCTTTTCTTGCAAGAATCATGCTGAAGTTGCATGTTCGATGTGGAAGAACGGTTGTGTAATTGTCATATCTAAAGTCAAGTTTTATCATATATAATTGCCTGTTGGTTAAAATCAATTGAAGTGTAGATTTTTGAATTAAAAAATTCGATTTTTTTTAATCAAATTAATGAAAAGTTTGCCTCTTTTGAAAAAGTTCAAATATATTTCTTGAATAATTTAAGTTCGGGCCGCTCGACACAACAGGACCGGTCCAAAGTCCCATCTGGTGCAATCTCTCCCGTACGCAGAACTGACTCTTGCTACGCGTAAATGAAGTCAAAGAAAACCAGAAATGGGTAGGCCTTAATCCTCTTCAGATCGTTGTACCGATAAAGAAGAAGTTAATTTAAGTAGCAAATAGATATCGGGATAATGAATTCTTCATAGGACAGGACCCAGTATCAAATCTCGCGTGAACCATACTCCTCCCCCGTATGTAGGTCTTGCACTTCAGCTTACAAGAACATCTCCTGTGAAGTTATGGTTGGCATATCTATGTTGGTTAGTGTTAGGTATTCGCTGGATTTTGTGAAGCCCTTTTGTATTCATTTGCTTAATTTAATATCTTAAAAGATTAGTTTATGCCTAGAACCCACCTGGTATATTATGAGACGGAGGTTACCTTCATATGCAGATAATATATCGCCTTGGTCTCAGAGACCCTGGAAGTCAAGAATTTCTTACTGATTCGTTAAGTTCTACGAAACTAAATCTAATGCCCTCTTATCTCCATTTTCTTCCAGTAAATTCTTACATCAACAAGTAGTTGTAATAGAGTAGATCGAACGCCACCTAACTACCAACACCACAGGACCATTGAACTTTTCATGAAAGCTCGTTTGCGTTGTCACTATCGAAGTGTATGGGCCGGAAATAAATATTTGACGACAGTTGATAACAGTTGGGCTCGAAAATGATTATTCCCCAATCAATGTAACATCTGATCGTGGAGTCTGAGCAGCGGGAGCCTCTTTCCCCAAACGGGGAGCATCATCTCTCCTATTGCTGCTATCGCCCTATGTTCACCCGATAAGGCGTGCACACGGTGATGGTGTAAAAACTGTATTCAAATTTACCTACCCAATTGTTGATTACGTACGGTCAGATGTGCATGGCGTTCGTCACCCCATTGCCCGCACGAATGTGGCAGAGCACGTGTTTTGTCCCGCTTGTCATCTTGAACAATTAACATTTGCTTGTTTGCTGTCACCTGATTGATGAGGCGGAGGTTGGTTGATATGCGCTCCCCCGTTCACGCGCCCCCAGTAACTAATGAGCACCTTTATATACATTAGAATATATACACCGTTCCAATGAAGGCGGTCTAAAAGCGGATCGTCTCAGCGGCAATGATAATGAAGCAGAACGTAATCCACGCAAATGAAGCGAAACAGGAAAAGTTAGCAACAGTTACGAAATATGCACTGATTTAAAAAAAAAACGATAAAGCGAACCAAAAGCCGAGAATGAGGAAGATGATGCGATCGGATCTGATGATCTTTAGACTTTGTACGCTTCCCCTTTGTACGCAAGGGGTTGGTTGATCGAACTGAAGTTCGGCGAATTGGAGATTTTCCGGAATGTGATCGGCACATCAAATTGCCGATAATGCCAGCTTTATTTATACCTTTTTCATATATTGCACAACATAAAGCAAAACCTGCTAGTCATTCGGTGGGTGCCATCGCATTCTAAACCCGTTTCCCCGTGCAGGAGACATAACATTATGCAAAACGGTTCCTACCTAAAACCGAATCGGCAGTGACGCGATCGGGTGGGAACGCGCGATCGCGAATAGAATATATTATCCTTTGCCAGACAATGATCTTTCGTTAACCGTGGGGGGCAGGGGGGGTAGAGGGGGGAGGGGGATCACGTTCAAGGTCGGTTCATTAGTAATTTTCGTAATAAATTTTCGGCATGTTTTGTTCCTTCTTTCGTTCTGTGTATACATGAATTTTTTTTCTCTCTTCTTCCTTCGAACAGGTGAAACCTGAAACTACGGAGTTGAACATCCGCACCGGGCGCAATGTGCCGCGGATGGGGTTGATGCTGGTCGGCTGGGGTGGCAACAATGGTTCGACGTTAACCGCCGCCCTGGAGGCAAACAAACGCAGCCTGGAATGGCGTACCCGGCACGGCACCCAGAAGGCCAACTGGTACGGTTCGATCACACAGTCGTCCACGGTGCTGCTCGGTTCCGATGCGACCGGCCAGGATGTGTACATTCCGATGAACGAGCTCGTGCCGATGGTGAACCCGAACGATATCGTTGTCGATGGGTGGGACATCAGCTCGTTGCACATTGGCGATGCGATGAAGCGAGCGCAGGTGCTCGAGGTGGAACTGCAGGATCAGGTGTACAAACGGTTGTCGCAGCTGCGCCCACGGCCATCGATCTACGATCCGGATTTTATTGCCGCCAACCAGGCGGAGCGTGCAGATAACACGATTCAGGGCACACGCTACGAGCAGTACCAGCAGATCGTGAAGGATATCCGCGAGTTTAAGCAGCAGTCCGGCGTGGACAAGGTGGTCATTCTATGGACGGCCAATACGGAGCGGTTTGCTGAGGTGAAGGAAGGCCTGAACACCACCATGGCTGATTTGGAGCGTTCGCTGAAGCAGAACCACACGGAGATCTCTCCTTCGACGATCTTCGCCATGGCCGCCATCGCGGAGAATGTAAGAGTGATGGATTGATTTCTTGCGAGCTACTTAACTAACATTCTGATGTTTTCCCCTTTTTAGTGTATCTATATCAACGGATCCCCACAAAACACGTTTGTGCCCGGTGTGATCGAGATGGCGGAGCACTATGGGGCATTTATCGCTGGTGATGATTTTAAATCGGGACAAACGAAGCTAAAATCCGTGCTGGTAGATTTTCTCGTATCGGCCGGCATCAAGCCCGTCTCGATCGTCAGTTATAATCATCTGGGTAACAACGATGGCAAGAATCTCTCGGCCCCGCAGCAGTTCCGCTCGAAGGAGATCTCCAAGAGCAACGTGGTGGACGATATGGTTGCATCCAATCACATTCTGTACGGTGCGGACGAGCATCCGGATCACTGCGTCGTGATCAAGTACGTGCCGTACGTTGGCGATAGCAAGCGTGCGATGGACGAGTACACGAGCCAGATCATGCTCGGTGGTCACAACACGCTGGTCATTCATAACACCTGCGAGGATTCGCTTCTGGCCACACCGCTCATTCTCGATTTGGCCATTTTGGGCGAGCTCTGTTCGCGCATTCAGATTCGCCGCAAGGAGCCGGCGGGTGGAGAGTTTGTCCCGTTCCGGTCGGTACTTTCGCTGCTGAGCTATCTGTGCAAGGCACCGTTGGTACCGCAGGGCACACCGGTCGTTAATTCGCTCTTCCGTCAGCGGACGGCAATCGAGAATATTTTGCGCGCCTGTGTCGGTCTGCCACCGTTGAGTCATATGACGCTGGAGCACCGTTTTGATTTGCCGATCGGCGAGCGCCAGTCGGAGGGTGGTCAACACATTGCCAAGAAGGCACGCGTTAATGGTGCGACACCGTTTGCGAACGGTAGCAGCGAGAAATGTAACGGTGTGCATAATGGAGATGCTCATTCCTCGGAGAAAGTTAGCAGTCACTAATATTGAGTTGATGAATGATTTTCGGTTGGACACTCCCATGCACCGTGCCTGCATGGATATGTCTTTAATTCCCACCCTACGATCCAATGGTTTCCCCCGTAACAAGAACCCGGTATTGAATTGATCTATGCATGCATGGTATAGAGCTTCTAATGAATTAACGATCGTGTATTCGCTTTTAGAAGACATTATGTTTCACTGATGCTATTCTCACATTTTTTTTCGGCCTTGAAGCAAGTATTGTATTGACCATACTTCCGAAACGGGACTGTCTTGTAATGTTAAAGGCATAGAACTGAACACAGGCAGCAAATAACGACAACAAACAGACAAACGAAAAGGATACAAAATTCTTATAGAACAGTAATTACCCTGTTCCCTTTTCCCGGATGTTTATCCAGTTTAGTGTTAAGGATTCGTAAACATATATACAATGTAAGCGTTTATGGAAAAAGAATAAAACTACACGTTAGAATGTGACTACGTGGTTGATAATTTCTTTTTTGGAAACTCCGACATACATTTTTGAAGAATTATATTGATAGTTGCTGATGTTGTTGGTTATTTTCTAATACAAAATTATTATTGAATGTAATATTTTACCGTGCACGTGGAGATCTTTCGATTCCTATCTGAAAACATCCAGTGTGAAAATTTCGTTAAATTACCCTTAAATCACCCCTAATTTAACGGGTTATTTAAGGGAAATTATGCAGTCCTTTCGCGCAGTTTTTAAATTTTTCTATTGCGTCTTTGAGGTATGCTAAATGTCGATTAAATTACCGCGTAATTAAACGATAAATGAAGGGAAAATCTTTCCCTATGCATGCACCACGGGCAAAGTGAATGTTGTGAAACGTTTTAAACCCATTTTAAAACCATGAAAAACAAAAAAAAGTCTCCAAAACACACGAGCGAATGACTGGCGAAGCAAACTGCTCGAATGGGTAAATTAAGAGCGCGCTGTCTGACTGGGCAGCATCGTAGCTGGGAAGAAATTTGACAGCTCGACGAAAAAACAACAAATACTGCAGAAGAATCGCTCTTCCGAACGGTGAACCAGCGCGAGATCTTGTTCCTTTTGCAAACAGGATGAGCCAACAGGAAAAGGCCGCCCGGCGTGCGGCTCTACGCAACGAGTACTGGCGCACGATGACCAACCCGCATAACCATTTGCGTGGGGAGAGCGGTGGTGTGGTAAGTGTCTATCGACGATACGCTTTTCAATCCGGCTGTGGTTATGTCATCAACTGATGATCCACGGGATGCGTTCCGGAAACAGGAACACAGCTGACCTGGTAAACACAATAACTGAAGCCTTTTTTATTCTTTTTCAGTTTGATACTGGCCTAGCCCGGTTCCAGGCGATGCGCGTTAACCACTATGAGCACTTCAAGCCGACCGGACGCTCGTTCAAGATAGGATTGCTAACCGTCGTCATACCGATCATCGTGTACGCTAAGATGATGAAGCATGAGCGCGACCAGCGGGAACATCAGTACCGCACCGGACAGGTGTCGTACGCTGACCGTCGCTTCAAGTTCATCTAAAGCTGAAAGCTGTGCAACATTTCTGTGAACCGGTGGTGTAGCAATTGTGGAATAAATTGTGAATAACAGGTACATTGCAGGCTGGTGAAGTTTGGCAAGATTTGCATCCTACAACCGAAACGATTTTATGGCGAACAGGTAATATCTTATTTTTAAATCAAAACAGTACCTCTTCTGCTATCGACAAGGGAGCAGTTGCAACTTATTAGATATTATTAGCAATATAATTTTAAATTCATGACGTATTGCACAAATTGATGCTGGTGTTATCTCAACTGGTAATTAGAAATGCTCCAAAACTTGGGTACGGATCATATCAAAACAACTGTTACGGCTGGACCACTCATTTCTCATCACTAACCCAAACCATGTTCTGGCTGGTACTCGTATAAGCCTCTGAGATATGGATTTTTGGTCCCGTATGTGTGTAAGAACAGTGTAGGAGCCGCTTTAAAAACAATGTCAATGCGTTGAACGATGAATTCACTACTGTATTGCGAATTATATTTGCACTTTAGAATGACATCAGGCGACAATATCCTTATAGGTCGTCCGCTTGGACGGAGTAGACGAAGTAGGGCCAGAATCGAGATGGAGTGACGGAGCAGATGCATCCTCCAGCAAGCCTGTGATGTTGAATTGGTAGACGACTGCCACTCGTCAGTTTAATGACCTGATCTACCGAGTTGTTGGTCTCAAGATTTTGCCTGTAACCATCCCATTAGAACACAGCCACTCAGTGCATCATTCAAACAGGCAGGAAGATAAAAACAAACATTCAAACAACAACAAAAAAAGAGTTACCGTATAATCTACGCTTTCCATTTATTATTCGCCTCTTTGTAAACTTAAAATTAATCTCTTATTAAAATTACGAACATCACCCCTCTTTCAACAAAGAACACACACCGGATGTGATGGATGAAAATCTCTTTCTAATGGGGGGGGGGAGGAGACACGACGATGATGCTTGGATCTCATTCTTTTATCGAATGCCTGCGTTTCTCTACTCGATGCGTGTGTCAGGAAAATGGGCATCTCCGTTTGTTCGACGCGACGCGAAAAGTATCTGTCCTCTCTTGCCGCAATTAAATTGTATATATCACACAACATAAAAATGCCGCATACTTTCTTTAGCTAGCTCTCTCTTTCTCTCGCTTGTTCCCAAAACTCCCCTTTTATACCAATGGGTAGCTAGCGGTGGTAGCAATACCGCAGTGATTGTCTCGGTTACGCGCCATCTTTACGTATCCCTGGTCGCCCCAGGTGGTTCCCCACGAGTTCTTCACCAGCCAGTAATCTTCACCCTCCTCGGACGTACCATAACCGACCGCCAGCACACCGTGGTCGAGCTGTTCCGAGTCGCACTGCGGCTCATAGTACACACCCTCCGAGTAGAACTGGAACGATTCGTGCGACGCATCGATGGCAACCGATACCGGACCGACGGTGGCGATCGCCTTCATCAGTGCCTTCTCATCGCCCTGTGGAATGTCGACGAAGCCCTTGTCTGTGGCACCGACGGCTTTCGGGTTGTAATGGCACTCATCGTCGATCGCCTCGTACGGGTACGACTTCTCCGTATCGATACCCTTGTTGTCCTTGACGTACTGGAAGGCGAAGTCCATCATGCCACCGTTGCAACCATTGTTACCGTACTTCTGCGAACAGTCGACGAGATTCTGCTCGGACAGCGACACCAGCTTGCCGGTCTTGCGGAAATGCTGTCCCTCCAGTGCGCCGGTCGCCGAGAATGACCAGCACGAGCCACAGTGTCCTAATAAGAGCGTAAGTTCCAAGCAAGAAGGTTGTGAGGAATTCAATCGGATCGGAAACGAATTCAAACTTCAAAACACTCTACACCACATACCTTGATCCTTTACCGCAGTGACGGCACCTTTCTTGCGCCAATCGATGGTCTTCGGTACTTCAACGTTGGCCGGTTCAATCCAGAACACAGGCTCCTCGATGGGCTTCAGATCACCACGCAGCAGGTGGCTACATTAACAAAAGAAATAATGTAATTTCGTCCTCCAATACCGCATGAATATCCACTTACCCGGCGGCAGAACGGTTAAAGCCGTTTAGCGTGTGGACAAACTCCTCGTGCAGCAGATCAGCGTACTTGTTCACGCGCAGACGGTACTTCTCCTGGCCAAGATCGAAGCGCTGATTGTGTTTAGCAATTTTGTGCTTATTCTGTACGTAGATCTTCATCCGGATGCGTTCCTCCGTCTCGCTATCGTACTTTTTACGATGTTGCAACTGCAAATGCAAGAAGTAAACATCGTACAATTGAATCAAGAACAATGAAGTTCGCTTGAAGTCGATTTATGTTGTTTAAACATCAAACAAACCGGTGATCGGATACAGGCGTCTGAGTCAGCATAAGGAAGCTGTAGCAGTGCGACAAAGTACGTACAAGAAGGCTTTTTTCCAGTGACACACACTCCGTCAGAACTAAATTTAAACAATTCGAAGAATACAATACGATTTGCGGGAAGACGATGATTCGACAGAACTCGCGAGAAAGGACGTTGGAACAACTATGTTTATTTATTTATTCAACACAATGCATACAAATTGCTGATCCATAGTGCCTTTCCACATAATGGAAAGAACAGAAAATAAAAACAATTTGAGTCCATAAAAAGTCAAATTGAAATCTTTAAAAGGCGGCAATAAGGGTCGAACTATTAAGAATAATTTAAGAGAAACTTTGTTATTGAAACTGATATAAGATATATGTTCCAAGCCGTTTACTTTAGTTATTTATACCAAAAAATTAACAATTAAGCAAATCATGTGAGAATACATGTATGATATTAGCAAATCTTTAATATACTAACACAAAAAATACATTGTCCATTCTTAAACGTTCTCTTGCTAGCATAACGAGGCGATTCTGCACGTGTTTTGATAAGATTGGTTTTCGTCCACTGCCCTCTGTTCGGACACATACTTGGACAGTTGGACATGGTACACGTGCGGGCGGGCAGAAAACGACAGGCACACTAATCAAGTTGAATATGAAGCGTTGCGTCGTATGATCGCAACCCCACTTGTGCCCTTTTGACGAACCCTTTTCGTCGCTATTTGCTTGAGAACCACAAACAATAATTCCCTGGTAAGACTTTAAAAACAACCACATTTGATGGATGTGACTCATATGTTCCTCGCTCGTCAAGCGAAAGCCAGAATGATCAATAGAACAAAGCAACTAAGAACGAAAAATACGCAACATTTGATCATTGCAAAGCAAGTAGTTGTGAGTGGAGGAGCGCGTTCCAATGTAAGACGCATTTGACGCAGAAATGATCATTGCGAACTTGACAAAGAGACGCCCGCAGTGTTGCCCAGAGGTTATCAGAAGATCGTCTATGAATGGAATAACATACATCTGCGCCTTTTTTCGCTAAACTAGACTGCTAAATAATTTGATAGTGAAAATTTAATGTCTAAAAGCATTTCCCTCACCAAGTTCCTCAATTGAAACGATCGAAAAAGATTCATCGATTTAACGATCCGGTGTTGCATCATTCGAAGGCACTGTCCGAAAGGGTGCAAGTATTAGTAGGTTGTTGCGTTACACATGACGTACACCCTTTTTCTCTTATCGCCCAACAGCGACTCGCGGACAGTAGTTTAGCCGGACAACAAAGAGATTATTGGTCACGAGCAGTTGCTACTGCAAGGGTACACGCGCAATGACAAAACTGGTTGCAAGGAGAACCGATCCAAAAGACCAGCATAAATGAATGGAAACGACGTGAGGGTAGAGTATATCAGTCGCTCGGCTCTCGAACCGTGTAATAATCTTGACGTATGCCATACCCGTTTCAGGGTCGAACGATTCAATATTCAATGCCAGCAGCATAAGCGATTATGCTAGGGGTCAATCATCCGGGTCCAGTTGTGAAGAAGTTTGCCAAACTGATCAACACGAAAAACCCGCATACGCCTTAATTGGGTGAATGTACTTGTGTGTCGGGCATTATTCTTGCTGTTTTGTGCCTGAAACTACTCTTCGAATCGTTAATTACGACCATGGTATTAATGTATGTTTTGTTGCATATAAATTGTAATAATGCGGGTGATTGCGTAATACAGCGTAGTAGTACATCATTTCGATCTGTTTTAGCTATTAAACCCTGTCTAATCTCATTCTAACGGAGATGTATTGCTCACTCTCGTAATGGAGCAAAATAGATTGCTGATAGCAAAATTACGCTCTACCGGTACTGTGCATTTACTATTCTTTTTATGATGGAGTTCAAAAATAAGGTGTTGTTGGCTTTTACCGATCATTCGCCTCTCCTATACCTCCTGTGTAAACCGATCACCTTCATCGAAATACCCAAACTTGAAAGTGTGTGAACTGATCCGCACAAACAAAGCGGAAAAATGAAATCCCAGCCACCGCTGCTTTAAGCAAAACAGCACACAACATGACAGTGGTATGTTGTTGCTTTGCCAGTTGCACGTATGTGTTTGGGGGTTGTTGACGAAGATTCGCATAAAAACACACGGTGAAATAACACCAAATACCAGCTGAGCAATGCTAACAGAAAATCGTACGCACACACACACCCGCTTAGTTGTTGCTATGGCATTGAAATGCGTATTTGATGCTCTGTTTGCGTATCTCCTTTGACACTCTTTGAATCGCTCGGGGGATGTTTCCGATCCCAAATCGTAGCAGCCCCTTTTTTGTTCGCTCTCTGCTGTTGTGTGTCGTTCGTTCTCTTTGTGTGTTGCGATAAGCACAGATCAGAGGACCGAAATTTGGCCAAGAAAGAAACCTCTTTTTGGTACTGTGTCCTCCTCTGCACGAGTCCGGCACGGGCCATTTTGTAAACTTGCCCAACTTCGCATCGTTTGCGGAGTCTTCTTTCCCTTTTCTGATGACCCAGAAAAACAGTTCCGTACTGTTCACACCAGCTGGCGGCCATCGTGATAATGAAATTGCGCGTCTTATTTTTCACCAATGCTCATCGCGTAACACTGATTGAACTAAGGGGTTGTTTAGTTAGGGTTAAAACATGTTACGCCTTCTTGCCGCTTCTGCTCTCTTCCCGTACGGCGCTCTTGATGGCGTCATTCGTTCCAGGGTAAAATTGTATGTATGCCTCCCAAGCACTATCGACTGTTTCCGGATCACGCCATGACGCCCCTACCTCGGGAAGTTGCTCAAACAAGCGTGACGAGATTTTGTGTTACTTTTGTCTACCGGGAAATTCAATATGATGCACGTTCGTTGTTGTTGCCACCGACTGTTTCCGACCACACGGTAGACTATTGGTCAAAGCTAAAAAAATTCCTACGCTGCGAGAACTTACCTTGAAAGCAGTCCATTCTTCCTTCACGAGATCAAAGATGGAGATCGCATTAGCGGCCGCAACAAAGCCGAGGATGAGTATTAGGAATTTCATGGCTGAGAGCTTGTTTTTAACCCGCAGTTAGCCGGAGATCTATTAGGAAAGTAACAAAAAACGCAGTTAAATAATTAGATTCCGTATCGCACACACCGTTTTTCGCTTATCTCCCCAAAAAACTGGCGAAATAAAGCCACTCTCGTACGAACCTCTATTGCAAATGGCAGAGCACAAAATGACGACGCAATCACGATGAATCACAGCCCTTTTTCACTTCAGCAAATAATGGGGGTTTTCGTTCGTTTAGTCGCTTGGTTAAAGTAATGGCACACTACACAGCTTTTCTATGTGAAAAAGCAGACACAACACAACAACACTAATCACGCACAACTTCCTGCAATGGGAAACGAAAGCAGATTGAGCGTTTTTCCTCGAAGAATCCTCCTATTTAAGTGCTAGCCGTTTCTTTTGTTTACGATTTTGTATGGGTTCGATTTCATAGAATGTGTCAGTGTGAGTGCGTTTGTATTATTGCGTTGCAGGGTTGGACGCTGCGGAGCGTCATAATCTTTCTCATAATTTATATGAGCTGGTCTGTGAGCGATATGCACGATGCGCTGAAAACCCCTGCAACGAGTGCGCAACGTTTGAATGTGTTTAGACCATTCGTTCTATTTCTGCGAAACGTTTTGCTCATGTCGCAACGGAAATGGGTTCAAAAAACGTTCGAAAGAGTCGTATCGGTAAGTTTAAAACAGATTTTCAAGAGGTTTTATAGCATCAAACAATGTTTCTGTGTTTTAAAGGTGATAACAATTCTTTCTCTCTGAAAGCTCTGTTTGCATTTATGACCCATAAAATTACTGGTGAAAAAGCAATGAATCACGCAGCACGTTCCCGACCAGATGCGGGATGATTATTGTGTGAAAAATGTGATATTTAAACAGCTGATCGGGATGAATGAACCAAGAACACAAAAAGACCGATTTCACTGCAAATGATAATGGGCCTTCAATCGCAAAATATGTTTTGCTTCCTTGTTTCCTTTAACAAACACGCAGATAAACGCAAAAGAATCGGCGTCTGGCCGTGTGGTCTCGCGAGTGTTGCCCGTTTCAAAATATTATCGAAATATGTTGCCACATGATGTGTTATTCATGCGCATCGCAGTACATTGTAAACAGTAGTACCAATGCGTCCTGCGCCAATTACGAATTGCAACCGCGCAAAAAGATCTTTGCTCTTCCGATCGTACCGAACCGGCGGAAACTGCTCCAGATTCCCCGGAACCGGTCACGACCCTGTTTACTACGCTGTCACTCAAGGGCCCGCTTAATGCAATCGGTGGCCTCCTAGTGTATCCAGGGCGATTGGTTGGCCGGCGGCACGGCCATAGACAGTAGGTAAAAGTTCACGCCTCGACCATTTTGCATGGTGGCCCGTCTGCGTAAGTGTGGCATCATTCAGCGAAAGGACATCTTATCAGGCAGCCCCCGTATTGATGCTGATGAACTCATGGTGTCGGAGCGTCATTTGCGATGTTTCGTTTTCGTCATCACCAATCAGCCGTTCTACTTTTCCGAGCCGCTAGACAAGCCGCTATCATTACTGAGATGGAATGGCAATGTTTGGCACGCATATCCTGTTGTGAGCGGAAGGGTTGTCTGAAAGCACTTCCCGGTTAATAGACACTGAATGTACAAACAAATATGAATCACCATTTTTTTTTTGTGGAAATTGTTGTGATCCAACCTGGCCGAGCTGATTAGACCAGTTGCTCGCCGTTGACAGTCAAGCTGTCAACGTGTCGATGTATAGGTGAAGGATCAGCTCGGCAGGTCAATGGGCCCTACACCGAAAAAGGGAATGGCGCAAATCCGCTTGGTGCGATCGGTCGGTGTGCGCGCGCGAGTCTAATTTTATAAGTTATATTAAATATATGTAGTAACGTGTACCTTGTGTTATTGGAATGTTACTAGTAACGTAATATCACGACCGAAACATAAAAGTGGCGACGAGGGAAACCTGAACTTTTTCTGTTTGTGACACATTTTACTGCGTGTGTGTGCTTGTGACAAACATTTTTAATTTTGTAATAGTTTCGTGCATTGTGAAAAATTCCGCGGCCACCGACCAAAAAGCGTAAGATGAGCACCAACGAGAACGGTGCATCAGACGCGAGCGAGGAGGAAACACGTCGATCTTCACTGATCCGTTCCAGCGCTTTTGGCCCCTCTCATCTCTTCGCTCCTCCGCCAACGCAGAGCGTACCGTTAACGCCATCGCAGCATCCCGGGACGCCGTCATTTCCACAAGCGGGATCAGCACCGAATCCCGAAACTGCTGCGCTTTACCAAATGTTGCAGTTAATGCAACAACAAATGACCCAGCAGCAGCAAATGATGGCACAAATGATGCAAATGCACACGACACAGCGTAACCCGGAATCCCAGCAGCAGCAGCAGCCGCTTAGCCCGCAGCAGCCCGAGCTCATCATGGAAGCCTTGGCGCGCAGCTTAATCGAGTTTCGGTACGAGGCTGAATCCAACGTAACGTTTGAAGCATGGTATGCCCGTTACGAGGATTTATTTAAGCAGGACGCCTCCCGACTCGACGATGCGGCTAAAGTTCGCCTGCTACTAAGGAAGCTAGGAACGATGGAACACTCTCGCTATTCCAATTACATCCTGCCCCGTCTTCCGCGCGACGTGTCTTTCGAGGAAACAGTGTGTATCCTGAAGTCGCTGTTTGGATCCGTTGAATCCATCGTTAGCAAGCGTTACCAGTGTATGCAGCTAGCAAAAACGCGCTCGGAGGATATTCTAGCGTTCATTTGCCGCGTGAACCGTTCATGCGTCGATTTTCAGTTTTCATCGATGAACGAGGACCAGTTCAAGTGCTTGATATTAGTATGTGGGCTGAAGGATGAAACTGATGCAGAAATCCGCACAAGGCTTCTCGCGCGAGTGGAAGAGAGAAATGATGTCACGCTAGACGAACTAGCAGCCGAGTGTCGGCGTATAAAACATTTAAAAGGGGACAGCGTAATGATTGGTGCAAAATCAAGTGACCAAGTTCTGGCCGTTCATAGAGGATCTATGCAAACGAAGCCTTCACACCATCACAGAGCCACTGTGCAACAGCGAAAGCCTCCGCAACGAAAACCGAACGAACCAACGGTGTCGGGTAAACCATCTCGGCCGTGTTGGTTATGCGGTGACCTTCATTGGGTGAGAGACTGCACCTACGTTTCTCACAAGTGCAAAGAGTGCGGTAAATTCGGTCATCGTGACGGTTACTGCGGCGCGTCGAGGCGCAGTAGGAGACACGGAGCCTTTAGAAAGCGCGATCCGGTTGCTACACGTGTCGTGATGGTAAACGTGTGCAGAGTGAACGAACGGCGAAAGTTCATTTCGATAAGGATTTTCGGGAGAGACGTGCGGTTACAGCTAGATACGGCATCTGACATAACCGTAATTAGTCGTGCGTTATGGCAGTGTTTGGGTCAGCCGCCGTTAAACGCCGCAAGTGTCTGCGCAAAGACCGCATCTGGTGATGCACTACAGCTCGATGGGGAATTCGAAGCGGAAATCACGCTCGCTGGCAAAAGAATGAACGCTACAGTCCGGGTTGCTCCAGCCGACGTGAAGCTGTTCGGCGCCGATCTGATCGAGCTTTTCGATCTCGGTTCCATACCCATGGACGCGTTCTGCAGCGTGATAGGGTCCGAACCCTTTGTGAAGAAGCCCGAAACCGAATACGTCATCGCCAGCCTCGAACTAGAAAACGACGTAAGATCTGTTGTGGTAAAAGCAATCGACTCATTCCCTCTTAATTTCAGAGACGTTGAACAACACACACAGACTGATCCCCTACTGCGGAAGGTGCACAAATACGTTCTCGAGGGCTGGCCACGCAATGAATCATTCGGAACAGCGCTATCGGCATTTCACAACCGAAAGGACGCTCTCTCAACGGTAGGAAGCTGCATTCTTTTTAAAGAGAGAGTGGTCATCCCCGAAAAGCTGCGACTTCGATGCCTAGAACAACTCCACGCAGGGCATCCGGGAATCCAGCGTATGAAGGCGATAGCACGCAGCTACATTTATTGGCCTTCATTAGATGGGGATATAGCCGACCGCGTAGCCAGCTGTACACCCTGTATGGCAGCTGCTAAATCACCTCCCATCGCCGAGCCACAGTCTTGGCCGAAACCGTCGAAGCCATGGGAGCGTGTACATATAGACTACGCCGGGCCAATAGAGGGTCACTACTTTCTTATCGTCGTTGACGCACTATCCAAGTGGCCCGAAATCGTTAAGACGTCAACCACAACCGCCATGACTACCATTTCAATTCTGCGAAATATTTTTGCACGTTTCGGTATGCCACGGAAGCTAGTCAGCGATAACGGGGCTCAATTCACCAGTGAAGCATTCAGCGATTTTTGTATCCACAATGGCATCGAACATGTTACCACGGCACCGTTTCATCCGCAGTCTAACGGACAGGCCGAACGATTCGTGGATACCTTCAAGCGCGCCCTACGTAAAATTCGAACGGATAGCGTTCCTCTCGAGGAAGCTCAGGAAACCTTCCTCTTATCCTATCGCTCGACACCGCATCTTGGCCTTGATGGGCGTACGCCGGCTGACATCATGTTCGGTCGAAACATTAGAACGTCTTTGGAGTTGCTACGCCCACCGTCATCGTTACAAACCGAACCTGCCCCTCCGCAAGCCAAAGAACCGTATAACGGAAGACAATTTCGGTTAGGAGATCCTGTATTCGCCAAAATGTTCCACCGAAATACCTGGAAATGGGTCGCCGGTAAGGTCTCCAAACGAATCGGCGACGTGATGTACGAAATCACGACGCATAACCGACAGACACATCGACGCCACGTGAACCAGCTTCGCAGGCGTGTATGTGATGGCTCGTATCTCGACAGCCATCCCAGTGATCAATTGCCGTCGGACCTTCTAGACGAGAGTCCGCGAAACGCGAATGCACCGGCAAACCAACGAAGGGCTTCAATTGATGAAGTGCCCTTACCGCATTCACCGGGTACATCGCAACCTCACCGCCAGAAGCCATCAATTCGCCTGGATCCATCAATCCGCTTAGATTCATCAATCCGTCAAAAGCCTACGTCCGCGGTTACCAGTCAACCAGCGGTTCATTCGCCACGCCGGTCTTCTAGGCTTAGAAGACTTCCGCGTAGGCTCGACGCGTATCGGCTCTATTAAAGAGGGGGAGATGTTGTGATCCAACCTGGCCGAGCTGATTAGACCAGTTGCTCGCCGTTGACAGTCAAGCTGTCAACGTGTCGATGTATAGGTGAAGGATCAGCTCGGCAGGTCAATGGGCCCTACACCGAAAAAGGGAATGGCGCAAATCCGCTTGGTGCGATCGGTCGGTGTGCGCGCGCGAGTCTAATTTTATAAGTTATATTAAATATATGTAGTAACGTGTACCTTGTGTTATTGGAATGTTACTAGTAACGTAATATCACGACCGAAACATAAAAGAAATCACAATACATTTCTACTAATCTGTTGGCAAAAAACTTAAGCGTTATTATGAGACTCCAAGAGTTGTTCTGAGGGCGTTCTTGTTTCGCTGATAGCCTAGCACGTTGTGATGATATGGCAAGGTCAGCAAATCGTTTCCTGGAAATCCGGTTCAGTGCTACTCTCCTCCAGTCTCCAACCCAATCTTCGACAGGTTAAGTTCAACTTTAGCCCAGTGTATGCTGCATTTCGTGTCTTTGTCTGTATTTGAAGTATTCTGGATCGCAGGAGTTAGTGAAGTCCACAATTTTGCACAATTCCCTTCCAGATTTCATTGTTTAGCCCGTTAGCCGAAGTTACGATCTTACTAAGATAGCTGATCGACTTCGCACAATCATGTTGAATAACAAGCGGCAGGGACCGCCTCCTCACTACAATCCACGGTGTCCATCCATCAGTTGCTTTCAACAGCCGAATTAGATTATCATACTATTCTACAGCTTGGTCCAATTCGTGGTATCACAGGTCCCGTTGAAGCGGTGCTTGGGGAACTGATGTTCCTGGCATTTCTGAATGATATGCCGCTGAGTGTAGATATGGTTCTTGATGGATTTTCTTCCAAAAACTGCACAGGCGCAGCTCTGCGGTAGTGAATTCGTCACAAGATCTTGCAGCATTTAGGACTGTGATATCTCGGAAGTCCAGCCTGCCGCCTTTTTTGCGCACCGCACACATAATTCTGGGGAGTTCCCAAAATTTTTGCCTTTGTGCCAATGCAAACGAATGTGCAGCTACGCAACGACTTTTAAATCCGAACTTTCCAATAGTCCCTTGCGTGCAGATGAAAGCTCGTACCGCTGTACAAAAAGCGGTACTGCATCGTTTACTCCTCCATTGTCGATTATCAAGATCTATTCGCTTTTACTTTATTTTATGTAGAACGCATTGCTCGCAATGTTAAGCTTCATTCGTCACAGAATTAAAACTTATTTCGGCAATTTATAGCAAAAGAGAATACTTTACGGAATCGCCCCTAAAGTGTCTTAACACTTTCATCAACGCATAGACATCAATACATAATAATGTAATAAATCACTGTAGTCATTTGTCAGTTATCGTGTATCAAAATTTCGTGTATTTGGACCTTTACTATACATAATAATGAATGATTGTTCTATACGGTAAAGCTTACAGAAACAAACGCGCACGTATTAAGCAGGAAGAAATTAGACGCATAATATGCTTCCCCTAGCCCGGTGCACCTATTTAGTAGTGGTTGCTTTTAACTTAATTTGCGTACACACTATGAACGAAAAGCTTGACGAACGTTTGCAACCCACTCCCTGCCACGCCACGAGCACTTGCACTAAATTTTCCATTTGGACCATATGGGAACCAGTTAGACAAGCCGCTATCATTACTGAGATGGAATGGCAATGTTTGGCACGCATATCCTGTTGTGAGCGGAAGGGTTGTCTGAAAGCACTTCCCGGTTAATAGACACTGAATGTACAAACAAATATGAATCACCATTTTTTTTTTGTGGAAATCACAATACATTTCTACTAATCTGTTGGCAAAAAACTTAAGCGTTATTATGAGACTCCAAGAGTTGTTCTGAGGGCGTTCTTGTTTCGCTGATAGCCTAGCACGTTGTGATGATATGGCAAGGTCAGCAAATCGTTTCCTGGAAATCCGGTTCAGTGCTACTCTCCTCCAGTCTCCAACCCAATCTTCGACAGGTTAAGTTCAACTTTAGCCCAGTGTATGCTGCATTTCGTGTCTTTGTCTGTATTTGAAGTATTCTGGATCGCAGGAGTTAGTGAAGTCCACAATTTTGCACAATTCCCTTCCAGATTTCATTGTTTAGCCCGTTAGCCGAAGTTACGATCTTACTAAGATAGCTGATCGACTTCGCACAATCATGTTGAATAACAAGCGGCAGGGACCGCCTCCTCACTACAATCCACGGTGTCCATCCATCAGTTGCTTTCAACAGCCGAATTAGATTATCATACTATTCTACAGCTTGGTCCAATTCGTGGTATCACAGGTCCCGTTGAAGCGGTGCTTGGGGAACTGATGTTCCTGGCATTTCTGAATGATATGCCGCTGAGTGTAGATATGGTTCTTGATGGATTTTCTTCCAAAAACTGCACAGGCGCAGCTCTGCGGTAGTGAATTCGTCACAAGATCTTGCAGCATTTAGGACTGTGATATCTCGGAAGTCCAGCCTGCCGCCTTTTTTGCGCACCGCACACATAATTCTGGGGAGTTCCCAAAATTTTTGCCTTTGTGCCAATGCAAACGAATGTGCAGCTACGCAACGACTTTTAAATCCGAACTTTCCAATAGTCCCTTGCGTGCAGATGAAAGCTCGTACCGCTGTACAAAAAGCGGTACTGCATCGTTTACTCCTCCATTGTCGATTATCAAGATCTATTCGCTTTTACTTTATTTTATGTAGAACGCATTGCTCGCAATGTTAAGCTTCATTCGTCACAGAATTAAAACTTATTTCGGCAATTTATAGCAAAAGAGAATACTTTACGGAATCGCCCCTAAAGTGTCTTAACACTTTCATCAACGCATAGACATCAATACATAATAATGTAATAAATCACTGTAGTCATTTGTCAGTTATCGTGTATCAAAATTTCGTGTATTTGGACCTTTACTATACATAATAATGAATGATTGTTCTATACGGTAAAGCTTACAGAAACAAACGCGCACGTATTAAGCAGGAAGAAATTAGACGCATAATATGCTTCCCCTAGCCCGGTGCACCTATTTAGTAGTGGTTGCTTTTAACTTAATTTGCGTACACACTATGAACGAAAAGCTTGACGAACGTTTGCAACCCACTCCCTGCCACGCCACGAGCACTTGCACTAAATTTTCCATTTGGACCATATGGGAACCAGTGCGGCTGAGCGACATGAGAAAGATTGCGGCACCATCTCGATTCGCTTGTTGACCCCCATTGGTTCGAGTAATAAAAGTGGCGTAATAATTAAATCTTAGTACGTACAAAAGAAAGCGTCATTTCGTTCTCTAACGTTTAAATCTTAGGATCTAGAATCGTCTTAATCTAGGGGGGAGGTGGGGGAAATAAAGGTAGGAAAACAAAGAGCTCAACAAAAAATATAATAACGGATACAGGGTTATCGCTCAGTCTTTCGAGCGTCTGCTTTGAATATCTCCTGTTGTAACTATACGCTGAAGGGATGGAGGAGATGCTGACGATGGTGGGAAAGAGAAGGGACCATTTGTTTGTTTTGGGGACAAATGTGTCTTTTCCCTTTACTCGGCGTTAGCGTCCGGGTGTCGCTCGAGCAGCATGGCTACACCCTGTCCACCGGCGGCACAAGCCGCAATAAGGCCGAGTTGACCATTTTCGCGCACCAGACGGTTTGCCTGAGAAGCGTAAGAGTACATCAATCGTAATGGGCGCAATATTAAATCTTTAAAGTAAACTGTTTGCAAACTTACCGTATGCATGCACAAACGAACGCCGGTGGCCGCGAACGGATGTCCGATCGAGAGCGATCCTCCCCAGTTGTTCCACTTGGACATATCGGGGGAGCCGAACTTTTCGTTCAGTCCCAGATAGTTCTTGCAGAAATAATCGGAATCGAGTGCCTTCAGATTGGCGATAATTTGTCCCTGAAGATTATAATAAGCAAATAAATTAACGTGATACAGAATTATACAGCATATGATTAACATACAGCAAAAGCTTCGTGAATTTCCCACGTGTCAATGTCTTTTAGGGTGAGACCAGCTTTCTTCAGCAGTTTCGGAATACCATACGCCGGACCAAGCAACAGTTGGTCGATCGGATCTTGCGACACGTACAAAAAGTCGCGAAGGTACGCTTTCGGCCGCAAACCAAGTGCTTTGGCTTTCTCCTCGGTCATTACCAGACAGGCCGACGCACCGTCGGTAAGGAAGGATGCATTGGCAGCCGTCACCGTGCCGTAAGGCTTCACGAAGGCCGGCTTCAACTTGGCCAGCGATTCTTTCGTCGACACGCGAATACCATTGTCTTTCTCGATCGTTTTGGCCACTCCCGATACCTTGAACGGTACCAAATCGGTGAAGTAGCCCTTATCCTGCGCTTCCTTGGCAAGGGTGTGCGAACGCAGCGCATAATCGTCCTGCTCCTGGCGGGAAGCATTAAATGCCGCCGCCAACCGATCCGCCGAATGGCCCATCGTTTCGCCCGACGAAAACTCTGCCACGGCTGGCAGTTCCGGAGCGAAAAAGTCCGGACGAATGGTGGACAGCAGTTGCAGACGTTGGCCTACCGTTTTTGCTTTGTTGGCACGCAGCATCAAGGAGCGCATCTTGCGACTGTGGCGGATTGGGACGTCGGACATGAATTCGACACCGCCGGCTACGATGGCATCGTACGTTCCGGTCGCAATCAGTCCCATGCCGGTCGTGATCGCTTGGTTGGAGCTGATGCACGCCATCGTTACAGTGTGTGCCGGAGTTTTGTTGCTGAATCCTGCACTGAGTGCCGCTTCGCGCGCAATGTTGGATGTTTTCACTTCCTGGATAACCGTACCGTACACGATATAGTCGATGACCTCCTTGTCTACCTTCGTTTTACGGAGTAGGCTCCTAAAAATGAAAAATACAATGTACTTGATCGACCAAAAGAAGGAATTGGGATGGTCAAGGCGCTTTCTTACAGCAGCGAATGGCGGGCCAGTTCGTGAGGCATCAGTTTCGAGTAGTCCGAGCCGGAAGTAAGGAAAGGCGTACGGACACCATCGACCAGAACTACATTTTTGCCCGTTTTATCCGGCAACCGGCGTGGTTCGTACACGGTGTTCGTGGTGCTGATGCTGCGCAGGGCTAGAAAAACAAAGCAAAGACAAGATGTTTAGCGTAAGCACGTTTTGGCGATAGCAAATACGAAACATTGCTCAGTTTTGCAAAATTTTGCACTACAGAGTGTGGGTGGCGATAAGAATCAGCGAAAATATAGGTAAACTAATTCTCTGATCACGTTGGTGTTCTTCTAAAATAAAAATCCTCTGCGGTGCGATTATGGTAAGGAGATAAACAGAGGGAAACAAAATAATGCCGACAGGATTGACCGATGTCCGGGTTGCTGATAAAGCGAACCATCATGTAACACCGCGGTCCGGCCAAGGGTAGCGATGATTTCAAAACAAAACTTGCTGGTGCGATGACGTGCCAGGTACGATGGTGTGAGTACCCATCGGAATTGATGCGTTGGACTTTGAACTTTCTACTTTGTTCGGGATCAAAAAGCATCCATTCAGTTTGCTCTTCATTCCATTCCTTAGGATGATTATTGCAAACAATTAGAGGCCGCGAAACAATTTGGGCTTACTTAATGTTAATGAATGATGTAGCGTATTTTTCCGGCAAGATTCATTTCAATGGCCGAACTCAAAGTCCAACTGAGGATGCGGTCGGTTGATCATCAACAATGGCTGCACTTACCGGTTTTTGCAAGATTTCCCGTCAGGGATGAGGTAGATTTAGCAATGTTCACTAGATTGTAAGCCATGGTAAAGCGTTTAACAAAAATGTAAAATATTTCAACTAATTAACACACGATAAGCCACGAGCGACACGGCCTGTTCCTGCTGAAGCGACAACCCGAATAAATAGGGGAAGACTCTTCGGATTATTCGTGTTTTTCCAAGCAGGGCCCGGATGTTCGGATGGAACGGAACTTATTTGACAGGAGCCAAACCCAGCAGGCAAATTTGAAAGTTTTCAAGTGATACATCCTGAATGAAATTAAATCGAGGACTCCGGTTGTTGGGGCAGGTAAATCTCTCAATACTTGGCCACGGAGTTGAATTAATGTTCTGCGAAATCAAGCTACTGGCGATTGAATTGGATGGCCCGTCCACCAAATATTAACTTACACGAATGTGTGGACCCCAGGCACAGCCTTGTTATTTCAGATACAAATATTGGGGTAAACCATGCTTTTTTGCTTCTAATACATTAAGAAACATTGAGCCAAATATTATGAGAAAGTGTAAATTGTATGAATATCGTATGAGTTAACAATATGATTTCAATGAGTAACATTCATAATATGCTATTTTTACTCACATATTCCATTGTTATCCATCCAAAAGAAACAGCACACTTCGGAGAATAATTACTTCAACAGCATGTCGTACATTTAAGTCATATTATTTTTTACATGTTACAATACAACTCTAGGATATACGGAACCTCACAAACGTTACTACTTATACCAAATTCACATAAACGTAACAGAACCCTTTACTCGCGCTAGGGTCCTGCTTATCGTTTGATATCTTCTCTCGGCTTGAAGGGATCACTCCAAACCCGCATATCTGCAAAAAAAGAGGAATCAAACGTTGTTATTACAAATTCGCCCATTGGTGACAGATTGTGAGGTGATAGTCTGCAATTCCCATACTTCCTGGTTGGATTTCGTCTTGTTTGATACCAGCCCGGTTCATTTGTTGTACTTTTTCTAAAATGGATAGAATGTAATTAGCAATCAAACATGAATTGATCAAACCGTGTCAGCCGCATTTGCTTACTGTATTCCTCAGGATACAGCATCGGGTGTACGATGATGGGATAGCATGCCAGCGCAATGAAGCCCACGATTCCACCAACGAGTAATGCGTAGTTTTTGCCTTTCAGAACAGTTGGTGCCATTGCGGAAGTTGGTACGCTGCTGATAGAAACAAGCTAATCGTTCCAAAAACACTAAAAATGCTCACTAAATTTCGCTGCACCAACCGGTAATATACGATGTTATGCAAAACCAAAACACACAAAAATCATCTGTTTTTGACAGTTGCTGGTTTTGCCGTAACTACAGGGTTCGTCAGCAAAATCTTGCAACGAATCGGAATGTCAATTTCATCGACGGTTTGAAATAGTCGACATAAATGTCGTTATTGCTATCGTGTTACTCCTTCCGTTTCCACACCCATTTGGTCATACTGTTGTATTTGTTCTTAAGCTTTATTCAGGTCAAAAAAGAATAGATCACATAAAACAATGATGCTGTTTCGAGGCTGAGTACGAAAGAAAGCAACTTTTCGTTACACTAAAAACATAAAAAAGCATTGTGCTCTCTCTACCGATGTTCCTTGCTGTTCGCGACGCACTCCCTGATCTGGTGTACCATCCACTGGACGCCATCCTGCAAACCTTCCCCGGTGAGCGCATTGCTCGAGCTAATGTGCCACGGTTTATCTTTGATCTTTTCCAGCCCTAAACCGGCCGCAATCTTTACGCTAGACAGCGCATCCGTGCAGTCCATTTTGTTGGCAAAGAAAAGGATGGGCACACGCCGGTTGGCAATGTCCGGATGCTGTAGTAAAATTTCCAGCTCGTCCTTTACGACCACTGTGGAATGAGAAAGGGCATGATGGTTAGTCAGTTTCTTATCGGTCGAAATAAGCTTTCCCTTACCTAAACGCATGCGATCACTGGAATCGATTACAAACACTATGCCTTGGCAGGATTTGAAGTGATGTTCCCACAGGCTGCGATACCGCGTTGCACCGGACATGTCGAACGCGGTAAAGAAAACCCCCTGATCTGGAATTAAAAGGCAAACTTGTTACAGTACCCACGCAAGAAAAAAGGAAGAACGTTTTAGTAGAAATTAAAACCACACCACATCTCATCCGTTGGTGGAAAGAGATAACTACATGAATGCTACTGCACTACTGTGAGGCGGCGTGTTTCGAGTACCGGATGTTTATATGAATCCTGCCTTGAAGTTGCTCAGGAAAAGTCCCCTTGACCGTAGCCTAGGCTTTAATCTGTTTCCTACACACACGCCTCCGTCGCGTCAATTATGACGCCGTCATGAATGGGATTGTCTTTCCGAACACAAACTCAAACGCAAGGGAGTAAAAGATTGCGTTACGACCGAGAGAGCATTCAGTACAGCTTTGGATTTCGAGTCGAGAGCACGCAGGAAAAACACGTCCCCACCAGCAAGATGCGTATCGGAGCCACCATTCCCAACTTCCATGCGGACTCCACCAAGGGACCGATCGAATTCTACGATTGGATCGGTGACTCGTAAGTGATCGTGCTGCAATCGATGTGCTGGTCCAAAAAGGGCTTCAAGATGTTCTGTTTTGTATTCTAGCTGGTGCGTACTGTTCTCACATCCGGCGGATTTTACGCCAGTGTGCACAACCGAACTCGGACGGATCGCGGTACATCAGGAACATTTTGAGAAGCGCAACGTGAAGGTGCTGGCGCATTCGGTCGATGATCTGAAGTGTCATGTGGATTGGGTTAATGTGAGTGTGTCCCTTTACGAGTTGAATGAACCTCCCGATCTCTTACTTTCAATTTGCCATTGTTCGCACCCAACAGGATATTAAATCATACTGTCCGGACATTATCGGCAACTTCCCCTATCCGATCATCGCTGATCCGAGCCGCGATTTGGCGGTCCGTTTCGGCATGCTGGACGAGAAGGACAAGGATAATGTGGAGCTAGCGCAAACGGTGCGCGCACTGTTCATCATCAGCCCCGACAAGAAGGTCCGGTTGACGATGCACTATCCAACGTCCACGGGGCGTAACGTGGAGTACGTGTGTAGCACCTTGTGTGCACTGGTATATTATCGCAGCGAATTGATTTAATCCACTATCTCACGTTTGCAGTGAAATTCTGCGCGTCATCGACTCGCTACAACTGACCGACCGCTTGAAGGTGATCGCCACGCCCGCCAACTGGACGGTAAGTAGCCTGCGGCGATAGTCGAGGTTGGATGCATGTTTTTAATCGTATTGTTTTTTGCCGGTTGAAATTTATCATTTTAACCAGCCCGGCACGAAGGTCATGATACTGCCCAGTGTCAGTGAGGAGGATGCGGACAAACTGTTCCCCAACGGAATCGAACGTGTGTCGATGCCCTCCGGCAATGTTTACGTGCGTACGACGACCGATTACAAGTAACTTCCAGAACTCAAACTCCAGCTATTGATGTACTCACTCACAATCAATTCGTGACATAATAAATGCGGTGTTTCGAACTGGTACATGATAGATTGTTGTAATCTGCTTGTTTTTTGTGTGCCGATATTCCTTATCGGCAATGAAAGAGAAAGGGAGAAAAATGTTTTTTAACATTCATTGTTGGGTGTTGCATTTCGAGGTAAGTAAGGTGGTTCAGATTGCCGCTCTTCGGAAAACATTACAACTGCCGCCATAGGAATTCCACCGTGACGCGAATTGCAATTCAATCCTTCCGTTGCGTTGCGCAATACGAGTGGCCACTTCCGCACGTGAGCAAAACACTCGTTGCCTTTCAAGGTGAGCCGCATTGAAAGACACTCGGGCTGTTGTTCTTGGTTGAGATGCTTCCTCGTTGTGCGCTGGGTGTAATAAATATTCATAAATGCTGCCTTACCAGCGCCAAGCCCTCGCCGAGTTTGCTTTATGTTCTAGATAAGGCAATGGCGGATTTCAATTGATAATTTAATTTGTGTGCTTTATTGCGCCAGATAGGTGCCGTCATTGCGCGTCACGTGCGTTGTACCGTTGTACTGTAAAATATTAACAGTCGTGAATGTGATTCGAATTAGTTATCCATCCACCAGAAGATCATCTATCATCTGAAGAATGATCAATGATGGTGATGTTAACAATAACAATACAAGGCGTTACTTTTGTGCACTTAACTGAACTCTCTCTCTCTCTCTCTATCTCTCTAAATTAGTACCCTATGGTATCCTTCTGGCGTTGTCCGGCAAGTGCCAATTTTCAAATCGTTATCCCTGAGTTGAATTCCTTAGCAGACAAGTAGATTGACAAGTAGATTCGTTAGTACTTATTTCTTCTAAAATCAACCACAGTTCAGATCTTCACCATGCGGCAGATCTTGGAGAAGATGGCGGAGCAGCAGCTACACTCCTTCCATCTCCTCATCTACTTCAAGGCCGACTGCGACAGCATAACCAGGGTGAAACTCTACGACGCAATGAGATCTTTTGGAATCCCGGTCAAATTTACCATGGTGGTACGAATGACCATGACCAGCGTCACTTGTAAGGTGATGGTGGATGGAAAGCTCTCAGAGCCCTTTGCTACCACCAAAGGTCTGCGCCAAGGCGATGGGCTAACTTGTCTACTCTAACGGTACAGAAGGCCATCCGCGACTCGGAGATGGAAAACATCGGGGACCATCTTCTACAAGTCAATCCAGATCCTGACATACGCTGATGATCTAGACATCATTAGTTAATGACTCTCCTACAATTGGCTAATGGCTCGCCTTGTCCAAAACTGACAAAACTCTCTTGAAGCTCACTCTTGACTCTTGACGAAACTCTGGAGGAAGATGTACGGCTGATAGAAAGGCAAAATCCAGATAATGGGAAAGGAGACTAACAATAACAAATGGGCGAAAAAAAGGATTGACCGGATTCTATGGGGTCTAACTCAAGAAGATGACAGCGGTACAGGATAAGACGTGGAAAAGTCGGTTGGTATACTGCGAAGAATCGACAAACTGTCAAGGAAGTAAATTTCGAGTCGAGCGTCTGGCCAATACTAAAGATTGGTTGGACTTAGGTATTGCATGCTCAACATTTGATATCAATATACAATAGACCCTGATATCGAGTTACTGACACAGACTGGCTCCCAAAATGTCTACACCTGAGTTTTGATCAGCCTTTTCTAGTAGCAAGTCGAACCGAAATTCCTGGCGGCCAACCTTAGGCCGTTATTTAAGAAAAAACATAGAGACATGGAAGAAGTGAAGTTACTACTCCGCTATTTCCTCCAGACTTTTATCGTAGATACGAATACCTGATGAGTGGGTATTTTTGTAATTTCGGTTTCTACTATGATAGTTTTTAATTATCTCTCAAGGGGGCATTTAGATCACGAAGTATCTAAACTTACACTTACACTTAAGCACTACATAGATGTCCGACGAAGGTCTTCATGTTGCTGAGAATATTAGCATTGCAATTCGATAGTGTCTACATATGGCTTGTATGAAAACCTAAACATGAACTTCTAATTAATCTCCAATAAACCAATCGACAACTACACACGATAACTTAGAGAAAGTAGGTATCCGGACGTATTGGGACGCTACCAACACAAGGACCTTGCTTCAATTTTACTCCAGTTACACGCCCAAATCGGTTCAGTAAAATCGATATGTCCTTGGTGATTAGATAAACTTTCTCCTCTTTCTCGGCAGTTTGTTTTTTAGACGAAAAACTAAATTACTAAACTAGACTTGTACTTACTAGACCTAGAACTAGATTTAGAGCAAAGAGCAACATTGTCGTACTTACTTTCAAATCGTTCCACACTAAATCCTACCGTCGGCACCACAATGGAGGTCCGTTCGTTCGGGTTCTTAAAATGGTTCACAATCGTTGATTTGCCGCTGTTGTTCAAACCGACCACCAGTATATTGATCTGTTCCTTTTTGATCTTCAACATGTTGGCCAGCTTATCGAATAGCCCCATGGTGGACTCGGTGGCGGTACTTTGGACGCTGGGTACGAAGTATGCACAAGACACCGGATGAATGCACTATTGTTCGGGTGGTTCGGTTCGTTGTTGACGGTAAGGATTTTAGCAGAATCCCGTGCAAGCTCCCTCTTGTTGGACCATGGATAAATGGAGGTAGATATTGATCACACACAACCGTTCTCCGGCACAGGGAAAACTGGCGTAGTGCACGTGTCTGGTGGCTCCCACTCGCGTGCCCAACAGCAGCAAGGATGAAGAAGTAACTTTCTGCGGTTTGTGTGGAGTGTGCTCCTAGCATGCACACTAGTGAAAGGTCAAAATATGCGTTTTTTCTACGCCTTTATCCTGGGAATTTTTCGTTAGCACCACGGATTTACGGCTGTGCACGACGATAGGCGTGAAAGGTTCTTCTCACTGGCCACAATTTCCATGTCGCACACATCTGATGGGAAATTGTATCGTCACACCTGCGTTAGTAAGTGGACCACCGGTTAGACACTACTCTCCCGAACCGTTGCATAACACAGCGCACTGATTGGAGATGCATTACTACTAACGGGAATGGACCGCTCCGGTAGTGCTATTTACTAAATCGCAACTAAAAACCAGCAGGAACACATCATATCGTGAAAAGAAACATCTAACACTGTACAGGGAAAAAATAAAACTGTTCCTCACGTGCAAGCGCAGCGGACCGAACCTGTTCGTATCGTAAAGGTTCGTTCGAACCTTTTGCACGGCTAGTGACCGAGGGCGGGCGGTATAAAGCGTTTTGTGGGTGTGAGTAAATCTACACAGCAAAACGCTGCATACGTTCCATCATAGTAGCATTGTTTTGGTAACCGTTGCTATGCTGTAAGGCGGACCGACCGCTCCTCAGGCGAAAACTCAACGCTAGTGTGCACTGTGTTGCGCGCGTGTACATCGTAATGACATTGATTTTCGGTGTTAAGGATTCTTTTTCGGGGTGGACGACGGTGCATTACAATGCATCGGTGGCACGTAGGTGTATGGTTTAGGTAGAAAAATAAAAAAAGAGATTGAAATGTTCCTGACATTCACACTTAATATTCTTTGTTTATCTTGCTATTTACTTATTGTTGATTGGATGGGAATAGAATGAAATAAATAGTAGCAATCATTTGAAGAGCATTGAATATAATGGAATTACTATAGCTTGGTTCATTTAGAAATGAGACACTTTGTAACGCGTGTATCCTTTTTACGATTCCAACAAAAACACGCGATACCATTCTGTCAACAAAACGCTGATAAATGGTTGCATTTTCGACCGCTAGGAGCGCCACTATCATTGAAACAAAGTACCCCATTTCTAAGTAAACCAAAATGATTCATTCTTCACTTCTTACCACAACCGATTCTTTCCGTATAAGCAAAAAAAATCTGAATACGACGAGCTATTGGTTATTTAGTACGCGGAAGGTACGGCTATGTCTAAAGTGATTGTTTATTTTGAGATTTCTTTGTTTTTCTTTAATATCCCACAATATGGTATGATTTAGTACACACTCCCTTCGTCATGATTCCCAAATCAGTGGCTGCGATCAGCACATATATTCAGGCAGGTTAGGATCGGGAAGTACGAAAGAGAATTGTGTGTTAGAAAGTACACACACACACACACACACACACACATTTAGCAAAAGAAAAGGAGGAAAAGAAGAAGAAAAAAACATCAATCACAGTGCTGTGTGTTTGGGAATGGGAAGAATAAGGTATGGCGCGCTCTAACATGCAGGACGGGCGAGAGTGCATTTGCATGACTTATTCATGTGTTTCATTCGCTGTAGAAATAACGTACAAAATGCAAGGCGTGTAGAGCGAGTGCAGGCAATAATCCACTGGACCGTCCGATGCCGTGTTTCACTAGTCGTTTGGATGGATGGAGTTTCACACATATGTGCGTGTGTGTTTTTGTTACTCTTGCCACGTATTTGCTAGTGCTTTCGCTAGATCTCGATGGATCCTAAAGCAAATCCTATACTAGGGCAACAGAGGTGCTGAAACCTACGAAGAACGCAACCGAAAAGCAGTCCCTGCTGTAATACATCCTGGTGATCCGTATCATCCAGCGTGTAGACGACCAAACGTAAATAAATAAAATAAATTACTCTTAGCAGCTGCCTGTATACTGATGCAAAATACACGCTAGTGCATATGTTAGTCACATTTCTGTTCATAACAGCTAAACTCTATCTTTAAACCTGCAGGCTGCCTAATGGTTAGCACAAGTATTACGTGATCTACACCTACATTCTCTCACGATGCTAATCTTTACCCACCGTCACATTCACCACACGCAAAATGGCTGCTAGTGAACTACTACTACTACCTTATAAACGCCAATGACTCGCCGACGTTAGCAAACTCCAAACATGGTATGAGCGTTAAATTCCGTGCTTTCTTTAGTTAATATGATGTTCGTCAGCTGAGTCGGCTATCGACCACTTATTACTCGCATGTGCAAACTACTGAACATTGCGTGAAGCCGTTAGTCACAAACTTTTTGATAGATTGCATTGTTTTGTTGTTGCTTTTCCTACTCAAAACCTTCCCCAGTCTAACGAGGTGCAATTGTTCGACTGTACGCTAATACTACGGAAAAAAACATAGCGAACCAGTCCGGTTCCAGTGTGTTCGGATCACGCCTAATAGTGTACCGATACCGTACTTGCAACATCTAAGCGATAGCAAACACCTACATAATTGATATTCAGAAATCGTTTGCTAAAGTTGTTTGCTAAAAAAAAACAAAGCTATCTTGTTAGCTATCTGGAACATGTTCTAATTCCTAGTGACGAATGAGGAACACCTGGGGAGATCTGTTACACATAACGTATGTCTTGTATGCGGGTCTGCTGCTGTTAAACAATCCATTTATCCATCAGTTAATAAATTCTCTATTTCTTCAACAAATTTCGTTCTGTTCTCGGAAACCAAATCGCACACAGGTTTGCCTTTGTTCATTTCGATAACAAACATATATCCTCTCTGTTACACCAGCACTGCAAGTGCGTTACGTTACTTTACTGTATTTTCATGAAACTTTGTGTTATTTATGTTGGTATCTCAATTTGTAGATTATCTATGTTCAGATTTTTGAAACATATTGATAGCTTCTGGAATGTTTAGACTATAAATGTTCTGTTCTGTAAGAAAACAGGGGCAAGTAATAAGAAACAAATTAACATTGTAGAGGACATGAAATTTGGACGAAAAGAAATGCAATCTAGCATCGCTCTTGCAAGATTAGTGCCAAGAATTCCACTTACTCACACCCGCTACGGATTACCAAGTAAGCGATACATGATACAGTAACGACAAAATGGAGACCTAGGTTTTAGCTCCTTTGCTGATGAACAACGTGTGATGCACGTTCCGTTTCAGTCAATGTAATCAGTCGAGTAAGCTCCTAGGAGATGAGTGAGAGGCACGTGTGTGTTTGCCGACACGTTTCAGCGCGCACTTCATTGGTTTATCTTTTGTAAACTAGCTGATACGCTTCCTCCATCCAGGTAGGTGCCCATTTAAAACAGTACCGACTCAATGTCACTATTATCCTCGCTGCCAGTCGCCTCCGTTGGATCACCCATCGCGACTCGCGCATATTCGTCCGTATCGATACTTTTGCAGAAATAAATAGCGTACTTGAGCTTCTCTTGCAATACGGCCTACAAAAAGGAACGAAATGTTAGTAAAATGAGTTCATCTTCGACCAACGATTCCGGCAGCTTACCTTGCAGGAGTAACGAGGCATTTTCAGCAAGAAGAAGCAAGTGTAACTTTCGGGCAGGAAATGATCAGGCGGGTTGTACTTGTCGAGCACTTGCAGAACAAAGTCACGACCACGGAAATCGGCAATAGTTCGTGGCAGCCGTGTGCGACCCCAGACAAAGCGTAGAAACAGCGACCGTTCCTGGTTGGTGAACTCTTCCATCACCTCCCAGAACCATTGCACGAGAGAGGAGGTCGATTCGACACCCTTGTACGTGGCAACGGTCTTCAGCAGACAGAGTGGAATGTCCGGTGAACCGCAGACCATTGCTTGCAGCTCGGCGGCGGAAAACAGCGACAGCAACGGTACCGGAATCACCTTCGACATACCATCCCGGACGGCTTTTACTTGTTCGTCGAACTCGTGGATGCGATAGTTGAGTGCAAGCTTCACATATTCGTTGCGGTTTTCTGGCGTTATTTTAGTATATCTGAAAGCAGGTTTAAACGATTGCGAGCTGTAAATTATGTAAACAATATTCTAACTCTCTAAACTGCCTACTTGGTAGATAATGGAACTTCGTGGCCTTTGGCAGAGGGTGTAGAAAATGGTAGTTCAATCGATGCAAACACTTTCGGATCGCTTTCCACGTCACGGATGTACAGTAAACCGGTAATATAGTCTCGATCCACTTCCGTCAGGTCGGATGGACGTAACGCTTCACCACACAGCTGACGCCACACGGGTTCAGCCAAGCTACAAAGTTGAAAAATTGAATGAAACACATTACTATCGATATGCTTGCAAACAAATAACAAAGAGTTCTTACTTTAAACTCAACGGCGATCCAGTCCGTACGGCGATGCCCATCAATACGCCTAAAAATCTGAACATGTTCATATGCAACACTGTGGTGAGCGTTGGATCCAGCAAGAAGCAGTCTCTATTAGCGCCTGCATCGCCACGACCGTTGGGCGTTTGTATCAGCAATGGGACGCTACCGTTCTGCAGCTCATCGCACATCTCAGCGATCGATTCGCTAAATCCACCACCACAGTCATCGACACTTTCGCCAACAAATTTCACCTTCCAGACGCGATGTGGCATCGACAGTGCTTCCTGTGTGAGTAGCGGCAACTTCTGGACCATCTGTCCGAACACGCTCTTCATGCCGTCCACCCCGGCAAGACCGTTGCCGGACCGCATGCGTGATCGCTTCACCTGGATGCGGTTTAGCTCGATGACAGGGCCGTGCGGTTTGTCTCGCACCATCGTGGTTTGGATAACTTTCCGGAAGCCGGTCTCCTTGATTGAGTACACGAGCACATCCTTCAGGGAGGCCAACGAAAGAGATCCGGCAATCGGTAGCATTGCCAGACACGGACACAGGAGCTCCGAGAAATGGTGCAGTAGCACCAGACGTGCGTGAAGCACTTCCGGTGCGATGTCACGCACCAGATCGTATTCAAGCGGTGGTGATGGTGGCGGTCTAACCGCTTCGCTCAGCTGGTACGTGGAAAGGGCGAGCGTGTGTGCCGACCCACAGATAACCTTCACGATGTGTTTCCCTTGGAGCGACTGTACCAACCGTGGGCGCTGAATTGCCGTGACGGTTCCATCGCCCAACTGACCCTCGTCGTTGTCACCCCAGGTAAACACTTCACCTCCATCGCTGCAAGCAACGCAGTGTAGCGATCCCGTAGCGATAGAAATGATTTTCTTTCCCTGCAGGGCTGCAACTTTCTTCGGGCGCCGTACGTGATCCGTGTTGCCGTGGCCAAGCCGATGATAGTCGCCCTTGCCCCACGTGTACACGCTGCCGGAGCGCGTGAGGGCAACCGAGAACTGTGATCCACATTCAACCTTCGTCACGCCCAGCCCAGCCAGGCTTTCGATCTTCATCGGCACCTTGCAACCATCGGAACCACCGCGACCGAGCTTACCATAGTCTCCATCACCCCAGCTCCACACATTGTCATCGTCCGTGATGCAAAGTGTCTGCGCATCGCCCGAACCACAAGCTATATCGATTGCGCGATAGCCGAGTAACGCTTCCACCAATTTCGGCTGCAGCTGATCTTCGGAATCTCCATGCCCGAGACGACCGTACCGTCCTTTGCCCCACGTAAGCACATGCCCTTGTATGGTTATACACGCGGAATGCGCACTACCACACGCAATATCGACGACTCCGATCCCGGAAAGGGATTCGATCAGTTTCGGCCGATCATAGCTGTCCCGGTTTCCATGGCCGAGCTTTCCATCTTCGCCTTCGCCCCACGAGAATACTTCTCCATCGGACGAGAGCGCAAGGCAATGTTTGCCTCCCGAATTTACCGCCACTTTCTTGATCATCACATGCTGCAACGATTCGACGAGCGTTGGCGTGGTAACGGAATCCGTCCCACCGACACCTAACCGTCCGCCCGCACCATAACCCGTTGCATACAGCTTTCCGTCGGGTGTGACAGCGTACAGTGTCTGCTCACCGCCCGCTATTTGTATCGGGCGCAGCAAACTCAAAGCTTCACAGGGTGTCGGATTCTTTATACGACTTCCATCCAATCCTCCCAGCTGACCGCGATGGTTGTGGCCCCAACCGAAAATCGTACTAGCGCCACCCCACGAGAATGCCCAATCTTCTGGCCGCCGGTTGAACCACTGCAAAAGTTGAGAATCGTACTGCGGCGTAAAATAACCGTGATCTTCGTGTAGATACTTCGGTGCCTCATTTGCGGCCACATTCACCGGTAATGAATCGCTACTTCCTGCAGTGATTGTGGTCGTTCCGGTACTGCTGCTACTAGTTGTGGTACTGCTGCTGCTAATGGTGCTGCTCAAATCAAAAGCCAGCGGATGACTCTGGCTGAGCAAACTCGAATGGCTGGAAGTGTGTTGGATGAGCGAACTGTAACCTTCTGCAGCACTACCCTGGCCGGCTCCACTCGAACCGACCGATGTCTGGGCAGGAGTTGCTGGAGATGCAATTTCCGCAAGCTTTTTGCGCACCTCCATACAGAATGACGGGGGAAGGTGCGTACGCCGTGTGAGAGCTTGGGCGACACGTACCGCCGCACAGTAACGTCGGAACCAGGCCCAACGGTGTGGATCTGCCTGTGGCAGCAGGTGCGTGTCCATGTGCATATCGCATGCTAGCGCAACCAGTGTCTTGAAGTACTCCGAGTGCATCAGATGTATTCCGCTGCGAACTTGCGGTTCCTCGTATTCATACTGGCGCAAAATGATTGGAACAAGTGGTGTTAGTATGTCCGTTACTGCGGAATCCATCGGCCGCGGTGTACCATCCTTGGCATGCGTTACACCATGGCCACAAAGTAGCTGATGCATCTTCTTCAACGACCATATGCGTTGGGCAACGGTTAACGAACCCAGCTGGGCGCACTGAGACAGAGCCGACGTTAGGCGTATGAGAATACTGGCGTTCGATGTAGGAACTGGCAGCGAGTCAAGTAAAGCCATTACGAGTGCGATTGATGGTTGCGAAAGTACGGTCCGATCCGAACCTAGCTCCTGTAGGTAGGATTCGGGCATAATACCGTGCACGTAGAATCGCCATCCCCATCCATTGACGGAGTTGTCGCTAGTAAACTTCCAACGCATCTGATCGCCCGGTATGCGAATTTCCTGTGCCCATTGGGCGTACTCCCGTCCGGAACGTGTTGCCACCACGTTGCCCGCCCCATCGAAGATGATCAGTGGATCGTTCCGTCGTTCCGTGGAGCATTGACTGTCAAACTCAATGCGGAGCGATTCGGCGCCGGGAATTTTCACGTGTCCTGTTGGGGAAGAAGCACACCACACACATAATGATGTTTGTAATTGTAAAACAAAAAAAAAGCCATCATACTTACCCACTAAAATGATATCATCAATATAAGGATGGCTTGTTTCCTGTACCACCGGTTTCGGAAGCTTGCCCAGTGAGTGGCGCGATGTGCACAGATCCTCCAATTCCGTGATGCACGTTTCAATCAGCATATTCGCGATGGTGGAGTTTGACTTTGCGAGTGCAATTAGCGTGCTGGCGATGGTTTCCGACGTGCTGGTTGCACCGGTACGGCCAAAAACGCTTAGTTTTAACAATTCTATCAGATGCTTAGCTTCCGGCTCGCCGAGTAACGCAGTAAAATCGTCCAAATTGCTGGCATTTGCTTCGTTCATTAGCTGAAAGAATTTCGTAGTTTGTTTTAATCTATTTGTTATTCAAAGAGACACAAAACACTGTCTTCTTTTCTACAAATTTTACATACCTCATCGTGATGCGTCATTGTGGCCGCCATTACGGACATTGCGCTGGCGGACATCTTCGACTGACGCTGCGTTGCATTGCAGCTCGATATCGAGGCGGATAGTGACAATGATCCCGTCAAACTGCGATATGCACCGAGTGCATTATTCATGCCGGAAATGATCGGTATATCACCATCGAGGAATTCGTTCGTCTGTGTGAATGATACAAACATGCAAATATGAGTTTTTTGTTTAAGCTTAAACAGCATTATTCAATTTGTCTTACCGTAACTGCCGTTAGCCCGGCAATATCTGCCGGACCTTCTCCACCGCCGTGCGCAATGGTTTCGTTCTGCTGCGCCAATGTACTCTCGGCCACCGTCGCTTTGGCGCCCGTTTCATCACCCTCCGATATAGGTGAAACGGGTCGTACCATCACGTCACCACCGTGCCCATACGTGGGCACTTTATCGGCCGCACTCATTTGTGAGTGACAGGTCAGTGCTGCTATTATACATGCCCGGGCATGCAGGATGCCCATAGCGTTGATAATGTGCGATAATGCTGCTTGCCTTGCGCTGGCCGTCTCCAACGAGAGAACGATCTCCGACAGTGATGGTCGCTGCGGTTTGCTGTTATTCGGCACCGGCAGCGGAGATGAAGTGGTCGCTTCCGTATCCGATGCATAAATTCCCAAACTGTGGCTACCGAGCGGATCCTTCGCCACGGCAAACGCAACCGGTTCCTTCTTGTCCTTCTCGGTCTGGTTCTGTGGTAAACTCCAGGCTACAGAATGTGAACTACCGCACGCAACGCGATTGACGAAGATGCCATCCAATCCGAGCACGAGACTTGGCTTTTTGTTGACAATCGTGTTGCCCGAACCTTGCTGGCCATGATCGTTGTCACCCCAGGCGAACACCTGCCCACTGTCGGTTACGGCGAGACAGTGGAGAGCACCAACGGCCACATGGATTACCTTCTTGCCCCGCAACCCCTGAATCGGGGTCGGCTTTCGCACGTGCTGGTCTGTGCCGTGGCCCAGCCGGTAGTAATCGCCCTTACCCCACGTCCACACTTCGCCGGTTTTCGTAAGCGCAAGGCTGAACTGTGCGCCACACTCGATCTGCAGCACACCGACACCGTTCAGCCGGTCCACCTGGTGCGGGATGGAACAGCCTTCCGAGCCACCGCGTCCGAGCTTGCCGAAATCTCCATCGCCCCAGGAAAACACCAAACCTTCCTCCGTCAAACAGAGCGTTTGCGCGTCACGACTGCCACAAGCCACCTGCACAACGCGATGCTCCTGCAGCGCGGTCACTAGCTTCGGTTTCAATTGCGTACAATTATCTCCATGTCCTAGACGCCCATATTCGCCGAGACCCCACGTGTACAGCTCGCCGGAACTGGTGATGGCCGCACTGTGGCTAGATCCGCACGCAATATCTCGGATGCGCTTCGTGCGCAGCGTTTCGATCAGCTTTGGTTTTTCCAACGTTAAGCGATTACCGTGCCCTAGCTTGCCGTCCTCACCTTCGCCCCAGGAAAACACTTTCCCATCCAGCGTGAGTGCCATCGCGTGTTTACCACCCGAATGGACGGCTACCTTTTTCACCACGTACTGGCTCAGTATCGGTACCTGCTTCGGTGTCGGAACGTTATTGTTGTGGCCCAAGCCGAGCCTACCGTTCGTGCCTTCGCCGCACGCGTAAAGCTTCCCGTCCTGCGACACAATGAACAGCGATTTCGATCCGCCAGCGATATGTATCGGTTTCAGCTGACTCAACACTGACGAATACGTCGGAAGTTTCACCTTCGACCCTTTCAAACCACCCAGCTGCTCCTTATCGTTTAAACCCCAGACAAGCACCTTCGAGGAAACTTCATCGTTCAGCGAGGCCGGTTCGTCCGCGTAGTTCGACGACGTGGAATAGCTCGGTTCGGCAATGGTTTCGTTTTCGGACGCGAGAAAACCTGCATTTTGCAGCATCATGTCGACGTCCGTTTGTTTGCGTTTGCCGACTATTGATAAGCCGTGCACCCGGCACTGGATCCCGTTGTTGCGGCACTGCTTGATGCGGATTTCAATCAAACGGTAGTACTGCTTGCAATCCGTAAGCAACGGCATCGTGACGGTCGTTGAATTGATCGATACCCAGCGAAGGTCGGTCATCGAGAAGCTATCGTCGCCCACGCGCACCACCACCAGCGATGGCATGTGGGAGAAATCGTCCGGATCGACGATGATCGAGAGCGACTGCACCAGCACCTGATCGTGCATCTCGAGCCGGATCCAATGTTTACCCTGCACCGCCGTGCTAGCGCTCTGCCAATAGTTGTTGGTGCTCCGATCCAGCAGATACTTTGCCGACGCTTCGTTCGACGAGACGGACAGCGCACGGATGCACCGGGACCAATCATCGATGATGTCGAACACTCCACCGGTGCTACCGTTTGGTGCGGCGGTGCCGGGCCCAGTACCATAGTTTGTGGGATTCGAAATCAATTCCAACTCGCTAACGCTACCTTTCCACAGTGTTTGTTGGGGAAACTCGACTATAGCCTCGGTTCCCGTTAAGGAACTCACCACGCCGGTAGTGCCGCGAGGTGCCGATAGCGATGGGAACCGGTGTCGAGCCATGTGTGCCCGCAACAGACGTACTTGCGAGCCGACCATTATACCGCCGCACCCGGATGGATCCGTCAGCGTTGAGGGTGGTTCGAGCATTTCCAAATGCACAAAGCACATCCAGTAGGGTCGATCATGCATCTGCCAGTCAACGCGCACATTCAGATCATGCAAACCTTCCGGTTCCACCTTTTCCACCGTCCCGATATCTCCCTTGCGTATTTCTTCAAACTCTTGGCAGCAGCGCACCAGCATTCCCGGACAGATGATACCCCGCACGTACATTGCGTACTGGTCGGTGGATTTGAAATCCTCCCGGCTCTTGTACATCGCACCGGAACCACTGTTTTGCGGGTGTTGATGTTGCTGGTAATCCTGCTGCGATGAACCCCCATCCATTGTGTCCGAACTAACGCTTTCCGTATCGCTATGACCACGCAAGTCGTGATCGTGCTGCTCTCCATCGCCTGCTGCTTTTCCGCCACTGCTCAGCCCCAAATTTGCGGTCAGTTCCGGATGTTCGAGTATCCATTGGATAATCTGCTCGGCCGTCGGATTGCCATTTTCATTCTGCTGCATGAGACTTTTGTACGCCAGCTCGACCGATTTACGGGTGAAGCCCATTTCCATGATTTGCGCTACTAGCGGGCTGGGAGCAATGAAAACGTTCGATGAACGGGCACGTCCACTACGGCTGGCGGTTACATTATTGACATTACTAAGCGATCCCATCCCGGATGCCGGTGGGGGTTCAACCGGAAGTGATGCTGCTTCATTGTTGTACACGGGCACGCCATGTATCATAGTCGGTTGACCCAGTGCTAATGGGCGTTTGTTACATCCACCGGTGCCGGTCTGTCCCGTGGTAGCGTCTCCAGAAGAATAATGTATATGACTGGCCAGCATTTGCGAAATGTTAAGTGCTGCTAGTTCCATCTCCTGATACGTGTAACACGCTTTCAGCGGGCTTGGCTGTGTAGCACGCAGCAGAATGGTCTGTATCAGTAGCTCCGCAGTGTAGAACGCCTGCGACTCGTCAGACGTGTTTGATTCGGAACGAGTTTTGCCTTCTTCCGGTTCCGGACTATCCTCGTCACGGTCAGAAGATACACTGTCTCGCGAACTGCTCTTCGTTAGGCCTGGTGACCGCTGGCGAAGAATACGCCGCAGTAGGCTCTGATTGCGAAACAGCACCTTCGTTGCTTTCAATGTGGCAAAGTTGATCTGTTGGCTTTGTAGCAACGCTGCACTAGCACATCCATCGCCACCAGCACTCCCGCCGTTCAGTGGAATCAGCTGCCCAATGCCGTAAAACATAACGGACCACGAGTTAAGCAACATTTCGCTGATGGTCACCTTGGAAAGGCTGAATGCACCGACGTCCGCACATTCGGCCACCTTAAAGATTGGAATTTTCTTCGTCTCTGCCGCTCCGTGCACGTTCATGACCACTTTGCCTTTCTTGGTCATGCGCGATATCGTACCCCGGACACCATCCAGCGTAATATTCAGCCCAATCCTGGGTCGTGAATCGCACCCCCCGATCGTACCGAGCGTACCCATGATGGCGCGCTTTTCACTTTCCGTAATTGTGTCCAGCTCGTTCACGAGGAAAATATCAGCCGTTAGGCAGAGCTTCTGTTGCATGAATGAGTTGATGCTTTCGTTCCATAGCGGTAGTGTGTGAAGACGTCGAATCAGTACCACCATTTCCTCTGCCACGGTACCACTGTGGGAAGCGCTATACAGGACGCGTGATTTTGCGTCTACCGCGCTCGACAACAGGGACGAATCGTTCGGGCAAGTGAGCGAAATCCGACCGAGCACATCGAACAGCTGCGCTATTATGCTGTCAACACGGGAACGGTCGTCCTGTGTCCAGTTTACCAGCGTGGACTGCAGCAAACGCAAACAATGTAGCTTCTTGTAAACATCTTTTTTGCTCGCGATCGGTGCATTCAATATTTTAAAGGCCAGCTCGATCCACAGCGGCGTGGTCAGCTGACGGGCGAGTGCAGGAGTGAACGAAATCGCGCGCAAGAACCCAAGCACGGTCCACTGCTCTAAGCCGAAGTTGTAACAGTTGTTTGCGGTGGTGATGCCGGAACGGTACTCGTACGGTTGCAGCATTGTGCGGAACAGCGAAGCTACGCCACGGAGCGCATTTTGTTCCATCTTTTCCGCGTGCAGCCCCACCGAGGCGAACAGCATCTGTAGCGTTTTGATGCACACATTGCGAAGCAACTTTGTTGGATGCGATTCGTGGTTCAGTGTGTGATCGATGAAATCTTCCCGCTCGCTATCTTTGTCGGGGGATAGAGCTTTAAGGGCGCTATCGGCCAGCCGGAGATCATATTTTCCTTCCTTTCCCATCCGGTACGAATTCGTCGAACCATTGTCCCACTCTACGCGAACCCAGCTAAAAAACAAGATCAGTAAGGTTTAGATTGGTATGCTTTATAGAATTCACCTTAAATTATTAAATAATTGGGTCGAATAAATGAATAACACACAACACTTACCCATCCTCGCCGATTTCGCTAATTATACGTCCCTCGCCACCAGGTCCATCTTGTTCACCCCACTTCCAATCAGCGCCACGAGCAATCCTTGTACCAATTTTCATGAATTTCGTAAGTTCCGGCCCAGAAAGTCCTTCTTTAGAAGATTTCAACTAAAAAAATACGAACAGCCATCATATGGGCTCATTAAATCCTCCTTCCCAATCCATGTAATAGACAAATAACTTACGTTTGTGACCACATCCTCATAAATAACCGATGTATCGGAGGTGTTTTTGTTGCTCGGCATATCGGCACCGGTTTGACGCAGCAGCCCCATGATGCTACCAAGAATGCCAGAATTTACCAGCAAACTAAGCTCGTTCGCTTCATACGTGCGGGAAAGAATGCCAAAAATGCTCAGTAAAAACCGAGCCCGGGGCAATTTCTTCAGGAACACGTACGTCCCCAGGTTCGAATTGTCTTTCTCGCCGTGCGTCCGATGGCGGCCGTTGATTTTGTCCTGATTCACGTACTTCTGCAGTTCCGTAACGCCCCATTCGATGATTTTGGCATGGGCGATCAGTATGTCCGCCTTCTGGTAGGCGGTAATCATGTTCAAATTATCGAGCACATGTTCCGATTCGCGCTGTTGCTGCTGCTGCTGCTGATGCTGTTCTGAATTGCCTTCCCCATTAGCAGCGGTGTGAAGCCGCACGGAACCATGACCGAGATGTAGGCCAAGAAAACCGTTAAACAGATTGTACTGCACAGCATCGAACAGCCCGGTGATGCAAAGCAACTCGTAAAACATCTCCAAACCCTGCTTACGCAGCTGATAGCGCTGTATCTGGCAGTACATTGCGCGGCGCAACGTTTCCACATCGCACTGATCGTGCAGGATGAAATCCACTACCTGTTGGCTAATGCCGGTTTTAAATTCCGCCGGGTACGACTCGAGCAGACACTTGTCGCTCAAGTTGGCGATCACGTTGTTGATGAAATCGTCCCCATCTTGGGAGTACGCTTTGGTCGCTTTGCCGGCCGTGCCATGAAACTCGATCATTTCGTTCGTGGGTGTTTTAATCTGATCATCGTTGGTGAAAGTTATTTTCTTCTCATTTCCTTCGACCGCATTTTCGCCACCCTCGATCGTGCCGGTTACGTCCACCACTACGCCGCCACCGATGCTGTTGATCGTGCCGTCACCCGTCACCTGCGTGCTGTCGGTGTCGAGAAGGTTTTCATTGGACGAGGCTAGCTTTGTCAGTGTCGTGCTGTTGTTGCTAAGCAATATCACCGGCGAAGCCGACCGATCGACGGACGACCGGCGATGCACGTTCCCTGTCGCGGTTAGGCTTTCCAGACTGGCCACCTTGATGATGCTTTCGTTGACTAGATTTTCCGTGGAGAGTGTCACACCCGCCATGAGCGCAACGCCCTGGTGGAGATGTTGCTGCTGCGGGTGTTGCTTGGTAATACCGCACCCGCTCAGATTCTCGTGCGACTGTATCTTGCCGCTGCTGAACTGACTTTGGATGGTAGCATTAACAATGTCTTCCGGTTTGGCGCACGCCAGTTTTAGCTGCCGCTTAGCTGCGCCCATCTCTGCGATGATGCGACGCACGAGCGCCTTAAACCGGGACGGCCGGTGCAGTATGTGCAAACGCTCCAGCCCGTGCTGTTCCAGGCTGATGGCGGGCCGGATTTCGTACAGCAAAAAGCGACATTTGTCAATCATCGGGGCGCACACCTCCTTGTAGCTGCGGTTTAGCTGCTGCCGCATCTTAACGATCGCCCATTTGGTTTGATGCACGGTCCGTATGATGTTCACAATCGGCTGCGGTGGTTTTGAACCCGTGCCGCTCAGCTCCCGATCAATCACCGCAAGCGCCAACGGTCCCAGAGCCTGGTGGCGTATTAATACAGCCATCAGCAGGCGCTCGAGCTCGACAACCGGATGTTCGGGTGGAAATTCCTGATGCCAGATGAGATGATGTTCCTTACAGAATCGTTCGCACAGACCGATCCAGGATGCGACTAAGGGATCAGTGATCTTTCCCTCGCCTAAATTCGCCAACAGCGTATCGACACGCTGCGTTATCAACACCATTGGCCAACTACCCATCACCGGGACACCATCAACGGCGCCGATCGGTATCTGCGAGGAAGCGTCCGTCGGTGTACTGCCGGCTGTTGATCCACTGCTGCGTGCTTCCCCTTTTTCCTCATCGAATGGATTGGACGGTTGCAGCACCTGCAGACCACCGCTTAGGACGTGCGAATTGAGAAGATTGCGACACTGTAGCTCGGCCGGTTGCAGTGGAGACCCGACCTGCAGAATACTTGCACGCTGTCCCAGCAAATACGCGAGCAAACACTCGGAGTGGAAGTGCGTTAACGTCACGAGGGGACGTGGGTTCGCGGCACTATCATACATTTCGCTCACTGCGTACCGACCCACGCGCAGGTATGACGTGATAAACTCGAACGCTGTGCGATGCTGAGGATTTCCAATCTCCAGCGATATGTCCTTCCCTACGTGCAGCTGGAGCAGCTCCTGCGTGAGTGGATTTTCGGGCATGTAGTCTTTCACGTCGTACACATTTCCGTTGATTATGACCCAACTACCGCCATCCCGGATGTGATTGTCGATGTCGCTGCGCCGGATCAGTACCGATTCTTCCTGCACCGGCATTGCTTTTGATGCACCGCGGCTTATTATTCCCGGCCATCCCATATCATCCGTGTCCTGTAGCTCACCCTCTTGTGTTAGACGATTAAAGCCATCGAGAGCATTCAGAAGCGGTATCAGATGTTCGTTCCAGTCGAAGTTTGCCAATAACAGTGGCTTATCCTGCTGGATTACCACCAGCCCGATTAGCAGTTCGTACAGCAGCGCGTCAGAAATGTCATTGCGCAGAATGTCCGCCACACCGTCCTTACCCTGGAGGATCGTTTCGTACGCTTTGGCGAGCGTGTTTACACACGGCCCAACCAATTGTTCGATGTAGGTGTACAGCAGGGTTTCGGCACCGCTCAGATCGTCTGCTTTCGACGCGTACAGATGCGAAAGTAACAAGCGCTGGAATTTGTGCAGCAGATCTAGACTCGGCGATGTGGGCTCGGATGAACAGAACCCATCATCGACTTTTAGGTACGGGCCGAGCATTAGCTGGCCAAGGCGGGCCTGCGTTAGGCTGGAATTGTTACGCAAAAGTTGCTTCAGTAGATGCAGCAGTGAAAGATGAGTTCCAGTGCTCGCTCCATGTGATTCTTGCGCTTGAAACGGGTTCTGATGCTGGTGATGGTTAATCGCTTGATTGAGCGCCGTCTGTAAGCCTCCTTCCGCCATAAGCGACCCAACGAGCAGGTCCGTCATGAACCGATGTCCAGCACTGGTGGCCGCTGAACCCATTGTTCCACCACCATCATGGCCGGCCGGTAGTAGCGAAGTAAGCGTTTGGGCACGTTCCGATGCCGTCGGCAGAATAATGCTCCACCCAACTTGTAGCGTCCATTGGGCGGCTTCCTGCATCGTTTTCAACACAACCGGGCCACCGGCCAAGCTGAGAATGCGTGTTTTAAGACTTGCCAACAAGCGCGATCCTTCCACCAAGCCAACTTGGCGCGGATGAACATTGTTCACGATCATTGCGTGCAGCTGCAGACGGAGCAGATTGAGCGTGCCAACAGCGATACACTCCGCCTCCTGGCTGGGAGGATGCCGGGAGCTATCCGCGGACGTAACGCTCACCATACACAGCAGCTGATCGAGCAACCGGAACGTGTGCTCGCTCAGGTCCACTACGAACGGAATTTTCGACGGGATGCCGTGTGACGATGAATGACACCAGAAGAAGCTCTGCGCTACGCCCGCCGACATACCAGCGACCCGTAACGTGGGAGGAGTCGTGAGAATAGGCGTAGTTATAATGGGGTCGCGCGTAACACACTCTGGACATATTTGCTGGAAATCGTTCCGACCCCATCCGTACAGCTCGCCGGATGCGGTGAGTGCCAAACAGTGTGCTAATCCTACCGCCAGTTCGACTATTTTCTTGCCCTCCAACACTTGTACCATCTTCGGGACGGGGGAATGTTCGGAATTACCATGGCCCAGTCTTCCGCCGTGGCCCTTTCCCCAGGTATATACCGTCCCTTCGCGTGTCAGTGCTACGCTGAACTGAGAACCACTAAACACCTTCGCTACACTTGTCTGCGGCAGTTCAATCACCACCGGAACGGAAGAACCAACGCACGATTCGTTGCCAAGCTTGCCAAAATCACCATCTCCCCAGGCAAACGCGAGACCCGCGTCGGTCACACACAGCGAATGCGCATCACCACATCCAAGGGCTACGTGTACGACACGGTGCGATTTGAGGGCGGTTACGAGTGTGGGCAAATATTTGTCTTCCGAATTTCCGTGCCCTAGCCGACCGTACGTGCCACGGCCCCACGTGTATAGTTCACCGCTTGCCGTGATGGCCGCACTGTACGATGAGCCACAAAAAACGCCCGTCACTTGCCGTTCGGCCAGAGCTGCAATTCGCGTGGGCAATTCTTTCGCGATCGTATCACCGTGTCCTAAGCGGCCTCCATCACCGTTACCCCAGGAGAAAACATCGCCATTGGTGGCGAGCGCTAGCACGTGATGTCCTTCACAATGGGCTGCCAGCTGAACGATGGTGGTTTCTAACCCTTTCACCCGCTCGGGATAATTGTCTTCGGTCATCGAAATACTGTGCGACAGGTAAAGCACGGACCCACTTTCGGTTAGTATGTACACACAGTTTTCCGCGCAAACGATCTGACGCACCTGATCGTACAGCAGATCGATCGTAGCCGTTGAGTATCGGGGCATCGCACCGTCTATACTTCCCGGGGCCGTTACCGATGTGACCATGGCGTCAAAATTTGCACACCCCGTACGTATCGCTTCAGTTGCAGTAAATCCGTACAGTTCCGGCGCACAAGCACTCCATCCGAGGGTAAATATTTTGGGTGAATTTGCGTACTTGCTTGCACCCTTGGTCGAGCAGTTGCCGGCCGGTAGGTGCGGTTTTGCCAGCCGATCTAGATGGCTGATAATGATGACGGCGGCCAACTTGAGATCTACGCAGGTAGTTTCGTTTTCGGGCAGCGTAAGAAATCTAAGGAACGATTCAGTTGGTCCGAAATGAAATGAATCCGACGTGTTGAAGGATCCGAAACTTTCGATCTGTTCGTAGCGGTGCAGCAGCGGTACAAGTGGTGCTCCGGAATTCTGCGGTGGACTTCGATTGTCGTCGGACTGTTGGTCTTTCTCGTGGAGTGTTAAGAGAAGCGAAACTCCTTCTAACGAACCACCCAACGTGCCCTTCTGGGCACCGAGTTCAAGCAGTAAGTTTAATGCAATGTGTCGGTCCGCCTTTGGAACCAGACAGCGGCCACCCATTACGTCACCCAGAACGACTTGGCGCAGGAACTTGATTGATTTTTCTACCACCTCGATCCACAGGGTGGACATTTGTGATGTATCGAACAACGATGCTTCGGGGAGCGATTGTAATGCTTCCAGTGCTTCCGAAAGCAGCTCGCTGCACAGTTCAACATCTTCCCCGGAGCGCCAAGCACGACGCAAGAAAGCAAACGAAAAATTTAACGCCGCCCGTGTACCAACGCGAGCCAAACCGAACGTTGCCTTGTCGGAATCCTTTACCGTACCGGCGGTACGATCAAGGCTGGAGTTTTTCTGCGAAGGAAAGCGTGAATTAGCTAAGGTTGCCATTACCAGTTAAGGTAAAGAAAAGGGAGGGTTGTGGAACTTACGCTTAGTTTCGCCGCATCACACTCGCTAGTGGCCAGTTCGGTGGCATGCTGTTTCTCTTCCGTTTCTCGGTGCATTCCCATTTCCTGCAGTGCAATAAAGTACCGTCGGTACACAAACAGCAGCTGGCGGATGCGGTTAGCGGACAGGCAGTTGCCAGCCGCCTGCAAACATATATCTCTTTGTTCACCAATCAGCTTCTTTATGCAAGTTTTCTTATCCTCCGTACCTAAAAAAAGTAACAAAGGCATACAAAGCATGAAACGAGAGAATTGTCCATGATGGAAGGGTGTGCGCAGTGCCGCAAAATTGCATGTGCGGTGATATGACAATGACCTTTCTGCATAGACAAACACACAATCACACATACAGCACATATTACCACACTCACCCGGAACAGGACTCCACAGCCAAGAGTCTAGCAAGACGGAACTTGCCGAATTATCACCGGCCGTTGGTTGGTCGGCCGGAGATTGTGTGTGATTTTGCGCCTGAGCTTTCCGACCCACCCCATTGCTACCGTTGCTACCGGTCGCAGCAGGACATGACGACGAGTCAACGCCTTCTTGGACTCCAAGCTCTTCACATATTAGGCAGACGCATTTGGAAACCGCTGAACATACACCTTTGCAGCAATCGCAGGATATGGCTGCGTTCCCGCAGTAATAACGTCCGTCCGGTCGCAAATACACCACCTCGCCCATTCCATTGACGGCGGTTTGTATTCGCTCCGTGATCACTTCCTCATCTTGGATCAGGTGGTTCCATAGGTTTGCTAAATCGTCCGCATTTCGCAGCGCCCTGCCAACGTCTGCTTTAATCCATTTGAAGCTTAAATAAGGTAAGGGCCGGAAGTAAAGTTCACCATTCCCAATGCTGGACGGAGGGACCGTCGTCGACGTTGGCGCCGCCATCGTCGTTGCCGCATTCACTGCAGCCGAGGCGCTGGTGGAGTTCATCTTTTCCCATAGAAAATTCTTGCCTTCTTGCACACTCCAACCGTTGTACGTGAAAGGAAGCGATGCAGAAAACTATGTTGCAACTACGTTGCGCACTGCTTCACAGCTATTCCATGCATGCACCTTACATACACGCGCACACACACACACACTGGCGGAGGCTGGTAATTATGTACGCCCGTGGAAAAAGAAAACTCGATTTGCCAATGGATCAATTAAACGCAATTGATGATGCGATGGAACGGGGAACTGAAACCATTCCTGGTTGCTAAGATTTCCATCGTATTACATCTCCAGCACAATGCACTTCGAAGGAAGGCGTCGAACAAAACGGTGGTGTTGCTTTTATTAGCTATTGCGGGCAAAAACAATCAATTTTCCACACCCGCCAGCCAGACGAGCTGAAGCTACTTTCTCTCGATACAAATTTTCTTCACAACTACTCAAATTGACAACGATTGACGTTTGGTGAGGCAATTCTTTTTTTTTCTTCGGCGCAAGCGCAGGGAATGTTTTCTACCTACAACCGATAGTTCAGATGTGTAATGCACCGCAATGTTTGTTATCCTAGAAATATCGTTTGCAAAATTAACTCCTTTTGGAGCCTGTAATGAAACCGAATAGTATTGCATGTGGTGCTAATGTTAGTTTAAAACTGAAAAAAACACAAAAAGTGTTTGTTTGCACAATGAACACAAGAAGATTTTCAGCGGAACGAAAGATAAACAAATGCACTTTGGGCGAAGTAAAGTACAGAACTCTCGAGTATATGTTGCACTTGCCGAAACAGTGTCAATCGGAAGGAGGGGAAATGGCTTTGTTTTGATGCACTTTCAATCACCTGTTGATTGGATATCGTTTAACTGTCAAAATCAGCCGGCATTTCCAAAACAGCTGGCCTGCAGAATGTAAACAACGCTATCAAATACAATCAAATAGAACTTAAACAAGAAGAAAAAAAGGAGTAAATTAAAGGAAAATATATTTGTTTAGTTAATTGTATAGTTTATAGATAGTTTGTTTCGTCTTCTATTCACGAGACAAACGATAGAACGAAGAATAAACAAGGATGTCAATGATCAATTGCAGAAAACTTCACAAATCGCCCATTATAACAGACTTATTTAAAGATGGATGCATTAAATTAATATTTATGTACCTTTTACAAACGTTTTAATTGTAGGAAACGATAAAATTATGGTTAATGTGCGGAGAGCGGTTTGGAGTGTGCTAGGAGATTGTTCGAGCCGGTTTGATTGTGAAATGGGGTTCAAGCCAACTTATCCGGGAGTATAAACAAGTCGTGTGAAGTTTTTTCCCCCCAACAACTGACAGCACGTTTGCGATATTCCGTCGATACTTCGTGTGCCGTGAAAAGCATCGGTTATTGTTTACAGGCAGCTTTATAGATTAGTGAATAAAATCACCACTTAAATAGTTTCCTGTTCAACAAGTATCTGTTGTGAAAATGGCAGGCAATCCGACTGAAGAACTGGGTGAGCAAATCAACTGGCCTGTTGGCGGCATTTCACGCTGGCTTCAGCGAAACCCGGGAATGCCTCAATGACAATGCACTTTGCAGTGGGATATTTAATTAAGTGCTTTCTGGGGGTTTTCTTTGTTTTTCAGAACTGTTGGAGCGTGTTTTGCTGCGATTGGGGTTCGCTGATACGGATGAGCAATTGCAGAGTACTGTGACGAAATTTCTCACACCAGTGTTGATAAAGATTACGTCTCCGAATGAAAATGTCCGAAAGAAGGTTCGGAAGCGCCCAATACAACATGATAACACTCTAGAATGTTTAATGTTACTCCTTTTTTACTTACCAAACCGTAGGTGATGGAAATTCTAACGCACATCAACAAGCGGTTGAAATCTCGGAATCAAATTCAAATTCCGCTAGCTCCGTTGCTGGCTCAATATCAACAAGCCGATTCACTGTTTTTGATTGTAAGTAGCAAATGAATTGATGGAAATCTTCTCGCATCACTTCTCAATGAGCTTTACTTTAAGAATTTCGCCATCATCTACATAACGATGGGATTCCCGAGAATGACGGTGGAAGAACAAACAGAATTCGCGCCTGTGCTGTTGAACTGCTTAGAAGGCAAGCCGGAAACACATCAGGACAAGTAGGATAAGGGATTTTGGGTGTTGTCAGTCTACTAAATCTGGATATTCTCTTTGCAGAATTCTGATGCTGGTCCTTCCACTGTTGGGGGAGATTAAGATACCGGAGGATCCGGAGAAACGTTCGGAACTTCTCGGGCTGTCAAATAAGCCGCACACAAAACAGCAGCTTCTATCCATTCTAATGGACGTGCTGCTGCTACCGTACGGAACGCTTCCCGACAGTGACGTCCCGCCCGGCATGAGCGTATACTCTTTCAAACGTGTTACTTCAAAATCGCCCAAAGCGGAAGAGTTGGAACAGTTGAAAAAGGGTATCGTCCGGTTCCTTTGTGGGGGCATTTTTTCGGATCAGGAAATATTGGCCCATCTCGTCGTTGGATCGGCCGATACGCGATTCTCCGTAGCGACGCCAGCTATTGGGGAGTTGAATAAGATCTGCAGTTCGCTCGATTGGACCGATCCTAAGCTTTCCGGACCGCTGTACACACTATTTTCTGGGAACGGTTCTAAGCTGCCGGACCGCAAGTCAAGCGGTGTGAGTGCGAGAGTGCGCCAAAAGTTGCTGCAACATTTGCTAAAGTGCCGTGGAAAAGGAATCATCATTGCCAACGGGATACAAGTGTTCTTCGAGTCACTGTTTGGGGACAATACGAACCAAAAGTGTAAAGTGTTGGCGCTCCAGTTCGCTTACAATCTAATTAACAAGTATGTATACGACGGGTGGTAAATATGAGGCGCTGTGGTTAATATGTATTTGCTTATTGCTTTTCAGTGGTCAGACGGATCTTATAAACAAGCTTTCGAAAGTGTTACTGACTGGAATCGCCAAATTGATCGGCACAACGTCGGAGGAAACGAATGAGGTGCAGAATGCGGCATACAGTGCGATGGCACAGTTGGCTATCGTGTGTCCCACCACCGTGAACGAGGACATTCAGCTGGTTGGCGAGTACTTTAACCATCTGCAGCAAGCTCCGGTGGAGTTGCATTCTTCCATTCGTGAAGCATTGGTTGCACTGGCGCAAGCATTCGACTGGAGAAAGCAAATCAATTCCACTGCCGCTTCGGGAGCGACATTAATGGAGACTGAGGACGGTGAAGATAAGCCGGGCACATCGAAAAGAAAGCTAGTGCCATCGATGGCACGTTTCGTACCCAACGCCAATCAACAGTTGTTGTTAGCACTGCTCGGCGAAAAGGCAGAATCAAAGCTGACGATTGTACAAAATGTGACGTCGGTGTACTTAACAACCTGCTTTCCCGATTATTACGTGCCTTCGCGCTACTTGCTGCTGATCATATGTGGCGAAAGTTCGCAGCTGCGCGAAATGATGACGGCCTATCTGTACGGTGCGTCGAAGAAAGATCACATCAACTACGGTGCCATTCTGTCGGTGAGTGATTACGACCGTTTGAAGCAAATGGAACCATCCGATACGAAACACATCGTGCTGCCGTCGTTCCGCGACATGGTGGAGTATGTGGCATCGAAATCGGAGCGAAAAGTAGCAACAGTAGTCGATCGGATGGGGTACGGTAAGGTGAAGTTGCCGTACGCGTTCGATACGTACATAGAGATATTGGAATATTTGCGCATATGTTTGCTGTGCAACGCGGGTGTCACTTCGCATCCGAGCGATGATGAAACGTTCTTTAAGTTGACTGCTTTTCTGCGGAAGCTGATTGCCGAGGGACACCGTGACACGATCGTGAAGTATAACGATCTCGTACGTCGGCTAGTGATCGCTCGCAAGGGTATCAGCGAGCTGACGTGCCTGTACGACCTGGTGAACGGCATCCCGGACGCACTGGTGGAAGAAAACCGCGATCTTCTGCTGACGCTGGAGGGATCGCTGAAGGAAACTTCCGAGCCGACGCGTATGCTTATTGCCATGGTTTACGGTGTGTTGGTCGCGTACGTTAGCGATGAAGCAGAATTCGATCGACAGGTACGGGAGCTACAAACGCTTGGTAGCAAATCGCTCGAAACACGACACGGTTCGATACTGGCCGCTGCCCATGCCGTTCATCGGAAATTGTTGCTGAAGAAAAAGGAAACCAGTAGTGCGCCTGTTGAAGGGTGGGATATTTTGAAGGAATTAATTGGACTGCTCGTTTCTCTGCTACGTGATCAGCAAGCGTTGTTGCAATCGGTCGCGATTCGAAGTTTATCGCTGATTGGTTCGATTACCGCACTACCGCTCCCGGAAGTCGAAGGCATGGAGACGGACGATGGTAGAGAGAATACCGACAAAAAACCGGTTAGGACGAAAGCATCGCTGATGGAAACACTCTTAACGCTGCTGCAGAGTGGACATACGAAGGCTAAAATTCGCGAAGACGCTGCTCACTGTCTCGGATATCTTGCGGTGGGTGACCCAAAGTATTACGCCCGTAATCTGTTGGAGCGCTTCTTGGGTATGCTGAAAATGACCAAAGATCCAGCACTGCACATTGCGATGGGACAGGCGCTCGCCTATACACTGCAGGGTCTTCCGAAGGGCAACCAAAACAAGGACGTAGACCAAAAGGTTGGAAACGTGGACGATGAAATGCTGACCTGGTTCCTGATCGAGCTGGTGAAGCAGGTGAACGAAACGCACGCGTACTTAAAACAGGCCTGTGCCGTCTGGTTGCTGGCCATCGTGAAAAACTGCAGCCACCGAAATCCGGTGCGCGAGAAGCGGCAAATTTTGCAACTCGCCCTCACGGATCTGCTTTCGGAAGATAATGGTAAGGCAAGAGGTAGTTTTATTTGTTAATTGTTGCATTATACTGTTGTGCTCGATCTCTATTTTCTAGAATTCGTGCAAGATGTGGCATCACGTGCAATGGGCATTATATTTACACTTGCCGGTAATGCGGACCAAGAGGAGATGTCGAATCTGTTGCTCGATCAGCTTGTAGGTGGCCGTCGGCAGGTACAGAAAGTTGTCGAGGATACGAAACTTTTCGAGGAAGGTGTTCTGGGCAAGACTCCAATGGGGTATGATCGTATTTAGGTTTTTTTTGCTGGGGCCTCCGTCCTATTTGCTAATGTATATGACGATTTTCTCTCCCAACAGTGGCAATCTTTCAACGTACAAGGAGCTATGCGCATTAGCATCCGATCTCAACAAACCGGAAATGATTTACCAGTTCATGCAAATAGCTAACCACAATGCTACATGGAACAGCAAGCTGGGCGCAGCGTTCGGCTTGCAGTCAATTTCGAAGACTACCAAGCTGAAGATGGAACCATATCTGGGGAAGATTGTTCCACGCCTGTTTCGTTACAAGTACGATCCGACACCGAAGATCCAAAACTCGATGATAAGCATTTGGGACTCGGTAGTGACCGATACGAAAGCTACGGTCGAGCTGTTCTACTGGGACATTCTGGAGGATGTGACAAAGAATCTTACCTCGTACGAATGGCGTACACGCATCGCGTGCTGTCTTGCCGTGCGGGATTTAATAAAACGGGCCGCCGGATTAAAGCTGCGCTCCGATGCGGTGGGCAGGAACAAAAGTGAGGAAATGCCTTCCACCAGCATGGACGTTGATGATCGACCAAGCGTACCGGAGCCCGAATTGCGCTACTTGTGGAGCCAACTGTTCCGCGTAATGGACGATCAGCACGAAGGTACACGTTTGGCCGCGGAAGGCACGGCCAACGCGTTGAGCAAGGTGTGTGTGGTGGCGGCATCGTGTGATCATAACAAATCGGCCATGAATGTGGCGAGTTCGATCATTCCATTGCTGTTGGAAACGGGCGTTACACATACGGTCCCCGAGATACGAAAGCTTAGCATACGGACGCTGTCCGAACTGATCGATTCGGCCGGTGCGCTTATATTGCCCCATTTGACGAGTCTGGTGCCATGCTTACTGCAAGCCACGGGCGAACTGGATTCGGTAAAGCTTGCCTATCTGTCGACGATGGTGTCTGGGCAGGCGGGTGGAGGTACACAGGAAACGATCGATTCACTGCGGGCCGAAGCGGTAAAGCAACATTACACGATGGAAACGCTAACGAAATGCATCCGGCACATTGATTACGGTACGCTGGAACGCATGAGTCCGGCTGTGCTGGATCTGGTAAAGTCGAGCGTCAATCTCGGCACCAAGGTGGCCTGTGCGCACTTCATTTGTCTGGTTAGCATACACCTCGGGCAGGAGATGCAACCGCTGACGAGCAAATATTTGGGTGCTTGCTTCAGCGGATTAACCGACCGCAATGCGACCGTTCGGCGCTACTATGCGTCTGCTATCGGGCATCTGATCGGGACGGCTAAAGAGCAATCGATCGAACGATTGTTCGGTAAGCTTGAGGAGCTATATTTCGAGCAACAAACAGCCCGTTCGAAGGCGGTCCCGCTAACGATACAATCGATCAATAAGCGGCACCAGGAGGTGCTGAAGGATTATAGTGCGAATGTGCTGCCGTTAGTGTTCTTCGCGATGCACGAAGAGATTACGGATGATTCACGATCAACGGTGGAGTTGTGGCAAGAGCTGTGGCATGATATCAACACCGGCGATGCTGGTTTGCGCATGAATTTAGAAGCGATCGTAACGATACTTGAAACGAACCTCAACAATCCTTCCTGGCTCCTGAAAGCGCAAGCCGGAGCAGCGACGAATACGCTCGCATCGAAGCTTAGCGCAACTTTGGAAGATTCGGTGCGGTGTCGTTTGATCGAACTGATACTGAACAATGTGAGCGGACGGACGTTTCAGGGTAAAGAGCGACTGCTGCAAGGATTGGCCAGCTTGTGCAAGAAGCTTGACCAAAAAACGACAAACCACGCGGAACGGATAGTGGACGCGGTCATGAAGGAATGCCGCAAGGAAGAACCGATCTACCGTACCCATGCGCTGCGTTCCCTTGGCAATATTCTGGACGAACTGAAGGTGGATCGTTTCGAGGAAGTGTACAATATGGTATGGCATTTGCTCGATAAACAACAGCAGCAGCAACAGGACTCGGATGGTCCGGGAGAAAGCACATCGGGCGTAGAGTTTGTACCGCTAGAGGAACGCAACAAGCAGATTCTGATTTCCGTACAGCTGAAGGAGACGGTTTGCGAAACGCTCGGCAAAGCTTGGCCCGAGTATTCGATCGAAACGCAACGGCGCTATCAGCGGATGTTTGTCGAAAAGTGTGTCCAGTGTTTGAAGCTCAACACACGCCCAGTGCAGCTGTGTTTGCTTCAGGCACTTGGTCGGTTTCTGGAACGTTTGCATCTGCTTCGCAGCAAGATGGACGATGCTGTTGAAGGAGAACAGGACGGCGTCGTAGGAGGGACTAGTTCACAATCGGGAGCGAACCGGGAGAAGAAGGCAAAGGTCGAAATGGAAGGAATGGATGGAAACGTCTTGGAGACTATTTGTCGTATCGTTCTCTCAGCGATCGTTGATGTGTCGGGTAAGTTAAAGCAGAGTATTTATGCATTGCACGCATTTCTTATCGTTCATTTCTGTTCTCTCTTTCCACAGCGATTCCCCACACCGGTCTCAAAAAGGAAGCGTTGAATGTGATGCTTATATTGACGAAAAAGTTAAAGGCGAAGGATTCCGGCACCGTCGATATGGAGCTGGGTTTGGTGCGCCAAACGTTCGCGCAAATACTTCAACAACTGCAGAAGGATAGCGCACCGGAAATTAAATGCCGACTGAAGGATTTGGAAGATAAACTAAAGTAGAAGGTTGGTTGCTTTCGATGGAGTGCAGGAATGGATTGCATAATTGGTTCGTGATCCCCTAATATCAGATCACGTAATAAAGTACGACACGTACGTTGTGGGACTGTTTTACATCTAAATAAATAATATCGAGAATGGCATTTTTTGGGCAATCTAAAGTAATTTTATTTTGTACTCCTTTCTCGGAAATTCCACGATGAGGTTTTACCGTGATCTTTCAACTCGACATTCGCCACCGACAAGCGATCGCGTAGCAAATCACACACTTTGAATAGCTGAGCATCTTTGGTTGCCACTGCTTGCTGCCGGATTTCGTTTCTGGTGCTCACAATCGTTTCGATTAGCTTTTCAAACGATTGTTCTGTCTCGCTAGAGGTTTGACTGTGCTGGGTGGATTGTTTGCCGATGGATTCCAACCCGTAAGAAAGCAATTCATGACGAATGTATTCCGTCACGGCAAGAATAGCTCCCACGTTGGAAGCACCTATTAACGACGAGTGGGATGCACTTTGTTGTGGACTGTTGATTAACCTTTGCACGCTTGAAGCAAGTTCCCCTAGCGCCAACACTGGGTTTGACGTATTGAAATCATTGTTTAAAAACTGCACCACAGATGATCGTGTTTCCGAAAGCTTTTCGAGCAAGCTATCCGTGCTAGTTGCATCGTACGTTGCCGGTTTAAGACCATCAACGTAAGCCTTGGTGTCACTGAAGAAACTTTCGAATTTGCGTAACACATTGCGCGCAGTAACCATTGCTTCTGGGCCGTATTCGATTACGCTTCGATAGTGTGACAACAGGCAGAGCATACGGAACTCGTTTGCGCTGTAGTCTTTTAGTAGCTCGTTAATGCTGACCGTGTTTTTCAGTGATTTGGACATTTTGTGCGTTTGTCCTTCGTGATGTAGCTGACCAGTGTGTAGCCAGTGCGTCACCCAGTCCGGTACGTTGTGATAACAGCAGCTTTGTGTTTCCTCATTTTCATGGTGTGGAAAACGCAGATCAAGCCCACCGGCATGAAAGTCGAGCTTATTGCCAAACAGATGGCTGGCCAGCGTAGAGCATTCGATGTGCCAACCGGGTCGACCGTCACCGAAACCAGAAGCCTCCCAGTAAGGTTCGCCAGCTTTTGATGCCTTCCAGAGGGCAAAATCGGACGGATGCCTTTTGTTACCTTTGTTTGTTTCATTTGCCGGTTCGATGACGACTTTCTGCAGCTTACCGTATCGTTCGTATTTGCTGGTTTCAAAGTAAACCGATCCATCCGCTGTGGTGTAGGCAAACCCTTTCTCGATAAGCGTTTGCACAAAGCGAATAATTGCAGGAATATGATCGGTAACACGTATCTTCACATCGGGCAATCGGACGTTTAGCTTTTTTAAATCTCCCCAAAACTCATCCTCATACTGGCGGGCCAGCTGCTGCCAGTTGACTTGTTGTTCCTGCGCTCGCACAATGATTTTATCATCGATATCCGTGATGTTCATCGCAGTGACCAACGGGAGCTGGAAATGATGGCGTAAAATGCGTTGCAAAATGTCCAGCCGTACATAGCAGCTGGCGTGCCCAATGTGTGCTGAATCGTATACCGTAGGTCCGCAGGTGTAGAAAGAAATGTACGGTTTGCTGTGGTTAATTCGTAAAGGGACCTTTTCCTTAAGCCGTCCATCGTACAGACGGAGATCTTGCGCGAGCTGGGCGGTAGAGTACTTTCGAAACAACCGTAGAAACATGGCACACTTTGCGGGAAACCCGGACTTGTTCAAACAGCTGTGTTTTGCGTGCGAACAGCTGATTTTGACGGTTTGTGACGCAGTGACGACCATTGATTCCGTCTCATTTGAGTTTGATAACAAGAAATTTTCAGTGATTTAGATGTGCAAAAAACCAATGCGGTGTGCAGAATATTCAAGTGGCGATGATTTGCATAAAAAATAACCTTCTTTTTTCAATTTATCTGGCGATTATGAATTTTTAACAATCTGTTTATCGTAATCGTTGGCAACGCTGCTGTCAGTAAAGCTGTCAATCGGTCGTGGGTTATGAAATTGTGCAAAACAAAACAATCTTTTTCGGGCCGCAGTGCAGTTTCTTGTGTAAAATAGGACAAATTCATACCAAAACCATACAAAATGATGCGCTACGAGGGAACCGAAGAGCTCGCGGATAAATCCGCGTGTGCAGGTGTTCGAGCAGACCTCAAAATGTGTCTTTTGCAGAGTGATTGCTGCAAGAAGGTTCGCCGGTATTCGTTCGGTTTGTTACCCTTTCTAACTGGATGTTTCATTGAACATTTTCTAGGAGAAGAAAACACCAAGAGAATGCTTGAACCGGACGGATGGTTCCGTACCGGATGAGTGCTTTGTGCTGAGGAATACATTTTTTGAATGCAAACGATCAATAGTAAGTAAACAAATGAACGTATGTCACGTTTTACGATTACTGATGTAGTGTTGCTTTCTTTCACTTCCTATCTAAACAGCTCGATAATCGACAACGGTTTCGCGGCAGGAAAGGCTACTAATCCGAACAAGAATTGTTTCGGCAGAGCAAAGGAAATCATGTGTACGTTTATTCATTCAAAACACTTAGCAGCAAGAAATAGTGTATAAAATATAGCTTAAAGACGCGACCTAACTTACGACCAGCTGTTCTGTGATGCATTCGAACGAACACCGGTGGAAATGCGATCCAGCTCGCCATCGAAGCTTTGGCTCTTTTCATAGGATAGTTTGCTTACGCCACTAATGCTGCTGATAGATAAATCACTGTAGCTTACAGCTTGAGGCGGATTCGTCTTTGGCTGCTGTCCATTGGATTGGTTATTTGGGATGTGATGTTGCCGGCCACTGTTTCCGACCTGTTCCTGCGAAACAATTTTCGGTTGTTTTTGGAGGGTTTGGAGTGTAGGGACAACTGGGAGCACAATTTCACCATCGGATAAGCCCAACTCGGTGCTGGAACAGTCATCTAAGCTTCTGTTAGACGATGGTTCAACCATTTGTATCGCTGTTTGTGCAGGCGGGTTCGTAGGTACGATATCAAACGTTCGCTTTTCGGAGGAGCTTTGCGATTTTGAGTACGTTCGACTCATTTGATCTAACTTTTGAAGGTTTTCTTCGATGCTTTTGCGCAGCTCGCGTGTATCCTTCGCTAATACATCCGAGAGCTGCACATTACTCGGTGGTCGAGGTTCTTCCATTAGCATTCCCTGTACCGGCTCTTCTTCCTGCGACGTTTGAATACCTGTATTGGATGTTGTACCAGTAGCGACATCCACCATATGGCTTTCAATCGGGCGAGATCGTTTCAGATACTTTAGAGGATCGAACGATCGGAAAGGGTTCTCAAATGGGGTGCCCTTTTCGGGCAGTTGAATGGGTACAGTCACTTCTGGTATGATCGGCACAGGCACAGTATCTCTCTGAGATACCTCAACAGCTCCATTTAACAGCTCCCGTTGATTCAATTCCAGCTTTTCATCATTATACCGGTTCCATATTTGCACCTTCTCGTCGATAAGCTTCCGTTTGTCTTCACGCTGCTTTTGCAAATATCGCTGGAAGGAATTGTTAATTTTATCGCTCTCTTTCTCCAGCTGTTCAATTGTTTGCTTTGCATTCTGGATGATAGCATTCGTTTCATCCTCAAACGTTGCTATCAGTTCCTTCTCCACATTGTGCAGCACCTGAAGCTTACTTTCCTTCGTTTTAGCCGCCTTTAGCGATTCGAAGTAATGGCTTTGCCTTTGCTCCTGGCGTTGCAGATCGTAGCGAAGCGTGGCCAATTTATCATCCACGTTTCGCTCCTGCCGGTACAGCTGGTCAAGCTTTTCGTCTATTTTTCGCATAAAGTGTTGACTTTCTTCGCTTCGCGAATCAATGTGCTGTAACACGGGAGCGGCACTTGGGTCAGATGGTGCAGGTACAGGGGAACTGGCCGTTCGTTTTGTGTTCAGTGCTTTTTCCAATCTTTCCTCGTGTTGCATCTCGAGCTTCCTTAGCTCCTTTCGATATTTCGCTTCTATTTGCTGTTTTTCTTTGTCCAGCAGTTTGGCCACTTGTTTCTGTAGTTTCGCTACATACTTTTTACCGTGTTCAGTCGTTTTCAACTCATGCAGAAACTCTGTGTAAGTCTTTCGCTGTTGGTTCTGCTTACATTCATGTTGTTCGTGCAGTTCCTTCAATTCGTCCTCTTCATCACCCTGCTTTTCCTCAACGTCTTCGTTGCGTTGGTGGCGCACTGCTTCGATTAGCTGTTCGAACATTTTCGTACAGGATTCTAACCGTTCCACAAGCTTGGAAACATTTTCCGAACAAACACGCAGCGAGCGGGCAGATTGTTCGTCCTCAGGTTTCACAATTTCCTCCCGATCGGTGTGCTGCAGGGGTTTCGCATCAGTTTCCACTGTTTGTTGCTGCTGACTCTTTTCCAGCTCGACAATCGACTTCCCAACCACTTTTACCCGGTGAAGCAGCTTTTCCACGTTCTTGTGCAGCTTTTCCACTTCGAGCTGCTTGAACAGTGTCCGGGCGGATTGTTTCCGCTTATCCGAACGCTGTAACCGGCGCAGTTTATCTTCCTGCGTCTTCACCGCCGATAGGATTGTTTTGAACACGATGTACAGCAAGGACCGGCTGCCCTGGTCCGTGCCAAACTTTTCATACTTTTGTACCAGCCCATCGTAGTGCTCGATGCCGAGTGCTTCGAAGATTTCGCCCAGCTCGGCACGATTCAACCGGAACTTGGTGGAGCGGGTAAAGTCCGGCAGTGTGTTTTTGAACGGCACCTCGTTGGTGAAAATGGACAGTGAAAAGTGGCAGTTTTGTGTGTAGAGAAACTCGGCGACGAGCGTGTTGAGTACGAGCACCAGCGGGGAGAGTACGATTCCTTGCTGTGTTTGTAATTTGAGAGCTATTTTCTTGCCTGGAAATGAGGAAGACACGTAAAGTGATACAAACAAGTCGAACAGGAAGGCCAAATTCTTCTTACCCAGCGCCGTGCGGCTCATTTTCTCAATTAAATTTTTCTTCATCTGCAGCTGAATGTTGGCCTCGATGCCTTCCTCTTCGATCCAGTTTTTGAGCTGTGTCCTTAGCTCGGCACTATCGATCTCGTCGATATCAGCGAGCGTTCGAGAGGAATCAGGCATTTTGAAGACACTCGCCAAATTGAACAAACCAGGTTCCAATGTTTAATGCTTGAAACTGATCGAAACGAAAGGACGAGCGTCTTTCGTTTGTTTACATCGTGCGGCTAACTACCGTTGCCATGGTGATAGGCTGTGCGTTGAAGGATAACGGTTGCATATGTTCGAATGTATTGTGGTGTGTGAGTCGAAAAAAAAAACACATCTCACTTCCAATTGATTTGTTTATCTTTTATGCTGCTTTATTTTCATTCGATCAACTTTTCTACTATTTTGTGGGCGCTTGTACAACAATCCTTAGCTGTTTTTTTTGTTCCGTTTCTTGATGTGTTTGTTTCGTGTTATTAGTTTATTTGCTTGTCTTTTTTTCTCCCAACAGTGAAGGTGGTGTGATGTGTTTGCCAGTGATAAAGAAGGAAAGGATGGAAACAGGATGGTGGACGATTTACGATTCTATTAATTCGAAAGTAAAGAGATAAAATTGGGAGTGAAGCAGGTGTTTCGTAACTATTTAGAAAGGGAATATACATAAACGTAATTAAAATAAAAAGCTCACCACGGTGAGAAAGATTTGAGATAACGTTCAATTAAAAGTACTACTAAACGGAAGCGGAAGAGAAAAGCATTTGGGAGCAATGAAACGGGGGAAAGGAGTTGCTTGAGTGTTGGGCCGGGTGATTACCAAATCCTGTGAACCTTGCACACCAATAATCCTTTACTTCAAATGCCGTGTCCCATGTTCCGGATCGTGAACGAACGAACGAACGCGCGTGTTTTAGTTAGCAATGGCGGTGCCAGGCGACAGCAGCAACAGCATTTAGATTTAATTAACATCATTAAAATTTATCAGTATCACAGCATTGCAAGTTTTTTTTTTAAGTGTTTCTCTTCCCTTTTTTTTGACCCATTCGCTCCGCGGATGCTGCATCCCTTTCACTACCTTCTTTGTCTGTAATCTCTTTGCCTCTGTTGGCCCATCACTGGGTTGCCCGAATTATTGGGGGTATCCCGTGTAACTCTGTCCATTTTCTTTTGCTTTGCCATATTTGCTTTACAAGCGATTAGTAGAAAGTTTGGTTTTGTTTTTCTTTTAAATTAGTTCTTAGTTTTGACTCGTTTCGGTTATGTGTTTTGTTTTGTTCTCTTGTTTAAACGTCTTTCCGGTGACAATTAGTGGTTATTAAGTCCCACGCTTTCTACCACTTTCCTCCATGTTTCACATTTACTTTCGGCTGAAACATGTGGTTGGTTGTTATTTTTAAACCAGCAGACAAATGCGATAATGAGACAAGAAATAGTGTGTTTGTATGTGTGTCTGTGTGTGTGTATGTGTGTGAACTATGTAAAGCGACATTGTTTTTATCGATCTAATTCGAAACTAAACCCCTAACGTCTGTTGGTCTCGCGGTATCGTTACAAAAAGTTCTGTAAGACTGTTCAAGAGAGAAGCTTACGAAGCCGCACCTGAACGGCTACAGCAGTCTGCTCTAGTTCAGAAGATGGTCGCTAAAGATTTCGCTATTCTAAAGCACTAAAAACCGAGAGGTGTATGGCATTTATGTATATAAGCGTATTTAAATGTTGCACTGCTTCCCATTCGATACGATGCGGTTTTCGGGTGTTTCGGGTTTTGCTTGTGTTCGTCTTTGTTTTAGCAAGTTTCGGCTGTTATTTTTTTCCTCTTCTAGATGCCCAACAGTGGCGATCCATCCATTGCTATTGTGGTACCGTAACTTATGGTATGCGCATGCAGCATTCTTACATTATCAATATAGTTTTGGCTATAGTCTAGTAAAATTGGGAATTTGAAATCGGTTATAAAAATCTTCAATCTTTAAGGATGGCTATACAACGTCATTTTGTATCGTTTATTTATGACTACGCGTGTCGGGATAGATGTTCTCGCTTCCGGTACGTTTCTAAAACTATCGCGCTTGCTTCTCTTAGTTGGCTTATCTAGAGACGGGTTTTGCGATAACGATAAGTAGATTCTTTTTTTTAATTAATTTCTTATGTGGCAAGGATTCGCTTCGCTTTCATACTACACTCCGGAAGCATTATAAATATATTCATCTTTTCTCTTTCTTTTCCTTGTCCTTTTTGCTACTTTTTTCATCTATGCTATGCGATAGTATTCCTTTCTACTATTATTTTTCTCTCTCTTTCTACCCTAGGTAGCACTAGAGTTCGATCGTGCTGTTTAACAACGTCATTAAAGCATCTTTTAGGTAGTAAGAATTGCTTAAAGAACAGATTATTACGATATTGGTACTCATTTTGTAAGAAAATATCGCATAAAAAATAACTTAACAAAGTTGGACCGCAGCATTTTAAAAATTCTTAGCTCGTATCATTACAATTCTTTAAACGTAGGTTGAGCAATTATACACAGAGGAAGGTATAAATGGTGAACCATTTCAACAATCGAAAGAAATTTCTCACTGTTCAATCTCTGCACTTGAATGGCAAATATTGAACAAGCAGGTGTTGCGCTCCATAAATCTCTTCAGTAATCATGAGTCTTTGAGAAATGATAAAGCCTTGAGGGAATTAGAATCTTGAAGGGTTTTTGAATTTTTGAAGAATATTAAATCTTATTCTGAAGATTATTCAATCTTGGAGGAATCTTACGTCTTTGAAGAATTACGAATCCTTAAGAATCGAGGACACATGTATCGTTGAGGAATCATGCATCTTTGAGAAATAATGAATCTTTGAGGAATCATGGCTCTTTAAGGATTATTGAAATCTTTGCAGATTGATAAATCTTTGAAGATTGATAAGTCTTCGAAGAATCTCAAATCTTTACTTAATTATGAATCATTAAGGACTCTTGAATCTTCTGAATCTTGAAGCTTTGAGAACACATAAATCGTTGAGGAATCATTAATCATTGAAAATTAATGAATCTTTGAGGAATCGTGACTTTTTAAGGATTTTTGAAATATTTGAAGATTGATGAATCTTTGAAGATTAATAAATCTTTGAAGAATCGCAAATCTTTACTGAATTATGAATCATTAAGGACTCTTGAATCTTCTGAATCTTGAAGCTTTGAGAACACATAAATCGTTGAAAAAATCATAAATTTTTGAGGAACCATGAATCTTTGAGAAATAATGAATCTTCGAACCATGAATCTTCAGGATGCAAAAACCGTTGAGTATTTTTGATTCATAAGAATATAAATTCAGACTCATTCATTTAGTTCGAATAGTTCATTCAGAGTAAAGTGTCCAAATCAGCTTCAATTCAACATTTAAAGTAAACAATCAATCACGCTCGTCGTCGTCATCGTCGTGTGAAACGGATTTAATGTAATATGTAATGTTCTGTACAGCCACTTTTTAGGTTGCTCCTGGGCTATCGATTCATCGTTGTATATGGAAAAAGACGCTTATGTAAATATGAACTAATCAGCAGCATGATTGTATCCCATTACGGTCGTGTGAAACCGGTCTCATTCTCCTGGTGGTTGTTTTGATAAGTGTCGTGTGTCGTGGTTTTGTTTTGTTTGGCGATCCATATAGTTACGGGTAGGTTATGCTTTTGCTGTCGCGCAACATCAGTGTCTAAATCGAACGGATACTAATCGTCTCACGGGGCCAACGTTGGCAGTAAGTGTTTGCTGTTTGCACAACAAACGACAGTTCGGTTTTTAACCTATTCTACTGGCACGGCGTATTTTGTGAGCGGCATGGTAATTTCGTGGCGATCTTTCCATTTCCGTGTACATCCTATACCGCGAGCGTTTTCCATCATGCGGTGTTGTTTGGTATAATTTGTTCTTAAAAGCCTGAGAATAGGCAAAGTATGTTACACATTGGTTCGATAAAGCGGTTTCGATTGTGTTGACTCGTTAAACGCTATTTTGTACAGTACACTCCACAAAGCGCAGGACTATTTGTATGACGAGTTTTTTTTTGTTTGAAAAGTTTTAACTTTCTTGCTTGTCGGACCCACAGACCCCTAGGGTAACCGAGTGGCGCAATTTTTAAGTTTAAGTAATTCTAGCAATTGTATGTTTTGTTTGTTTTGTTAGTAAAAGTAGTTGAGTTTCGCTAGACGCATTCAGCGTTGCCTCGCACTATCTACTGTGTGTGTATGTTTAATCGATTTGCTCAGCACAGGAGAAGTTTTGTAATACGAGCATCATATTTGTGCTCTGGCAGAGTGGATTTTTACTTACCTACTTTACGCTTACAATTACACAACCGCGTTTATGTTTGCCTAGGTTTTGTTTTTGTTTGTTTGGTTTTGTTTTTGTTCGACATCGACAGGCGCAAGGACAGTTTTGTTTGCCGGTGTCAACGGTACGGTACAAGACATCGGTCAAGCGATGCGGGACGCTTCAGAACGTTTGTATTGGCCGGTACAGCCCGGTGTAGCCACATAATCGCGCCCTTAGGGCCGGTATTAGCAGGGCAGCCGCGGACAGATCCTTGAGCAGGTCGGCACATTCACACAGGAGCAGATACATCTTGTCGCCCCGCGAGGATACACTTTTGTGCAGCGTTATTCTTCGCAGTCCGGCCGTTTTTGGAAGGTACCTTTGGTTAGAGATAAAAGGAAGAAAATTGATTTGTTTATTTTTGGTAAAAATAAATAAATTTAAAATCATTAAAATGTTAAGTAAAAACAAGGTTTTGAAAAAGTTGTCATAAATAATAAATAAATTGAGGAGTTGGGTTATAGATTGAGACTAATGAATCTGTATAATCCTTTACATGAATCACAAATAGGAAGATTCTGAAAGGATCATAATTGTGGCTTATTTAATAAAGTAAATTAACAATTAACAAATAACAATAATTAACAAAGATTGTTCAGAACACTACGTTCAGATTAATAACCCGAAAGATAAACCTAATTTTCTATTATAAACATTAATGAATCATTAGGGAGCAAACTCCTGATTCGAATGACTCTTCATTGCTATTTGAATAACTCTTTCCAAAAGACTTGAAAAGAACAATACTACTCTAATTCAAATGAAAGACTAGAATCTTTCAGTTGGCTTCTGTCATCTTTGGAATTTCCTGATAGGTGAATAATGTATTAGTGTTGGGTGAATTAAGTTAATAAATTTTAACTAATCTTTCAACACGAATGAATGAATCTGAATGTCTGATATAATTGGTACATGTCGCGAAATGACTCCTTTACTGGGGCACGATACGACCGGTCCAAAATCCCATCAGAATCTATCCCCTGTAGCAAGGACTGACTGCTATCCGGCTACGTGGTAAAATAAGTCTACTAAACCTAAAAAATGACAGACATGGCCTAGTAGGTCGACAAAGCCAAAAAAGCAGAAGAAGAACTACCTGAAAAAGTAAATGTTTCAGTTGTTGTGAGCGACGACTAACTAAAATCTAAAAACTAAAATCATACCGAAACTTCATTTTTCGATGATTACGTTTTGACCATCTCTAAAACCATATCCTATCCCAACACTAGCTGGTGAGTATAAGCAGAAGCAATTCAAACCGTTTTGCATTGGTTCGTACCTGTAAATCATCCTGGCACCGGTCCAGTACAGCCAGTTCCGCTCGAATCGTTCTCCATCATCACCTTCGTACACCTGCAGCGATGGGAAAGCGTAGAAAAAAAAGAAAGAAAACCAGAAGGAAAGAAAAATGAATGGTTGAAGTTTAGTGGCCGTTTTCTCAACGCTTTCCCGCCCCAACCCTAGCCGACCACCGACCCACCCACCGCGGGACGTAGCGTTTGTTTGTGTTAATTGAATTTTTGCAAAACAAAAATACTACTGTCTGCCGATGGTGCGCGCTCGGTTGTAATGTTCATTTCCATTGCTCGTGTCAATTTTCCACAACCAGCGAGCACAAAAGTTTCGGTCGGTTGGAACGTTTATTTAATCTGATCAGCGGCGGTAAAGCACCCACTTTGGCAGCTGATGAAGAGTGAGTTATTTGTGGCCGCACCGCACGTTTATGCCGCCCTGCACCTTTGGTCGCCTCCATAGAGCGATCAGTGGGCCAAGGAAGAGGATGGGCGGTATGTTTATAGTTTACCGTGATTTACCGACTTTTGATGACTGTGGGAGAAAGTTTATGCACACGGTAACTAGCACCTCATATATGCCGGTGAGCGGTCTATTGATTGTTTGCTGGAGCCGGGGCTGAGGTTTACCCTGCTTGTCGTTGGCCTAGCAGTAGTTAATATTTTTGGCGTCGAGGGCGTTGTTGGTGCATGCGTTTATTACACGGTATCATTTTGATGGTCCCGTCGTCAGCAGTGCGGGTGCTTTTTACGAGACACTCACACAGCCTTTCTTGGACAGGAAATACTTGAGTGATAATAGAGTACTACGGAACGAGCCTTTCCGGCCAGAAGTTTGTTCTGCGAGGTGTAAATTGTAGAATCCATAAAACATTTTAACGGCTTATTTCGACTTCCATTTTGGGTACTATGTTATGGGTAGAGAGTTATGACGAGCTTTGGAAAAGGGATTTTGTTTAATATTAGAAACTTTTTTCAAGTCAGTTATAAATATATTTAAATTAAGTTTAATAAGTCAGATGATCTAAAAAGAGGTGTGAACTCATTTTATTCTATTGTGTTCTGGTTATGAACATTATATTTGGACAACTCCCTTGGCCACTCTAAAAGATGCAACATGGCGCATTGTTAATGGCAACTTGCTGATCGGTGTAAACTTATCGGATCTTTGATAAATTTACTATATTCTTTTTTATTGTTTTGGTACAAAAAAAAGACACAATCGCCAATCAAACAATTTTTGAAGTAATTATTTAACGTTTACAAAATTTTACTTCAATCAAGTCTGTTTAACAATTTTTAAGTTATAATGTCCACCAACTTTAAAAATATGGTTTTAACACAACAGCGCTTAAAGTTTTGCGTCTTTGTTTGGAGTGTTGCGACAAAGCTTTTTGGGTTGCAATTTTGGAGCCAAGAATATTTCAGAATTTTGAGGTTCGTTAAAGATGAACACTTCATGGTAGACGTTTTATTATTTGCACGACAGCCTTGAGCAAGAAGTTGTTTGATCAGTAGAATAAGAAAAATGAGGCTTTAATTTTGTTTTTGGTAAATTTTATGCTACAATATAAAATATAGCAATGAATTCCAATAAAGAATCGATAAAAAAAGATCATTCTAATTTAAAACTCCCGGTCAGCGACCCAATGTAAGAGCTGTTATGAATGATCCCATCATTAAAACGACATAAATTATTATCACTTTGCTATTTTGTTCCCATCGCTTAAGGTTGTGGTAAAAGATCATCAAAAGCTGTTCGATTTGTGTACAATATTTAATGGGCTCGTTCCGATTTTTTTCGAGTACGCTGCCAAACTTTTACTGCAAACAAAGGGTGCATCGATATTAATGGATCAATTTAAGGACTTCAATTTACGACAATGTTTAGCTGCTGAAAATTTCCAACCCGCTTGTGCGAGCTCGAGAAAGTGTTTGAATTTTATCTTTTCCCGCAAGCGAAAAGTTATGAAACTAGAGCGGCCTTTCTTGCTGTCGACGCGCAAACACTTACCGGACAGACATGGACGGTATCATTAAAAATCTGTTCTCCGTTTCGGGGACAAACATAACACCGCGGGCAGTTTTGTATTCCGCTCGATGGATACTAAATGAAGCGAAGGACAACGTTCATTTATCACCTTGGTGAAGTGTGAAAGCTTTTTTTGTTTTTGGTTTTTATGTAACGAAGCACTGGCGCCCAAATAATGGAACGCTAAAATGGAACCGTAATCGGGATTGATTTTACGATGCCATGATGGGTGGTCATGAATGGGGTTATTAATTTTGTGTGCAAATTGTACCAGCGGACATAAAACCCGTGAAGTTTTTGCTTATGGAATGGAAAGTTTGACGAGTGAAAAATTAAGAGAGATTATTTTATTGCAGCTTTACGCTGAGATGGATGATTTTGTTGAACATAATGTTTAGTATGCTTCTTATCTAATACCTTTAATAAATTAAACCATTAAAAATTGTAATACTTCTAAAAAAAGACTCATAATGAGATGCTACTCGAAATGTCTGGGGAACAAAAGTTTAATTTTTCCATACAAAGAATTACTATTTCGAGGTTTCAAAAAATATTCGAAAGCTTGTCTTTAATTATTTAATCATAAACTAAGGCAATTTAGAATAATTTAAAATATATATTTTTTTTTTCTTAGATGCTTATTTTTTCGACGATTTTTTTCCCGAACTTTGGACCCTACAAAACACTAGCATAAATGAACAAAATTAATCTGGCACTAAAGCCAGTTTTAAGTTATCATCTGATACCATTAAAATCAAGATGGAAATTTAATAAATACAGCATTTTTTTAAACAGAATGTATTTTAAATAAATAAATAATTAAATAAATAAATAAGTATTTTTGCGAGTAAAATTTCATACGCTGGGCTATAAAGGGCTAAGAACACTGCAATATTGATGTTTAATTAAAGTTTTAGTAGAATATTCTCCATTTACGTTAACTGCAACATAACATAAATTTTAAAGAAAAGTTCCATCCCGCAATGATATTCAAATTAAACAGAATGGAATGCATGAAACGTACGAAACCTATGGCAGACGTAAAGGTATCTTAATAATTCCAAGAAAAAGGGAACGCTTTCCACACAATAAAGGATTATTATCCTTCCCATTGTCGGTGACGAGAGAGCGAGAGATGAACCCATTAGCCTACTCGAAAGTCATCCCGTACCCCGGTACGTGATGACCGGACGTGATTGGTCTGTAATTCAATTCTAAACCCCAATGCCGCAACAACCTGTACGACCCTGTTCGCATGCGGTTCGTTTGGTTTAGACGCCCAACTCCAACAAAATAAGAGATCACAATGGAGTCGTTTGCTGCCCGCTAAACACAACGGCCCTAACGAGGGCGCGGTGGTGGTCGTGTGGTCGAATATTATGAATTCGTAAAGGGACTCTATCGACATACCTTGTAGACGCTAATGATGTATCCGGTGGATGGCGTTTGGCCCCTTTTCACGCTGCCTACCTCGTTCGGGGCTAGCGCCAACGGTGGCCGACAGATGGATGCCACCTCACTGTACAGATCGAGCGTGTGGGCCGCGGTGTAGCGTGTATTTTTCGGCTCAAACTTGGACAGCGAGGCTCCGCGCACACCCGTGTAGAACATGGCGGGATCGGTTTGGGTCGTGTTTATCACATAGTAGGCGATGAAGGGAAACTCAGCTGAAACGGCGGGAGGAAGGCGATCGCATTACCGACAAAGTCTTCTTTTGGGCAAAATACAAAAATACAAAATACTTACCGGAACTTCGCTCCATGTTAGCGAGAAGCATTCCGCCGACGGCATTGTTGCCCTGCTGGACCTCGTTCAGCAGCTCGGACGCAACGGCCCGTTGCTTCATGAGCGGGTGGGCTAGCGGGGATTCTAGTAGCGGATCGATCGGTTCCAGCGGGCTCATTAGGTGGGCCAGGATGCAGATCTTCGGATCGGACACCTCGAGCACACTGAGCGGGCCAACCTGCGACGGGTCGGCCGTTTCCGGCGTTGGAAGCTGCTGGAGAGAGGGAATCGACAAAAACACGATGAATTCGTGCTAGTCATTACAACAAAGCTCGGGCACGGGCAGATTCGGCGAATATTTATGGTCTGCTGCGGCACGAACGACATTGCTGAGCAAAAGGGCGAAAGTTTTTTAATTAAAATATCTTAACATCATTGTTGCGTTCGCCCCGGGGGAGGAGGGGAGGATTAAAACTTAATGGTTTAATAAATGTACACATTTCTATGCGAACGTCATGATTTACGTGCATGCCAAGTGTAGTAGTTATTCGCATTCGGTTGCCAGGTATCGTAGGCCAAAACCTCGGTTACGCCTTATGAGTGCCTAGAAATAGTGCTCTTGCTTTACTTTTTTGATTTCTTGCTTTAAATGTTGATGTCCTTTTTGCTTAGTTGTCTCTTTTTGAGCTGGCTTTTATGAAAAACTTGTGCAATTTTAGCGATTTGGTCATCGAGTTCTCTACCCACTAGAATTGGTGGAATATCCAGGATTGTTTCATCGTTTATAGCTATCCTACTGTGTATAGACGAGATTTGACATCGTTATCAGTCTGGCAACTACACGGTAAAATACTTAGATAAAGGCCAGAGTGTCAAACAGTAGTCTTGTTCTGGCCACCCGTCGGCGAACATCACTGTAAAGATCAGCTGAGCTTAAAGCAGAAGGTCGAAGACAAAGCGATCTCTGCATTACTTCTGGAGGTTGAAGGAGTCAGCTAAATAGAAAAGAAGTACCTAGACTAAATGGACTTTGCTTTGTATCGCATTCTGCCAGGGACAAATTCATTCCGACTGGGTAACGTAAATAACGATTTACCAAAGATCGCCAACGTTCTGCTCTGAACTTTTTTGGGGCAAACTTCAACCGAAGGATCTAAATCAATAAGTTCAAAATGTTAACTTTTGTGAAAGGCCTTTGCTAGGGTTCTGGCCTGCTGGCGTAAGGCAACCAAGCAGCGTGTTAATCCATTTTTCTTGAACGCTTATTCTTGCAGGGGGGATTCTAGCCAACTTTATTGCAATCAATTTTCTTTTATTAAATCTTTTTTCATCACCGTCGAAAATCAGTTCTTTTCTAAAAGTAACACATTAGTTTTATCTAAACTAAAGAGCTAAGGCATTCGATAGTACATTATTATAATACTATAATAATTAATAAAAGGTAAAAGAATTTATGAACAACTTTTTAAACGTGCAATGCTAATAATTTTAAAGCTTTTGAGCTATTATAGTATGGTATTTATTCTGGTTCTATTCACTATGCTAAATAAAGAACTGGAACATCTTTTGTATGTAATACACATTCGTTCGCATGCAGATAGTAAGAACATAATACCTAAATATCAATTTGGATTTCACTTTCTCAACACTTTCAACAACCCATCGTTTGGGAGATTAATAAAACATATTCGAATGAATAGAAAGACTACAAAATCAACAGGGTTAGTTATGTTTGATAACGCATTGAAATCGTATAGCAGATATTGTAGGAACTGGAAGTTGAAAATAAACGGTGTCAAATCAGAGGCCATTTTTTAACGAATTTAAAAGATAGATTCTTCTACAACTCTGTGCAAAGACTCAGTGAAATACTTTGGTCTAACATTAGATAAAAGACTGACGTAGAAAAACCACATAGAAAAATCGTCCATCAAATCTGGAGATAGACTAAAATCCCTATCCCCTTTTCTGAACCAGAAATTCAAGCTAAATTAAAAAAAATAAGCTTCTCCTATACCCTGTCTGTTTTAGGCACAATACTCACTTTCGGCGCACAGATTTTTCAAAATTATTCAAAAACTAACAAAAACAAATTACAAGTGACTCAAAATAAACATTTAAAAATAATTCTAAACAAACCTATACGGTATAGCACAAGGCTACTTCATGTTAAAATCAAAATGGACAAGCTAGTAGAACATATTATATTGCCAGTATGAGCCTAAAGTACTATAATAACTGCTTAGCAAGCGAAAACTTGATCTTACAACAACTAGTGCACTAGTCTTGTTATCATAGTATTTAAGTGTAAATAGTTCTATAGATAGATTTTTAGGTTAGGACTTCTTTTCTTTATTTGGTTATAAATAGAAAACAGAAAAATAATGAAGTTCTTTTCTATAATTTTTTCACTTCAAATATTAAATTAAAAATCACAATTAGTTCAAGATATATTTTCATAAAAACCAGCCAGACTAGCTAATTACACAACAATGAGGAGAGATTAAATATCGAACTCGTTATGCTAAGACAAAAATAAAATTCGTGTACCCATAACACTGTATATTTATGTAAGCATTAAACACGCTAATACTACTACTACTACTACTACTACTCTTTTGTATCTATATTTTCAAACTTTATTCACGAGAAAGTAGTGCTCATATAGTTATGTTGCGCACTGTAGTAGTATTATAATTCGATTTTTTGCAGGATTATTCAATTGTAATCTATTGAAAAACTTCTAGAATTTGAAGCATCCTTTTCATGTCGAATGCTATTCTTCTGCTACCCTTATTTAAAGGGAAGCTTGTGGAAACACTGATACAATGTATGAATTATACATGATATGTAAAAAAAGACTAGGAGATAGATTATCCCCACATGAATGCAGTCCATACACTTACCGGAATTCCTGCCGGCAGGAAGCGGTCCAGGCTGTGAACCGGAATGATAAAGCAGTCCTTATCCAGCGTAGCCAGCGAGATCGGTTCACTACGGGAACTAACGAAGCCACCGCTACCCGGTTGTCCTCCAAAGCTTACTGCGGACCGGCCAGCGATAGGATGGCCAGTGATGATGCCATTTTGCCGAGATACAATAACCGCCGGGCGTGTGCGGATCAACGTAGCAACATCAGGTGTGAAATGAATGCATTGCGTTGCGATGCAGGCAAACGGAGAAGATGGAAGACAAAAAATGAAATGCAATGTTAGAAACGGTTGGGACTGCGGTACGAAAACGGTATCAAAATGTTCAACTGAAAAAACTTCATTCAAGACAGCCAAAATAGAAACGAAACTCAAAACACAAAAACACGAAAGAGAAACACAAATGTACGCACACGGAATGTTTTCCTACGGCAATTAGGGGGGGGGGGGGGCTGGTTTGGTGCCAGCACGTGGCGGCAAGCAGCAAAAAAGAAAGCGTAAAATAAAAACAAAATAAAAACACCGGGAAAACACTGGAAAAGCTTCAGCTTCACCCCCCCAAAAGCCCATAGCAATAAATCAAGCAAAACTGCAGGAGGGAAGAAACTTCGGCGTGGCAAAAACAAAAATGGAGAACCGAACCGGGAGCATCCGGTAACCGTTTCGATTAGCTAGAAAGCACAATAATAATTCACTGCTGTACACAACGAGCGGTTTTGACTTAGCTGAAGCACTAGAGCCTCGAAACACACTGAAACAGATCTGGCAAAAAGGGGAAACCACGAGGCTGCGGCTGTGGATGCTGCTGTGCCTTATAACAGGATTAGTGAAGCAAAAGCACAGCTGAGACAATCGTGTTGTGCGGGAGGAAATTTAATTGCGAATTAATAATGCTGTGTGGTTGAGCAATAGGCATTTGTAAGACTGTTCACTTTAAATACGATTGATAGCACATGTTATTTTTGTGCGGACTTATTACACTTAGGTAAATCTTGAAGAATCATTCCTAAGTTGTTTGAAGAGAGTTAAATAATTTAATTTCATTTATAATCAGAAATGATAGCAACATCAAGCCTCTTTTTTCAATTTTAATTGCATTTCGAGTAAATTGTATTTAATATTTCTCCCTGTATGCATAGTAAATCAAACATCGGCCAAATATTCCGCTACACCATTAAGCTTTCGCTTTGAAGCTCGTGCCCAACGAATCGTATTATTAATTTAGATCAGCAATGTCGGAACGAAAACTATCATCATCAAAGAGGGACAAATATCGAACGGTGGCGGACCGGCAATCGTTCCGATTCTGTCTCCACCGTGTCTGCCAGGTGCAATCGTGTGACGCCACGAATGCACCGGGCCTGCAGTATACGGCGATGACCTCGAAAAAAATCGTTCCCATTCCGGTCACGGCAAGGGTGGGTTCTCAATCACGACGACGGCCTAAGCAAAGCGAAACAAAAAGCACGAGCCCGCTAGCAGGAAGTGAGTTGATAGCACATTCATTCCACTTATCTCCAACTGGGGAAGGATAGTGATTTTGTTATAATAACCAGAAACAAAAAAGTAGCCAAAAAGTGTATTCCGAACTCGTTCCAAATATCATAAAACAGTCGACGTTCAACATTCTCGAAACCCACTAAAGGCAGGCAGGTGCCGTTGCATTTTTGATTGCAAACGAATCGTTTGTAACATTTCGCTAAACTTCCACCCAGCGGCTTTCATGTTAAACATTCAAAAATATAAGCTCAGGGGAGAAGAGCTTTTTTGTGAGGGGCAAAGAAAACAAAAAAAAACTACAGTTTAGCACAGAAACACCCAAAATTGAAGGTTCCCTTTCAAATAACCACCTCACACAACGAAAGTGTGGAGCGAAAAGTAGTTTAAGTTTGGCATAAACATAACATCGTCATTCCGTTGCAGGTGCACCGATAGCGGAAAGATAAAAGAGACACCAAATCCCCATCAAAGGGTGTATAATAACAAAAGAAGCAAAACAAAAAAACAACATGGAGTTGTAGAAAAATCACAACCCAAACGGATGGGCCAAAGCGAGCGAGACAGAAAGGATAGCTAAACATCGGCCCAACACGGCCACGCTTTGCTGAAGGTCTAAATTTTTAATGTCGTTGTTAGTGTGCTTCGTGGGGCTGTAGGCTGTAGGATCGGCCGTATAGATTGTTGTTTGTGCATTATTTTACACCCACCCAACTTCACCAACTTCCAACTTGAAAACAAAAAAATACAGTGCCACTCCGCTTCGTCGCTGCATGAAAATTGTTTTATTTACGTCACCGTTTCTGCATGCCGAGGGACACCCTTTTTCCCGCAGAGCATTATAAAGTCTTTGCACAAACAAAATGTTTTGGTTTTTGTTTTGTTTTGTAGAGAATTTTGTTTAAGCGACTTTAATCGTACGATGAAACATTTCACGACGAATGCTTATATGCGTATTTATCTTAAATGTTTAAGTTTATTGCACGATGCATGATAGGATTTCAACAACGTCAATAGTATTTTAAATATATTCTTGTACAATTTTTACGTAGAAATATATTTTAAATGCTGTTAACCATAACTGATAAGCTAGAGTACAGTTCGTAACAAAATTATAAAGTCACTTGTTTTTAAAGAGTAATAGATAAAGATACAAACAAAATATAAATTTGTTTTCAATACCTTGGAACACCATTCATTATAACAACTTTTTCATTTTTGTTTGATTTTAGAACGATTTACGTTGGATAAATGCAAATTTTACTATAAGAATCCAACTAGGGATATAGTTGATAGTTGCACATGATATGGGATTTATATTACCGATTTGTAAATATATTTTTAACGGATATTTACACAGCCGAATGACAAACCATATAGAACCGTGCGGATGGAATAATACTTAAAAATCATACACAAACATAGACGTAATATATAAGATCATGTACAAAAAATTTGTCTTGGGCCTCTGCATATTTTGTCATGCTTCAAAATATATTTACAGTTTAAACGATTTGAGAATGTTTATATTTTTCATCGACTTGCAAACAAAGAAACAAACTAATAGTTTTTTTAATTATGTTACATACTGTAGTGTGCGTATTGATTGTAAAAAACATTTTCTCTTTTATGAGTAAAACAACTGTTTTTCTTTTATGAGTAACTTTGAGGTTGTGTATCGTAAAGCTCACATGACAGAGTCGGTGCTAAAGCCTATGAATTCAAGTAGTAAAATTAGCAAGGACAGACACTGATTCAGAATTTTGTCTAGCAAAAAGAAGACAAGAAGTCGTATTTTATTCGTCGTATTATTAAACTTTTTTTTTATATTTTCAAAAATTCTTGTGGCCTTCTAACTATGTTACGAACTGTAACACTATTTTTTTTTTGTTTTTTTGACAACGTAACACACTTTTTTTTGTTTCAGCTGATTTAATTTGACAGTACGGTTTTTTTATGATAGGAACGGGGCGCAATGACTGCAGCCATACACTGGATTTATTGAGCTAATATTATTCGATAGTAAACACGATACACTGAGTGGGCAAAACCACGGTTACTTAGGAAAACAAAAGCCTATTGTTTGTTTCGCACATATACTGGAAAACCCGAACGAAAGTTCCGAAACAATACGAACCAAACAAAGGGACTGATGTTATCTTATCACGCATCGTGTCACATGATTCGTATTCATCGGTTAATGGAATGGCATTAATATATGTTCCCGGGGCAATAAGATTCCATTCGGTCCCGTGTTGAGCGAGTGCTCCCAGGTATCAGCAGCACTAATCAAGCGTCCTCTGCCTTCTGCCGCACGCACGTTCAATAATAAACGAACGTGGCTACTGACAGGTTGGAGGAAGGAAAGCGTTACTTAAGGTAGGTGAATGCTCCAGAGTATGGTCAGGAAGCCAACAAACGCAGAGAGAGATAGTACACAGGGCAGGAAATAGCAACGAGTGATGGATGATGCTAACCGCCAACCTGGGAGCAGATACATGATGAAGACGAAACTACTATTTTGCTGTGGAACATTAGTGAGTGATCTGAGGCGCTGGTTATACGGCATTAAGCAGATTAAGCCACGGGGAGATCCTTAGCATCGCAACACAAGCCACCATTTATCACGTGCCATTTCTCGCTCTCGTAAAACAAACTCTTCAGCGACGCAGTAGGCGAACATGCAAGCGCTTCCATCCAACGCATTTTTTTAGTACGGACTGTAGCTGTCAGCAGTTTGTCAGTTGTGCAAGGGTGTGGTGTACTGGTGTGCAGGTAAATTGTGTGCATGGTTGTGTGAATTACATAACTTTAGGTTAAAGGAATTTGGGTCCCCCACTTTTCCGGGGGGAAACTTTTGGGGGAAGTATTGGATTGAAATCGGTTCAAACCTTGCCTGGCGGTGGGCACTTCGGGCACCCGTCGGTTAACGGCAATTGGGCCCCATTTCATCATAGACGCGGAGGGTCTACGGTCTACTAGCGGTTGCATAGGTGCATCCATGTCAGAGTACGTGGTGGGTGGCGTTTGTGGGGGTAAGGTAAAGCCCGAAATGGGCGTGCAGCGAAGCTCTGGAAGAACATAAATGGGTATCGTTGGTTTTTTTTTGGGTAGCTCTCGAACCATCGGTATGGCGCCTAGCTTATTAGACATATCTGTACATGTTTTATTTACTTTCCTTGTTGGGTGGGAATTTTGAGGTTAGATTTCTTGGGAATTTGGTATCGGGACGCGAAGCTATCTATACAAGGTGTTGTGGAGGGGGTTGAGTGTCGATTTTGGTAACTGTGCTCATCTGCAATAGTTGAATTATTTCTGCAATTTCTAAACATACTTTGACCGTGAAAATCGAATTTATGCAACAGAAAGTAACCCTTTAGTAGAATATTTTAGAAACATGAAATTAAAAAAAAGGTGTCGATAAAACATTATGTACAGCAATCTTAACTTCCTCTGGAGCCTACGTAGTGTTTACTGCAAGTGCAACCAACGGGTGCAGCATTAAACGCACGTACGGAGGTATGTAATTTAATGCACAACCACTGCGTGGTGTTTGTGCCAAGTTTTCCCGGTACGATGGGCACTTAATCAAAAGTGGGTTTTTCCGCCGGATATCCGGGTCCGGTGGCAGGTTCGCGTGAGTTACGACTTTATTAAATTAAGGAACCACTGAACCACCACCTAACGATGGGGTCCATCGCGGTAATCACCTATTGGACGCGTTTCGATATAACTAACCAATGTCTAGCGGGTAAGAAAATGGTTACAAAAATTGTAGCAAAAGGTAATATTCTTTTATCCATGGTTTAAGGCAAACTCTCTCTGGAATTTTGTTTAATGTATAGTAGAACTGTCCTACATGATGCACTAGTATCTACTCAACCCATACTATTGGTTATGTTGCACTAGAGGGCACATGAACTGTTAATTCTATTTAATTGACACTGCTTTTGTTCCTGTTTTCTCTATGCAAATCTAACGAGCTCTCCCATTAGGGTATTAATTTAATCATTTTATAATTGCATACAGCACTGAAAAAAAAAAAACGTTGCATGCCTGCACGACTTTTTGCAAATTACAGCAGTAAAGAAAATCGTTCGGCAATAAATGTTGAACTTAATGAGCACGTTGTTCTCCCTTTCCTTTTTTCAACTTTCAATATGATTGGCGCGAATAAATGAAGTAATGCTATGCGATTTAAAATATTATGTTCACACTTTTGCGGTAGTTTAATTATTTACGCGAGCTTATTTGCATTTTACACACAGAGAGAGAGAGAGAGAGAGAGCGCAAAAAAAAGGAACTTAATTGACTGCAAAGTTACTCGTATCGTGAAAGTAATTTACTGGGAACGGATATTGCATTAAAGTGATTTTACTGTCGCTAATGTGAATCAATAAATCATTTCAAATTTTTCAACTGCTTTTATAATTGAGTTGTGCCATGGAAATGATGGAGACGCCTGGTACTTCACGTATGCGGAAGTTGCGTGTAGCTCACAATTAGCAGTGAGTGCTTAGAAACAGATTATTTTTTACGATGTGTTGATTTATTTTGTATAGAACTATAATTTAGCGAAATTTGCAGAGGACTATCATTCAAGTATAGCCAGCCTTTAATAAGCTGATTCATTTCCACGATAACGGAATAGATTAATGGAAAACGAGGAATGAATTCCATAATAAAATGACATAAACACGGCATATTTGAATGCCAACAGTAGAATGTAATTGAATTCGCATACTCTAATCTGTACATTTTTTTCCTGCACAATAAAAGACAAACCTCGAACCAAATCAATCTGGGAAGCTTAGGAGGGCAATGGATGTGGAAATCGAGCACTTTATTGACCGGTGTATACGCTTACGGTACTGTCTAATTGCACTCTACGCTACACTCTACTACGCTGCCATGCTGCAACAAGTGCACGCTTTGCATGGAAAGCACTACAGTCCGGCATAGAGGATGCAATGCATAGCGTCACGGATTTCTCTCCTCTACTTTCGCATTCCTTTTCGCAGCACACTTCAGGACGATTTGTGCCCGCCTTATATGCTGTGTTCCGTGCTATTGGAGCGCCAAACGTGCCTTAATATTGCGAAAGTCATGCCGCTATGGTTTTTTTTTGCATCGTGAAAATCCTGCGTGCTGCAACACACCATTATCGTTAGGTTTAATCATTCCGTTGAAAAAGAAACGAGCACTAGGGAACGAACGAGCTAGAGATGGAATGGATGGACACGGGAGGGAAGGAAGGACAGGAAGGAGTGAGCATGATAGGAATGAATAAAATAGACGTGGTTTACGGTTTGTAATGAGCGGTGTACTGGATGACCCACGTGAAGCGAATAAAATCAAGGGAGGAACTCGATATATTTTTTTAAAATTAGGACATTACAGGGCAGTGGTTCGCAAAGAGCGACTTTTGTGATACTGTGATTGCGGTTCTTATACATTTCATCGCATCCCGTCCCATTCACACTTACATTCGAGTTGCACTCGAAACGTATTGCTGTTTCATGAGACAAGTCAACATGAATTCTACGCACTGCTTCAATAATCGTTAAAAACAGTAAGTACTTGATTTTTTCAACCTGTAAATTATTCTGTCACATCAAACAACCCCTCTAAACAATTACTTGATGTTTAAATGATGCTCGCAAACTATTCTAAATTCTTTCCACAAAATTGAGCATGAATTTCTCAGTTTGTGGTATCGAAGCTGAATCATTATGAAATTCTGTGATAATCGACATTGTCCGAGCAACGATTCGCAGTAGTTTGCCGACCACTGGAATTTTTATAATCTAAAAACATTATTCTTGCATATAATGTTCAGGTTCAAAAGCAACTTTTACTAAATTCAAAACCTCTGCAATCTCTGGTAAGGACTGCTGATGTCATATGTTGACCATATTGACATATTGACATATTTTTGAAGTGGAGAAGTGGATCTATCAAAATAAACTAACTAAGCCAAAGAAGCTAGCTCAATAGACGGAAAGTGCAAAATACTCATTCGCAGTAAGTAATGATCTGCATTTGGTGTTAGAACAGTTAGAACAGAATAATGAGTGTTCCGCACCAAATTACATCAGGAAGAAAAAGCTTTAGTTAATCAAATTTAGTAAAGCAAATATAAACCTTTTAAAGTTTTTTGGCATATTCATTTCAATCCACTTCAATATCATAACCGTACTCTCGAACCTTACACTTAACTCTACCCATTAGATTCTGTATAATATCTGGCTGCAGTTGCTTCTAAACTAAACTAAAATTTTCTTTACGTCTGCTTAAGATTTGACCCGTTTTGATATTCTTCTGATGAGTGCCTGTTTCATAATAGAGCAGAATTTTTCCAAGAGGTCAATGAGTTCCGGTGTGTTTGGGTGGTTCATGTCCTTGGGAACGAAAGAAACCAAAAAAAATATTGGCATGAAACTAAATCAGATAAGAAGATCGTAGGCTCTCAGGATGCTTCTACAGAGGAAGCAGACGCATGTATAGACACTTCTTGCTTCTTGCATTCCTAGGTCTTCCCATATACAGGGTTTACATAACCAATCGGTCATCGTAAATCTACTAAATGTCGTCATCAACAGTCTCTTTGCAGTGTAAACCCACAATTCGGTAGCGTTAACCCAACAATGACATTGAGAACTTTGAATCGGTCACCGTATTTCCCTTTGTGGGCTAGCTGATTACACACCTTATTAAAAACTATTTTTTATTGGTTAATATAACAAAATTAAAGTTTTGATTTCTTCTCAGTAAAATTCAAACTTTAACTAACTCACATATAACAGAGATTTTCAAACGAATGAGAGAATTATACTCAACATACTATTAGCATGCTTGCGCTGAATGAAATAACAATGTTTAAGTTTTTCATTTTAAACTTAAAAAATATAGTTTTGCTAATTTAATTTCATTTATCACAATAACTATTCCATGAAAAATAACATGTAGATCCTTCTTTGGACAGTTTCCATGATGCATGATGAGGCAATCAGGTATCGTCAGCGTTTGGTGCTGAAGCGAATTTCCTCGTGTTTGGACAAATCCTTTTCACAACGCTGTCCTTAAGATGACGCCATTTTTTCCAATTTCGGGTAAAATTGCATCGATCAAATAACGTTGATCAAACAATATACTCTAAACGAATTCTAGTCAAAATTATGTGAGAAAAACCCTAATTCATAACTTTCAGGGGCATTTTTTCTATGATGCATCTTAATGTAGGACACCCTTTAGAGTCATCAATTTTTCAGCATAACAGCTGGTTTCGGCGAAAAATTTGATTAAGGCGATAGAGAATGAGTATTTATACCTTCCGTCTCTATAATGCAGGACTATTACCATCCTATTCTTACTTGTATCAACTTATGCAGCTTCGTATTCATAATTTGAGGGAATCATGAGGGTTCGTGTGGATTATGGGGTCACAAGACGAAATTTGGTCTGTGTTTTCAATAAAATAATTCAATTCAGAAATGAAAAACCAAATGTTATTCATGTCTGGCTGTAATGTGATCTGCTTTACTCCTGCTGATACATTCGAAACATCCATGTTCCATTTTGACGCATTAAAGTTATTAAATTTCCAATTAAAATTAAGTCATAACAGCGGTTAATGGTTGGACATTTTCTGTGAAAATCCTGGAGCAAGATAGACATGTCGGCATCCCCTGTTTTGACAAACAAATCACTGATCTTGATAGGCGTTCAAATGCGTTGCTTTAAATTCGACACATTAATCTTTGCTTCGCGCGCAGTGCATGTCGTTCCGGCGAGTGTTACTTTATGAGCTTGAGCCATAAACTTTAACCGCCCGAGGTTCGGGGGGGAAAGGGAACACCTAGCAATTTCGCTTTACAAATCCGCACAAGCAGAACGCCTTCGCGTGACAAAATCTGATTAAGTAAGCCCTCTCGGAGGAATTGCGAGTCGAACGTGAAATCCACGCGCCGCTAATGAACCGAACGAAACCAATCCCGGTGCCGTCGGGGGAAATTCTCAAACCAGACGCAGGCTGGCGTAACTTTCGCTATCGATTGTACGCTCCGGGTTTTTACTGCTTTGGTGTGCGCGTGTTTGTGGGTCTGTGTCAGTGTTTTGGTGCCGTCAAAGGCCACAAGCTGATCAATCATACCGCCCCGAACGTGCGGAGTGACACGCGAAATTCCCCAATGTGCGAACAGTAAAAGAAGCTGAAGGCTTGGTGGGATATTTCATCCATGATTGCACACTCTTTTCCCATGACCGCTACACGCGTTCGACCAACAAGGTGTGGTAAGGTCAACGGATTCTGATTCACGCATGTTTTATTGTTCTTTTTTTTTTACTATAAGAGATGAAAAAATATACACATTTTTTAGCCGAGAAGATCGGCACGATCTAACTTTCAATCCTTTTGCTCGTGCACTTGAAAGTACTTGAAGCAAAGGGTATGAAGTCATTAATTTCGGTGTATTTTATTACCAGTGTCAGCAAACGCGAACTGGTCCGGAATGAAAAACAAAACGAAACATTTTTGGTGCAGCAAAGGCCGGCACGCCGCGAGTGTGCCGTCGACCACCCGGTCGTCGAAAAAAAAAGACGGCCATCATAAATCAATCGTTAACGTTCATAAATACGAAGCGGGTTTCGCAAAAGCGGAGGCCGATGGTTTTCGTGCGCGGGCAGCACGCACGCAGTAAAAAGAAATATTAAAATGTTTGTAAAAACGCACAGGAAATCCTATAAAATGTTGACGGGTTTGATAATAATAAAACCTCACTCGAGAGAGAAAAGGCAGTTGTTTGTGGGCTGGTTGTACGTTCCCATTCCCACAAACACTCTCGAACGGTCGTTTTTCTCGAAAGAAGTGAAATTTATGCTTGTGCAGGCGGATCACTTTTTTTTTGGGTTTGGAGCGTTTAAGATGAGATCAATTTTATTGTTGCACGCGTTGGGAAAATATGGCATCCCTGCTATCCCTCGTTGCTTATTTGCCATTTAATCGTCGAATAACCGCTCACCAAAATTTGATTTCGATTTGGATATGTTTTGATTTGAAATGTAGCCTTACGGTGATCAAACGTACGATAAATAATCGATTTATATTCAAATTTCTCGACCATGTGTTAGGCATGGTGCTGGAGGTTTGTTTCGTTAAATTATCCTTAAATATCCTTTATATGTTTGGTCCATCATTCGTCATCGAAAGAAAAAGGATTAGAATTTAAAGCAAGATAATATTGTGATTGCTGCTAATATACAAAAAAAAAATATACTTAAAGTTTTCCTTAATGGCATCGCATTTTCCTTAATAAAAATGATTTAAAGATTTTACTTATTTCAATTCTCGATGTACACGGTATCAGTCATTCAGAGATGCACGTATTTAGTGACTAGACTGCGTAGAAAGTTTATTGGACAATGCTCAACCAAACATGGCAATGATTGGTTGATTATGTTTAATTCTTCTATTCAATCAATTTTGTCCAATTTATTTAAATCTTCACTCTTCGTAGTTAAGTAATTAAAACCGATCTTACAAATTTCAAGTATAAACGCGGGTTTTACTAACGCGAGGCAGCTTCCGATATAAGCAATTTTTGGTAATTTGACAGCTGGGTTGGTTGATAGTACAAAATCTATGCCAAAAGGTGAAAAATTGGTCATAAATACCTTCCTTCCTTCTCATATAAATAATTTGTTTATATTTGATTTTAATGTATTCTTTCAAAAAGTCACCAAATTTGTAGAATAAATTAAGTGCAGAAATGGATGTCGACTCTGTGACTTTGAAGTATAAACGAAATTGCACTTGGATTCGAGCTACGCAGAAATTTGAGATACGCGGATTTTCCATGGGTTCTAGTAGTCCGCTATAATCGCGTATCTCGGCGACTACCTGTATAGTGGAACGCCGATTGAATCGTGCAGATCGGGACTTCAGGGCACATCTTCATTTTGTCGTAATGTTTGGTGTATAATGTATGATGGGTAAGTGTTTTAGTTTATTGTTTCAAACAAAAAACTGTAATTTTATTTAAGAATATGAGCATATTTCATCTTAAGCCATCGAACAATCCAATTCATCTGCCAATGACGTTGCAGTAAATATGTCAAATATCCTTTGGAGCTGACAATTATGAAAAAGCACGGATAATCAGAGACCCGGTTAAACGGCACCCGGATAATCGACATTCCACTGTACGGGAAACGAGTGTACTTAAACGTTTGCGAAAGTAAATTTTGAAGATCACATGTTTTATTGTTTATTTATTACATTTTATAATTGTATCATAAAAAACATAAATCAAAGAATATGAGTAGATCGTTTCAAATTACAAAAGCAATCAATAATACATTCTGTTTAAAAAGTTTGTAAAAAAAGCTGTAACTCGCAGTGGAAATCAACTCCAATCAACCACCTCATATCGTTTCCAGTGAGTAACGCCTGCAATGACCGTGAAATAGAATTCATCGCTGAATCATTCATAATGCGATCGATCGATTTGTCGACTGCCTTTTATACTGCGGCGGAAACACCTAAAATAGCGGCTGGAGGCCAAATGAAAATTATAAACGATAAAGCTACTTTGAAAGTATCTCAATTACATGGCATTGACCGTTGGCATGCTTAATGTTGTGTTTTCGATAATTAAACTGTTTGTCGTTCGTCGACACATCGAAGGACTATGTCAGTGGAGTTCTCACTCTTTTTGTTGCGCTAGTACACTAGTAGTATTAGTAGTTTTTGAATTTAAATTTTACAAGCGAAGGAAGGAACAACTCATTTATGAAATAAAATTGTCATGGGCGGACGGTGTTCGAACTTGTCGAACAAATTTAGCTGATGCTATCGCACCGAGGGACGGGATCGATGTTTGCCGGGGTGTTAAAATATTTTTCCACACCGTTGGAAGGCACCCAAAAAATACCCCCGGGACGGTAGGTAATGTATCTACATCGATATTGGGAGCAGAACAAATTTGGTTGTGCTGGAAGAAGAGGAGGAGAACAAAAAATGCCAACACACTCTTGGCCTTGCTCGCTCGTTTGAACGTTGTGCGCAAAGCATCATGCTGCTGACAAAATTGTGTCAAGCGAAAAAACATGATCGGTTCGGTACCGAAGCAGACAGCCACACTGTCGAAAACGGCATGACGCTGTGGCGCTGTGCGGCCCGACCGATGACGTACGTGTTTACACACTCCATGACACCGCGTACTTGACGACAGGTGGCAAATTCTGGTACCGGGGTCGTCTATATCATAGCTCGACGTCCCGCCTTAGATTAAGCTAGCTGAGGTGCTGGGAATGTTGAATAAAGAGAAAAGTTTTCCATAATCATCTAGCAGATAAATATGGATAGAAATGATAAAAGCGTGTTTTGAAGATTGCTCGCCACGAATGCGTATTCTTGGTTAAACCAACACTACAGTAAGTGGGTCGTAGGGTTAGAAGGAAAGTATCATGCACATTTCATTTGTCTTTCAACTTTATTCATCCAGCCGAACAAAAAAAAAAATTGAAACTGGTGACAAATTATGACACTCAGATCATCAAATAGTAGCCTGACCCCTGTCCAAAGATGTCACCGGCATACTGCGGCAGGCAAACGCTTCATCACGCCACGATCAGCTTCCACGGCTTCAGCATCATCTCGGCTCATGACTTTCTATCTTTCCCAATGCCAAAGAAACGCCCTGGGTCTCTAGGTTTGGTGCTGTCAGCCCGAGATTTATTGTGACAACTGAAGGGTGACAATCGTTTGTTACGCCCGACTATGATTGTGTTGTGAGGTAGTGAAGATCGGCCCAGCACGATAGAGTAATACCGGCCGCTTGATTGTGGTTTTGTTTGGTTTTGTGCGTCGCCATCCCGAAAACTTAAACCTCACCCATTGCGGATGGGTCGTAAAGTGATTAGGCTGAAACTTTTGACATTCAAACATCCATTTCGGTAGCGAACGCTAACGAGCGGATAAGAAATATGGCCGTTCGCTTTGATGTGGACGAACGAGCGAGGGGGTCGGCATAATTTCGCTACACTTCATTTGCGGGACGAATGGCGGAACCTGCGTTTGAGATATGGTGCGAATTATGCGTGACTGGGACCCTTCAGACAAAAAGGTTAATCATCCACCAACGGAATCCGCACTATCAAAACAGTAATTTATCAATCTCGTACGCTATGTTGCGGATTATGAAAAAATAAAAATTTATTCAATTTAAAAATGTCAAAACATATGAAGGTTGGAATCTATAGAAGATTTCATTGTTATTGTTGAGGTATGTAGTACCATATTAAAAACATTGGTTATAATTTGTAAATCAATGTAGTAAATTTAATAACAACAATTTTTTTTTATTTTACATGACTCATGACATAAACTTAGTATAATGATTTCAACTGTTGAGTCGCGGTGGATTTGGTTTGATTCTGAGATGTCTGTAGAATTCGTTATACCCAAAATAGGGTGAAAGGGATTAATCTACGATACTGAACACGAACCCGTATAAATAGTGCACAAATGTGCCCACTTTTCAAGCCAAATAATTGCTGTTTAAAATAGCTTAAAGATTATTCTGACACAGGTTTGTTGGTGTGGGATTGAGGTGTGGCATATCATGTTCATCATATGTATCGCTTAATTTAACTTCACGTTGACATGATATGGAGTGTCATGGTAGTAGTATATATTTTCCTGACAGGTAAAGTCCGGTGTTGGAGTTCATCTGTCAAATCTGAATGAGTGGCTGAGCTGTCATTTCCGAGTAGCACGTATAAACAACCATTCGGTTAAGTACCCGCTTGATTGTTCTTTAAATGATTTGCAAAAATATTCATCACATCTTTTACTGGTAATGTTACCTTTTACGTGTTAATAAACTTTTTAAATATATTTTATACATGCATGTGAAGGAAGGATCGAGCTATCACAAAACAAAGCTAATTATAACAGTAAAGACGCTAACAAAATTGAGCAATTCCCAACAGTATCTTTCCAAATAAGGTTACTACCAAAATTTATCAATTCCTTTCGATTCGATTGGCAATTATGCAAATAAAACTTTGTTTGCAAAGATTTCTTCTCACACAGAATTTAATTTTATTTCTGTGTCTAAATGAAATCAACGATTCATTTCTCTTGCGATATCGAGCGTTCCATTGCCGTTAAAATTGATCGTTGGTTGGTCGCGTTCGACGACGTAAATGGCCACAAAGCACAATGGTTAGTTAGACGTCTTTCATTCGACGTACGAATTCTCTGTGGCAAGACATTTAATGTGACTGGCGTTTTCGTCCAGTTCGTTGAAGCTATTCGGATGCAGAAAACTGGATAGAAAATAGTGGCGTTAGACTTAACCGGAGTGAATGGAAACGATAATTCCATTGTTAAATTTTAATGAAGCGAGTTCAAAAAATCCGGGGCAAAGTGTGCAAAGGCAGCTGGAATGACTCTGAGATTTAGAGACAAAACTGTACAGGGGGAAAAAGCGTTAAGCGTACAAAAATGGTGTATTGAAAGTAGAAACGCGTTACATTGCTGTTTTCCCTTCTTCCGTCACTATGACTGGGACGTTACACGTAACGGTTCGCTGAACAATAATGGACTCCAATGGTAAGACAACTTCAGTTTCTTGGTTTGAAATGGTGCAATGGTGCACGATATAGACGAATAGATTTTTGCACAGTTTAATAAACGAGGAACTGAACGTTCGATGGCGGTTTACCGCAATACTAACCCGCAGTGCAAATGACAGCTGTCATCGGTAGTAGTGGCCGTTGATGACTAGTCAGATTCGCTGCGCGCTCTGCCCACCTCCACACAATTGCTTAATTCGGAATGGTCTGTCTCTGGTTTTGAGCGATGAAAGTATAGCGTAAATATTGGTTTTCAAAACAAAACAGGAAGACCGCACTTGACGTTCTTTCCCACTCGCCATCTTTCTCTCAGTGCAATTTGATGCCCGGGATAGGTGGGCGATGAGCGGGTACGGTCATGTCACGCTTGACAGGTGATACAGGAGCGTGCAAAAGCGTGACGAGTACACCGCACGGATAGGTTCCAAACGGGGTCTATCCAAACGCCCCCCGTTGCGGTGTATTTGTTTTGCCTTCGGTTCGTTACGGGTTTGGCCAATACTCAATCCACGATCGGGATATATTTTGACATGAAATTGAAGAAGGCTCTGTTAGTTGTCTAGTTAGAGTAGGTTATGTAAAAGCTTGCATCCTCACTTCCTTCATCGAAGCATGCTGTTGCGAAGCACAGCACACGACCGAACATAATCCTCTTAGCGAAATGATTTCTTCAGCAGCTTTGCCAAGCCTTCTAGATTTGGGAAATGATGGTAGAATGAGGTAAACACGAGGCCCCAGAAAGCCAAAGTTACAAAAAAGAAAGCACCGCTGAAACTCCAACCATGCCTCGGAAGAGTAGCGGCAATGTGTGTTGGGTACCCTTTACACAAAATGATGAAAGTTTTGTTCGGCGCGAGTGTGAATGATAAACGGGCTTTAGTTTGCTGGTTGTTGTTGCACAGCACAAAACACGAAGGGACATGAAGGCATGAAGAAGAGTCTCGTGCATGATGCAGAAAGGATGCGAGAGCGGTAATAGCTGGTGGTCGGGCAGGAAGCAAATGCTTCGGACGCGGTGTTTGCGTTTAATAATCATTCTTAGGAAATAAAATAACAAACAAAGTTTTGCGGGAGTCATTCCTGCGAAGGCAGCGACATAAACACCAGCCAGCGGAACAGCAAAAAACACAGCGAGGACTTGAGAAAACAGGCAACGCCAAGACGTTTCTACCTCTGGCGTCTAAACGGCTAACAGTTTTTCTTGCCGCGTAGCTGGTACGCGCGATGGTTGTTTTGTTGTTTTTTAAGGGATTTTGTGTTGCTTTTTCCTGCTTTGCTTATCGTTGACAGCCACCAGCTAACGTGCTTGGGCAAAGGTAGAAATGTTTCCGCCGTCTGGTGATGTCTTTGAGGTTTTGGATGCCTTCACCACGAAATTTCACAACCGTACCGGGATAATCACCCGAAAAAGAGGGACGAAAGAATAAGAGAGCGAAAGCACATGCCGGTCGCATGTAACACTTAGTTTCGCACTTGACTCTGTACATCCTCTGGGCCCCGGTGGATGGGGTGCTGTTGAGATGATGTGTTCGACTCGTTGCACGAAGTCGAACGGTGTGTACGAACTCATTTTGGGTGGAAAAACGAATTCTGCCCGTGACAGCTACGAGTAGGCAGCTGTAACCGCTGTCACGAGTGTCCGCTATCCGGTACTTATCAGCGAGACATGATGAAGGTCTTGTTGATTCTTACGTCCGCTTTTTGCGTTTAAACCATCGTGGCCAACGCTGTTGACAAATTTTAACCACCCAACCAGCCAGCGAATGGACTCGCGAAACTTTCTTCCCAACAACGCCCACAGGCAGGTGGTTCGAACACAATGAACGTAAATTTATCCGCTCCTTCAACGGATCGCAACGAACCTGTAGTACCTGGTACTTATGGGGATTTGACGCGTTAGTGATAAGAAATCCACCGCGGGGAAACTTCCGAGACGTGACATTATGATATTTTTTTTTGTCTTGCCCTTTCCACGATTGCATGATAAAGTGAAGTTTTGCGCCAGTTTGTGTCGGGTCTTGAAGTCTTTCACGAGGACGAGACCCACAAGTTGCCATTCATGACTTGAACGTTGCTTCTGAGTGGGGATGGTTTTTCCTTCGGGAACAATGATGGCAAAGTTGATCCGCTCTAATCCACCCCAACCATGATGCCTGGTAAGAGAACTTTTCTTTGCTTTATTTTTAATAGTGTGCAGATTGATTTGTAGATCTAAAAGAAGTTATTGATATTTGGCGTGAAGTGTAAGACGAAAAGCTTTTTTGTAATAAAAACTATAGTCTGTATTTACTCAGGATGAGCTTACACATGCTAAACTAATCTGGATAAGAAATATAATTTTTAAGTTATTGAGGCCAGAGTTGCCAGTCGAAAAAATAAATAAATAAATAATAGTGAATATTGAAATATTTTTAAATAAAAAGGGCAGACAAATATAGATTTGTTTACCTCCTTCATTGTTTAAAAATCCTTGTTTTCTTAACATGTGTTGGGTTAAAGAATAAGCTCGTTGCATTTATTTCATTCATTGTTTGGTTTCAGCAAATATCACTATTAATTCAATCAATTCAATTATCTTGTTATTGGTCTTGATTAGGGACAATAGCTTTGAATTTCGAAACAAGTCTATCGCGGTCAAACTTGAAAGAAAAATGTTTAATTTTGGAACAGCAGAAATAGCTTTTATGGGGAAAACAATTCAAGCTTAAATTCATAGCTTAACTTAGCCTGTCTATTTATATGGTAATCTAGCAGGAAAGCCTCGAAATGTCAAACTTTATATTGAAAACAGTATAATAGACTCTAATATTAACTGACGTCTAAAACATTAGGTTTATGTTATTGTTATTGAAGCTTTTAACACTAACACTGGTTTGACATATATACAAAGTCGTCCGGAGAATACGATGGATCCCAATGATATCTCATTCGTATCACATGAATGTTTGGTATCGTCGTGAAAAAGAATGATTTAGCGTAGCATAGTGTTGTGCCTGAACTATGTGGAGATCCTGTGTATTTTAAAAAAGTCAATATAGAGTGCATTCTGAGTGTCATTAACATTAGATCTAACGGAAAAGTCATTTCAACTGATTCAATCCTGTTGTTTATCTAATTCTTTATTGAAGTTTGACGAACCCCAACATATATTGAACCATGGTCGAGCTCCGTCGTCTATCACTCCATCTCAGTTTGGGCCTATCACGCCTCCTATGTCCATTTGAATAATCTAAAAGGACTTTACGATGTCTTTCTAAGGCCCACTAGCCCACCTCATGTCATGAATTAAACCAGAGCATATACCAAAGTCGAACATGAAGTCAGCAATGCTCGGAAAAATCAGACACATTTCTTTATAAAAACCAAATAGTCAGGATTGGTATCTTGTCATATATTCTCAATAAAAGAAGGTCTCAATATGTCAGCTTCATAGAAATGACAAAACAAATCTGTAAGCCGAATCCTTGGATGATTCATTATTAAGATGTATCTTAAGCCAGAAACCGCTCAGGTAGCCACAGGAGAAGCATTTTGTTAAAGCATCCTATCTATTCCTTCACCGCAAACGATGTCTCCCCGGTCGTTTGGTCGTTAATGACTTGCAAATTGTTTCCTGCGTCCTGCCTCCGTCCCGGCATCACAAACCCATGCACTTTCATAATTCAGCGTCGGAACGTTCAAGCGGACCCGATTAATTTCAATCCCCATCCCCGGGCCAATCAGCCAATCGACACGGACGCGCGTTCGTAGAGCAATTTTTATGAATGATTGAAATTATAAATAGAGCGTATAAAAGATGGATTTCCCCTCCTCACGTTGCATGCCAAAAAACAAGCAGAACAAGAAAAAAAAACACAACAAATTGTCCCTCTAACATGGTTCTTTTCTTTGGGAACGATCTGGTCCACGGTTCGCTGTAATGGTGAGCGATTATTCATGTTACTTTTTTTTTGCTTCCCCATCGAAGAACTGCTTTCGATTTTCGTCCACACGCGTTGTGTGCCAGAGCGTACTTTTTTATGGGAGCAAGGTTCTCATAAACGATTCTTTTTTTTTCTGCCTGCTGAGACCGCTGAGTGAGATCGTTGGGGTCGGGGGAAAAATATAATGCTAATTCGGAAGCGTCTGTTTATATAACCTAGAAAAAAAACTGAGAGTAGAAACCTATCGGTGTGTGCCGAGCCAGACCAGACGCCGGGTTGGACCGGGCAAGGATTGTTTGAAACGTTTCGCTCTTATTCACAACGGACAAGTGTCATGAACTTGACACAGGGCGGAAATGTGATTCTTGTTCTGCCGCCGATAGTAAACTCAATCACAAAACTGTGAAAGGGATGTATGGTACACGGTTAGTGAAATAAGCAATGTGTAAACCATAGCAAAAGGTGAAAGGAGTGGAGGAAAACTCGGGCACGTCGATTGACGTTTGTGGAGAAAGATTACATGCCGGCTGGCTGACAGCAAGGATGTTGTGGTTTTGCGAAACGGGATATACGATTTCCATAGACGGCACGGCCCCAATAACGCACCAGCTGCGAACAGATGTTTCATTTCGATGGGAAATGTGTTGAATTTCGTTTCGAACCTGATGTGTCTGTTTCTTTTTTTCCCCGATCATCAATGATCTACGCGGTGGTTGATGATGTGCAGGTGTGCATTTACATGAGCACGCATGACATTAAATGATACAGTGCTGTGCACTAACCAATCGTTTGAGTGTCGCAATGGTGGAGAGGTTTGCACAAAGCTCAATAAAAATAATGAAATAGCAAAAAAAAAAGGAAACCTTCTCGCTCGTGATTGAGCACCAAAAATCGATTAAAATATTGATGAGAAAAAAAATCTCCTACAAAAATCGATTATACCGAGTCCTCCCTTGGGCTAATTACAACCCCATTGGCATGAGTGGGAAAATTATGTGTGTGAAACGGAAAGAAAGGAAATAGAATTAAGAAATAAATAAACCACTAACATGAAGCTTTCGGGGTCGGGGGTGGGGCGTGGAAAATGAGTGCGTAGAATGCGCAACGGAGCGAAATGTGGGTGGTGACGAAAAAAAAAACGAAAGAAAGAAAGAAAAAAAGAAAAAGAAAACAGAACGCGAATTTCACGCGAGATTGCGCTTCTGTGAGTGTTTGTGATACGTGCATGGGCCTATATACTTGTTTTTTTTTGTTTTTTGGTTGCTGTTGAATGTTGTTCATTTTGCTATTGCTTCGATTTTTCGTTTTGACAAAATGCCAGAGAGAGCGCACAAAATTACATTTATTTTTAAAAGTCACATCGGGAACTCGATGGGGAGAGGAGGGAGGAGGGAGAGGGTGTTGGAAGAAAATATAGGAACGGAGTCAGTATCGTGAAAAAAACACAGTGAATCGAGTGGGTTGGTGGGGGTCATGGGGATGGAACGGGGAGTAATCCAATAGCGTCAATGGTGACAAACGGATTTGGATTCGAATTCGTTCGATATATTCCTCGGTGTATGGCACGAGCATAATTTTAGTTGGTACAAAATGTGTGTGTTTGAGTGTGTCCCTTCCCAGGGCAATATTGCGATTGGAACTCTATCGGATCGGAAGAGACGAGAAAGAGCAAAAGGCTTGAAGAAAGTGAAGGTAATAAAAACGATCGATTGGATCGAACGCAAATATTTCCACAGTAAGATGGGATGGGTGGCAGAAACATTAATTAGCATGTATTTGCGATTTTCTTAATGAACAGAAATAGCGTACTGCTCCAAATGTATTTATAGCCGAGCTACGATGGTTGTAGTGTTACAGATGGAAGTTATCATAACCCTGACAAATCGAAAAAATCGCACAAATTCGCTTATAATAATAATTGATATTTTCTTTAAAAAATACATAAATCCGTTTGACTCCATTGGAAGGGACATTGAGGTAAGAACGGAGAGTTCGAAAGGGGCAATCGTGGGGTTATGGAAAGGGGACACGGATTGTGTTGTTGTTGTTGTTGTTCTGGTATCTATTTCTACGCAAAAAAAAAATACAATAACCATCATAGCAATAGCAACCTTCATTGTCCTGCTTGACGTGGGCCGGCGAGAAGAAAATGTGCGTCCGGTAGTGGTACTCGTCCGAACCAGCCCCACCGTAGCTGTCGCGCGTTTTCCGCTGATGCCGGCCGGTCGTCTTACTTTTCGAACCGCCACCACCGGCACGTCCGCCACCTTCGCGCATGTTTTTCCGAAACATCAAATTCATTTTCGGGCCGTGTTTGTGTTTGTGCCGGCGTTCCAGGAAGCTCCAATCGGGTACTGGCGATTCTTGCCTGGAAGGTGACTCTTGAAGATCACTCTTAGCTCTTGGCCTGTCTGCTGCAGGTGGCCGACAAGAGGAGGTTGACGATGGAACACTATTTCTCCTATCGACGCTGTGCACTGAACGAACACGCCGAGCACTGCTTTAAAGATCCGTACCACATATGGTTAGCCCTTTTTGCGCACAGATAAATGACACTCGCGGACGCCATAGACAGAACTTTATGCGAAAAAATAGAACTACCTCACTTATCACGAAGCCGCGCAGTACACAAACCGAACAGAGCTGTTCCACATAAAGGTCAGACCCTTTGCAATCACATGCATCCGTGAAAAGACGTCAGCACCGAGCGCCGCAGACACAACGGTGTTGGGCAATGGTTGTCTGCTCGGGAAAGGCCGCGCGCGCGCCACCTTAAGGTCAGGCCACTAATAATTGGTTTGCGAGACGCAACGGCATTACAGCGCTGTGTGATCTTTTGCAAAAGGCGACCGATCCGACTCGTACGCACACACGATCTCTACTGACGGGGGTTTAAGCAGAGATCGTGAGATTGGCCGCGCCATGTGGTTTGGTTTGGTTGGCTGGTTGCGAGCAATACTCCGTGCTCCGTGTGTTCTCCTGCTTTCTGTTTTTTCCTTTGCTTTGCTGGGTGCGGTAAGGCGGGATGGTAGGAAGTTTAGGCGTGAGTGGGTGGAATGGGGCAAGAGCTCTCACCACAAACTCTTAAGATCAGAGACGAAGTGATCGTACGAAAAATGTTCCGAATTTACGGTCCATATGTTTTTTGTGAAGTGTTGGAATTGAAGAAGTTGAAGTTGAAGTAGATAAAACTCAAGAGATGTGTTGAGAAACTAATTTTGAAGATCAAATTCATTTTAAGACAAGTTTTATTCACTTATTTCTAATAAAAATGTAATTTAATTAAAACAAGAGACTATAATATAAATTACTTTAAAAATGTTTAGCTCAATGTACATTAAAATATTTACGAGTTGAAAGGCAAAGAGATAAAGACAAATAAAGTTACTGAGGAGTTAAAAAGCGCACGAAAGAAAAACGAGAAAATTTTTTAAATAAAATTTTGACCAACCATTATGTACGACCACACCCAGTGTTCGTGACCCTCACCGTAGTAAATAAAAATTACAAACATACACGACACACCAACACCAGTATTTTTAGCGTAAAATGTGAAACCCCCCCCCCCCCCCCAACAGACCAGCGCGTGGCACATGAAAACACACACTCCATTGCTTTCCCTCCCACAAACCCCACCGATTCTTGGAAGAGCAGTTTAGCTTAAACGACAGTGTACAACACAACCTTTGCAGATGCGGTCTGTTGGGAAATATACGGCAGCATGACGTTTAGAAGTCGTTTATGACTGTAGCAGCTCATATTTAGTTGAAATTGTACAACAGGGATGAGCAACCACCATGGCCCTTGAATCATCTCACCGTGGGGGATTCTCTACCACCAGAGAGAATACCGGTACGAAATTAGAAACCCGTTTAAGCTATAAATAGCCAGGCGACAAGCGAGTGGAGTGTGGAGAGAGAGAGAGAGAGAGAGGGGGCATTGTGGGAGTGGGTGTTTGTTTGTGATGGAAATTAGATCCGACAGCCCTTTTCTCCACGTGGTGTGCATGGTGTGGTTAAAGGGAACGGCATGATTTTGGGCCCCCGCAAAGCGAACGAACTCGGGAACGGTACGGTTCATTGGTCAGCTCGAGTTTAATCGGAAACACGTCCGGAAACTGTTCACCTTTCATGTTCCGGCTGCAGTGGCGGGGCGTGGCGTGGTACATTGCCCGGAACAGCCCGGAACCGGTATTGCGCGATGTTTGGGTGATTAGTCATTCGATGTCAAAGCGTAACTCCGCTGGGAAATAAACTTGCCATCGGGTGGATTAATTTCTTAGCGCACAGGTTTTGGGTTTCTAATTTGAGAAGATGATGAAAATTCTCTAAAAAAATCCCGATCCCGATCTCAAGGGGAAAGCGACGCAATAATGGCAGATTAAATTGGCAAACGAACTCCTGGGGGAGTCAGAAATTGATAGCCAATATAGAACGGTTCTCATGCTTTCAACATATCATTTTTCCGGATTTGAAAAATACGAACTCTACAAATTATTGTGGACATAAATGGATGTTATGACTCTACAGTTGTAATAAACAGAAAACAGATGTACTTTGCTCACACCGGAACAACTGTTTGAATGGAGTAAAGTCTCGAGTTCATTAAGGGCAATGTAATATGTTCCCTCCAGCTGGCAAGCATGAAGGCAGGACTATTTTTACAACTTCAAAGAAGTTCCTCTCGGATAGGCAAGAAGATGGAAAGTTTAAACGAGAGCACTGCCGAGCACTACAGCCCAGAAAATGGAAAGAGAATTGCAATCAGTAGATTCTTCTTGTACAGCAGTGGAGTGTCCTCAAAAAGAAGGAAGCAGAAAGAACATCAGCTTGCTGGAAACATGCCAAACTGTAACGAATGAATACAGCTCGGACGAGCAACAATATTTATCCCGTAAATTGTAATCAACAATCTGTTTGATAATTTTAAAATTCTTGGGGATTTTCTTTTATCTTTAGTGTGTCTATCGAAAGCAGATTTCAGCTTTGAGCTATAGATGACTATAGATGCAGCACTTATAAGGCAGAGAGCAGATACTGTTAAGCTAATCGAATCGATGGTAATTGTGCATGCATTACGAGAGATTTGCCTCCCCTTTTGCAAGGTGTCGAATCACGAATTAATCCTTCTGCCACGTCAGTCTCGAATAGTTCATTCAAATGAGCACGCTTTAATGGGCTGTATCGTTGAGCATGCTTGACGACGCTGGCCGGGGCCAAGAATCACTTTCTGTGCGCTATCATGAATGTTGCTTCTCATTACTGCTCGGTTCACGTTCCGGTTGAAACTGACACGTGAAAGTAGCGCAAGAAAAGACCCAACGACTTCGAGAATATCCATCTCGCACAGTGCTCGTCCGTCGCATCAACATCAATGTTCGGGGGTTTTGATGCCAATTAGTATTCACCGGGCGGTTACAGAGGGTACAGACAACGGGACAGGGGCGGGTTTGAAATCTGCAAACCGAATCCGAACGCCATGGACCCGTGAAACGCAATCTAAATATTGAAGCAGCGTTCGGCGGGGTTGTTTGGAGCATGGTTGGTTGGGAAGAAGGAGGCAGCTATAACCTCTACCCTAATCAGAGCTGCTTCATTCCGGAGATGCTTCTTGCCCATTTTCAAACGAGATCGGCAGAGCCAACAGTTGGTGGCGATGATTCGGCGTTACTGCTGCCTCAAACCACCCGGGCTAGTATTCCCTGGCGTATGCTTGAAAAACTCCAACTCCCCAACTGTGCGAAATGCGAAAGCGAATGTTCTCTATGGCACTACCATTGAGCCAAGATATCTGCCACTGTTAAATGCAAGCATGGCAACGGAACGAAACGCAAAAGAATCGATTCTATCCTTCGTCAGCCCGAAAGGTGGTCTGAGAAAGGTTGTGGCATTTTGTTGGTGAAATAGTGTTTGTTTGTTGTTTTTTTGTTTAGTATCCGGGATTTGTGCAGTTTGAATCAACAGTTTCTTGGACGTGTTTGGATTTAAAGTGAGAAATGACCTTGAAAACCAGGATTGGATGTGTTTAGGAATTGTGTAGGTATATTAATGTAATTATCCAATTGCAATCAGTTCAACAGCCTCTCAGAAGATATGAAATTTGATGTTCTACATCTCGAGATTAGAGACAAATAAATTAGGTAAGAAAATTGCCTAATTGATCGACCCCTTCCAAACTATTCAAACTTTTATACAATAAAATATAACTCCTTAGATGAGTTTAGACTAGTTTATTTTATGTAGCTTCAACATCACATCCGTACGATCGCAATTTAAGCTTATGTACACTGATTAGGTACTGCACAACAATCTGGCTGAAGCATCTGCTGTACGAAAGTTTACATTTTTTTACCTTTCTGCCTCAGATTTGACCTCTTTGAGATGTTTCTGTCGTGTCTGCTGTATAAAAATCCAGTATTTTTCTATGAACCATTGTGAAGACTCATGTTTTTTGGGTACGAACGTGATCCTCTCGACGTCAGAGCACTCCCGGGCAAAATGTGAATAATGAGACGATGAACAAAGATCCGACAGAAGATCGTAGGGTTCTAATGTTACTTAAAAAGAGGAAACAGATACTCTTTTTGCTTTATCTCCTTATTTCCAGTACCGGTAGTAACGAACGTTACTCTTTGTTTGTTACATGGGCAGATCGCTCGTCAAATCATATATTTCTTATCGAACTTTAACAGTTTCTGCTTTCTTACTTCCTAAGGAAGATTAAATTTCAAATCAAAATGCGTCCGTCTCATCGAAAGTCTCATCATCTATGATGAGATATTGAGGTTTCGTTAGGAGCTCGGTAAATAACATCAGGGCCTAGGACTTTCCAACATTATTTTGCCGTTCATTAAGAAAAGAGCTTTCTTAACTTTATGCAGTCAAAAGAATGCAGTCCCTTCGGCTCATAGATTTTATTAAAGAATGGCCGGGACACATTTAACTTTTCAAGGCCATTTCCTTGACTGAAGCATTAAATTCTGCTTAACCCGTTTTACGACACATTTCTGATCAGTAATAGAACATCTATTCTCACCACATTTTTCCTTTCAGTCGATGCTCAGAGTTTTGCAGTAACAATCGATCACATGACTCACCGTTGACTGCACGATTCCGAATTGTTTTCTAATGTCCCGATGAGAGTTGCTTTTCGGGTTACGCTATTTTACATAACAAAAAACTGACAGCGATAAAAATACGCTATAAACAATACACTCTAAATTACTTTTACTCCAAAATTTCAAGAGAAAAATATCCAATGAACGTTTTTTCCGTGATGAAATTTTATGTGGGACACCAATTGTTCAAAAATTGAAAATAATAACAATAAAACAGTATAAACAATTTTCTAGGAAACAAACAAATAAAAGCCATCCAACGAACATCAGATGCGGCGAAGAGTATAAAATAAATGAAACAAATGCAACACTGACGTCAATTCAACGGAAATGTCAACATTTGTTGCTCGTGTAAAATGCCACATCAAGGCACAGTGCACTTTTTGCGTACCGTTGAACATTTTCGAGGGTAATTAAACTTTAGGAACAGACTGCGTGGCTTAAAAATAACGCGCATAGTTTAAATGTGGCTCATAATTTCTATCGCCCCAGTACTATTTATAATAACATTTAAAATAAAACCACACTAACACACAATGAAAGAAAAATGAAAGCAAACAAAACACAACAATTTCCGCAACATTGTACCTGTTTTCTTGATGTCACTGACGATAATAAAGCGCTTTCCTAATTATTTTTAATTGAAAGCAATGCAACGACGCAACGACGCGGGCACATCGTGTCGTCATCGAGCCGTTGAGGTCGCGGCGCGTGTGGCCGAACGGAGCCGCAACAATTTTTGATGGGTGGTTCGTACATAGTTTTGATAGTTTGAGTAAATAATTAAACAAATTTGCACAATTTGTTTCGTTCGAGCGGGAAATTCAGTGTCATGTGCAACGTAAAGAAGGGAAGAACAAGAACGAACGTAGAAGAGACAGAGCGAGAGAGCGAGAGATGGCATTTCCATTTCCCATGGTGCGGAAGTCGTAAAACGGACGAGATGCCGGGTTTTTGGGGGCAAACCATCGATGTTCGTGAAACGTTATTGCAGTGTACGGGTTTTTGCAGTCGGTATTGAAAAGCATGGCAACCATTGTGCGTGGACGGGGCAAGAAACGGGTGGCAGGTGGGAAAGCGGACATCGATTTGATTTCCGTTCCAGGCGGCGGATTTGTGCGCGTGTAGAACATCCGGAAGCGTTAGCAGTCGATATAACGATCGCACAAGCACCAGCGCAAGAGAAAGAGAGAGAGAGAGAGAAAGATAAAAGGAGAGAAAGAAAGAAACATTTAGGTTTATTAATTAATTTAGTTTTATTTGATTGGATCTACGCTAGCGACATTTATCGATGGGAACAACATTAACGACATACGGTCAAACAACTACGAATCATTTCAGTGAAGATCTAGAAGGGCATCTAGAGGCATTCAATGGAATGAAGGAAAACGATTGGCTTTAACTACGACAGAATAAAGAGAACACAAACCGGATAGACACTTCATGTAACGATTAACAGAAAATGGGTACAATGATCGTGCTGGTTGAAGGGTAGACTGTGGCCCCTTTTTCCCGGCACTCTAAAATACGTCTAGACAGCTAGTCTACTGAGGTTTGCTCGTAATCATGCAGCATCGAGGAACTTGTCGATAAGAGTCTCTTCGAACGGTCCCAACATACTACGCGATTGCACTAGTTTGTACCGTATTTCATCTATTACTTTACACATATTCATACACACTACTTGGACACGTCTAGGCTACGGGACATGGGGGAAGAAATAATAAAAATGTAATAAGCTTTAGCTCGTTGGTGCGCCCGGTTTGAGCGAGGTCCAACGATCCAAAACTCGAACACAAAGAACCTTGCCATTGTTGACCGGGCCCGTGACGGTAGTTACCCCGTTTTCATTGGCATTACCCCCGGGGAGCGATCTTGAACTTACAAATTGTTTAGCGCCCCAAAAAAAATAAAAACCACCCGTGAAGCCTTGAACGAAACATCCCCGATGGAGAGTGAGGAAGAAATGGCGGCGGAATGCCGAGAGAAACGCGAGAGATGGTGGTGAACGCCTGTGAAACAACTGCCAAGTTTTGTGCAATGAGAAAGTCTTGACGGGATAACATTTTTGGCATAGTTTTACGGGGTGGCATTATTATTGCGATGGGTTGGGTGGCGATGGGGTAGGAGGAGTGATGTCGGAATTACTGTTCAGCTTTCTTTGCCGCTCGGTTTCCTGCTACATTTATCATGTTTTAATGCGTTCGCTGCAGATGATACACAAAGCGATTGTTTTTTGGGCAGTAATGAACTGTGGCGCGGGGAACTTGTTGCCGTTGGAAACCACTTTGTTCGTGTGTAACAACTATTTACTTCCACTGGCAGCTTGTCAACGCGCTTTGATGTTGGTAGTTAGTATCACTTCATTAAAATAACTTGCATTATGGTACCGATTGGCGTTATCTGTGTGTTTGGTTACAAGGTTAAATTAAATAATAGCATTAGATTGCGATTATATACATTTTCCTCGTGTTAGAGATCAGGATAATATAACTAAATATTTCGCTTTACCACATAGAGTAGTTATAGCAAGTATTTACAGCAACACTTAAAATGTATTGAACCGTTAGCAAGACAACGATTGTTAATTGAAAACAATTGGGCGTCTCTTTTAAAAAAAAATGGAACTTAGTCACAGAACTATATTCTGTAGATTTTTATTCACTAGAATACTTTGGGAAAACAAAAAACATTCAAGGAGAGTTCGCTCATTGTTCGTGTACAACGCAACTATGGGGCGGATCATAAGATAAGGTTGAAAATTTAAGCTTTCAGCCTGAATCTGTCAAATAATCCAAGTACCGGGCTGTATAATTCTGAGCAGATTTGTAAAGAACATAACATCTTGATATACAGAATGATATAAAAGATTATTATTTCAGAACTACAATTTGGGAAAAATTGATTAAAAATTAGAATTTTAAGTCAATAAAAACAATTCATTTGCAACAAATTATTATTAATATTTAAAAAATCGTCTTAAATCCGTGTTTGATAATAAAGGTTTTTTTTACATTTTTGGCATTCAAGAAACATGGCCTAATCTGATTCAGACCAGCAAGCAAAAAGGTTTGTTTTGACATTTGTTGAGCAGCTGACCGAACCTTTCCTTAGGAAAATAATCTAATCCTTTTTTCTTAGGCTTAACTTGGCTTGTACGGGGAGCTGAAAGCGCATAAGCATGAAAACGTCAAAATGCATATAAAAAACTACCTTAGAGTTAGATTTCGGTCAATTTTAGTAATATTATATTCGAGCTTTGAAGGTTTATCTTGGTTGATAATTGAAAACAACCAGGCGTCTCCATTCGAGAAAAAAATTTAATTTAATCACACCAATTATATTTTTATGATTAAAAAAATGCAAATGAATAAAAAATTATTAATTCTATAGGCATAAAATAGACCATAAAAAACTCAAGTATGGTTTTTTCATTGTTTAAAACAATCAATTAAAACAAACAACCATGAAAACCACCAGGCGCCTCCATTAAGAAGTCAACAGCTAAAACACATCGGAAAGGCCACCAAATATAGTTTTGATCTAGCTTTCAATGCTTTTCTAAAATGTTTTAAACAACATTTTGGCTTTATAATAGCACTTTGCATGAAATAGTTGGTTCTAACGCAATTTGAACCATCCAGGGCGTGCTATGAAATGAACTCCAGTATTCATTTTCATTATTTTCCATAATTCTTTAATACAAATAACCGATTTAAGGCATACAAGGCAGCAGTGGACTAAAATTAACTATACAAATGTATATATTTTTAAAAACAACCCCAAACAACATCTATGAAAACGCCACTAAACGTAAATTAATAAAAAATGCCATAAAGATGGGCAGTCACGCTTGGTAATATAATTTATAACCGCCGCTACTGAAGCTTTCCCGTGGGTTCGATGCGCAATACAATTTGTTACCTCAGCATCCGTCGGCCAGGGTGAGAAATGAATGTAACGAAAATCCGATTATCATAACTTTTTTCATCTCCCTCCCCTTTATGGGGAGGGTGAAACTTGAGAAACAAATTAAATTTAAGCAAGCAGCCTACAAACACTTCATTAGATCGGCCGGACAAAGGGACAAACTGAGAAAGGTTTTTTTTTCTGTGTGTTACTCCTCCAAGAAGGGAAAAGCATTGGAGCGAATGAATGAACAAAATATCGCCCATGAAAGGCAAAACATTTTTCCCATCTTCAGCGTACCGTGTGCCAAAGACACCGGCGTGGTGACAAAAGATCTTATTTTTTTTTGGCGTTTGTATGTGTGTGCGTAGGCCGCACGCGGTCCGTGCGCTTTGGCGGTGTTGGCGAGTATCTCATCTTTTCATGGCAACATCGGGGGGTCATGAATTTAGATTCGCGATCAAGAATGGTTCGGGATAAAAGCTTGGGTTTTATCACCATTTGCCGCACGTTGGTTCACAACCGTCGCGCGTTTAGTTTTCTGCCTCAGCGTGCTTGGAGAATCATTAAAACTGATATTTTACGGACGCTCATAAATTGTGGCGCTCTCGGGAGCAGTGCCGTTGTGTGGGGCGGGATAGGCCATTTTCGTTTGTTTCGAAAAAACCCATTCCCTTTTGTCCCTGTTTTCCGTCAACCATTGTCGACTAATCATTGAAAAATAAAGATGAAAAATCACAAACACACCCAGCATGTCCAATTTGCCAGCGTTAAAGCACATTACCAGCGGAAGCAAACGGTACGCGAAGTGGCAGAAGGCAAATCACCGGGAAGGAGGAACAAAAACATGACACTAAACAGCAAGGATAACACGCAAGGATACCGGAGGTGGATAACAGCGAAAAATACGTTATTCGATTATGAATCGTCAAATCCATGCGATTGCGAGTGTGCTTACGGTCAGGGAAGGCCGGGCGGACGGTGCAAGGTTATCGGAAAAGCTTTTTTATTTCACCTTGATACGCTTAGCGCTCAAAATGTTGTGAAGCATCATGATGACAATTTTCTGCGCGTATCGATCCAACATTAACCATTTGCCTCGGGTGCATGGAGACCGCGAGAGCAAAAAGGTGCAAAAGCATGGATTTAGCTATAAGGAAAGCAACATTTGCACATTTATTTTGAGACCATTTAACAATAAGGATATAAAATGAGGCTTCCTTTTGTTCGAGGAAGCTCGCTGGTGCAGGCAAAATAAATGTATCTTTACACTTTAATAGCATTAGTGGCGTACACGGTTGTGACACCGGCAAAAAGTCAAACCGAAACGCCTCCAGAACAATGTGTAATGTTTCTCTCACCGTTGGTGGTTTATCGTCACTCAGCCGGTCTGTGGTTTATATGCAACAAAACAAGATAGAACTTCATTGCTTTTAAAGCGGCTTGAATTGGTAAACTCTTTTGCTGTTTTATTTTCGTTTTTCCTCCACGACCATATCATTCCCATGGTTGTTTTTGCCCTTGGTGAACTGCAAAATGTAGTTATTTTGGTGTAAAAGTTGTTGTTTTTCGTCTTCTTAAAACTAGCTGCCTGTCCCTTTATTCGGACGGAAGTGAAACTAACTTCGAACTTTTCGTCTCGTTGCAGTAACTGAGACCGTGCACGGGAAGGAACATGATTTATTCGTGCGCGAAAGTTTTCTTCCCGATCAAAGGCCGAGCCTCGGCCGTAAAAGTGAAACGCAAATTGAAGAAATACGCTCGGAGAAGGACAACGAGAAAAAGACATATGTTTTACGACTTCATTTCAGTCCGAATTTGGACGTCCACATTTTATGGACCACAATAAAAAAGGGAAACACGACAAAAGAATTCGGAGAAAGTTTGTAGCTTTCTTTAATTATTTATCGTTACTTTAAAGCTTTTTTTCTTTTAAAGTGACGATAAATGAACTTTTTGCATAAAAAAAGACTGTTAATTAGCCAAAATTAGCATTAATACTGTACGGGAACGAAAGATATAAGGTGCGAAAGCGTGCTGCTTCAAATCAGCTGACTCCGGCGGCAAGTTGCTTCACGCCTGGGCACGATAACATCCCGACTGCAGCCTCAGAGTGCATGATTTTCCCGGAAAAAAAACGTAGCAACGCTACACAAAACCGGGCCGGCCCAGGAAGAACCGGCGTTCTGCAAAAAAAAAAAACCGGCCGCCCTCCATCGACCAGAACGAATACGGTACGAAAGCGTACCGTTCCTGCCTGCGAGCCTAAAATATCCGCAATGCGTCACGACAGCCGAGCCGGTGTCGGTGAAAAGGCACACGACCGGGGGCCAACGGACCCAACGAGCCCGGGCGAGCGAGTGTGAGTGCCTGTGTGCGTGTGTGAGAGCGACCCACACAGACGGGGCCCGGTTTTTGGCGGTTAAAATGCCAATGCCACTACAAAAAGCGCACCGAGATACTGAGCGGCAGGTTGTGCGTCGGTAAAACGGTGAGGTGAGTGAGCGGTACTGTGTGAGCGAAGCGTGAGCAGGAGAGAGCCCGAGATGATATTCACACGGTGTGCGAACAAATCTTTCTCACTCCTGGACCATCCCGAGAGTGGCTTTGTGGAGGTGTGTGATTTTTTGTTATGTGTATGAAAAACGAACAACAATGCAATCAAAAGTAAAAGAAAGAAACAGCGAAAAGGACGATCCTGCCGGAGCGATCCTCAACAGTTACCGGAACCGTTTTATACACAACTGGCAAACGTTGGGCCGGGATAGAAAAAGTCATAAATTTGATTATAAATATGCATGCACCGTGTGGGTTGTGATGAGAACGGCAAGCGAAAGGCAAAACAAAGGCCGTCGTCCCGCCATCGTGCTGTGGTTGGTCTATGACAGCAGGAGCTTTCGGTCCCATATGGATGTACGGCAGCTTAGAAAGCGCGTAATCGGTTTCTGTCGAGCGGAAGGAAGATGTTTTGCTCCCATGTTACCGGCACTCGGATGCTGATGGTGCAGGCATCTTTGAACGATGATTGAAGGATCGTTTGACAGATGAGTGAACGGATCCGAGCAGCTGAGTTCCTGGGAAAGCAAACGTTGTTTGGCTCTTTGAAGTGTCCCAGTGGAGGCTGTGGTTGGTTTAGGTGATGCATGATGATGATTAATTCCTTTGCAGAATACATTTCTTTACATTTTCCTAACACAACTACACTGTCTAGTTATGATTCTTTGTTATGAAAAACGTTATTTCTTTTTGTGTTTTATTAACTAGCGTGTTGTTTTGTCATACTTTTGGACTAAAAAAAAAATTAAAAAATTATAATATAATTATATATTGAGCTCATCAATGCAATTCGTGTTATATTCGGTTTAGAAAAAATAAGTCTTTTGTGTTTGCGAATATTCGTTAATTTATTTTACATGTTTGGATCACAAAGGGACTGTTTTGTTGCATGATTTGGTGCCATTTTATAATTCCTTTCCCATAGTTCTGGTTCTACGAGGCGAAAAACTAAAGTTATAAATATTTTCTGTTCATCTTCTGTTCATTTCATTTTCTTATCACTCAGAACGGTATGGCCGAGAGAAGAAGTAATCTGTTGATGCTAGGTCTGTATTTTATGATGGATACAATAAAACTAATAATCGAATAAAGCTTCGCCGGTTTCTGACGAGTCAATAAAGACATGTGTGGTTTAACGTTGTCCTAATGGTATACAACACATCCTCAGTTGGCAAATACTGGACATTTGTGGTCATTCACTAGTCTCAGACGATCTACTTGTTGACAGTAGAATTCTGAATGCCACGTTTGGCTATACGGAAGTAACTTATAATATTCGATTCCCTTCCAATTTCTTCAAACACAGTAGAACTTACAAGATCGTTAGTCGTGATTTGTTCACCATTGAAGCTGCTTCACTACGCATTTATCAAGATCGTTTATTCACCATCCATGTAAGAAATTGGTTAATTTCTTTCCATTTATGTCAAGAACTTTTTAATGAAAAATCGATCCAAAAAGTTTGTGTTATTAATTGCTGGGCCCTCCAAACAAACATCTTCTTCGAGAATGCTTCTTAGAGCAAATGATTTAAAAGTGTTTTATATTCGCTTCCTTACTCAGACTCAGGGCCATGCTACGACAGCTAACATACCGTTTAAATTTCAGAACTTATGTGCTTTTGTCAACATTTTCAACAAATAACAATAGATTTCGTTTTTTCTCAAGTAATAATATTGCTGGCGTCGCATACGTCGCACTATGTAAATACGTCGCACTATGATAACCCAGTAGTGTTCTAATGACTTCAGAATTGAAAATGAATGAAATCTGTAATTCATTTTATTCCAAGCAATATCTTCGCAGATCTGCTTTTAATGTCTGTATTTTATGTTTTTGATTTGATCTTTCCGTTATCTGACTCTGGATGAATCAATACAGCTATTCAAGACTCAAATAAGGTTTGTGAAAATAATTTTGTAAGAAATTAACCTATTTTGTGCCAAATATGTTATCCCAATGGATTTAACCCTTATCCACAAAATGCTACAAAATACTCAAAGATAAGATACAAAAATACAATTTATGCTACACAATTTAATACTAATGCATTGACGTGCTATCTCGCGAGCCTTGCAATTGTTTGCAAACATTTTCTCACAAGTTATGATCAAGTGTAGATTCTGGTTCATTCTGTAGTGAACAAAGTTTCGATTTATTTACCAAACCTTGGGTAAGAAACTGTACATACTGTTACTTTATTCTCTTTCTTTTCTATTCTATTTTGATTTGTGTACGTTGACTAGAAGTCAATTTTGAATATTTTCTTTTATTTTTTAAAAACAACACCCATTTAGAGAGCTTTTTTTTTTGATAATACAATACATTTTGTCCAATTTATCCAAAATTTCGATAAATAACATTAAAAATGCCACATGTTTCAGTCTGTAGTGTCCATACTGTTTCCTGTCTGATTGAAACAATTTTAATGGGCCTCCCTTTAGGCATTAGGTGGAAGCTCAATACCACTGAACTTCACATTCATCATGCAGATATAAAATCTGCACAGGATTAAAAAATACATTCCATTTTAGCCAGTGTCCCATATTCCCGTACTAACTTTCACTGCATTATTTTTTGCGCTCAATACACAAAGGCACACGCAAATGAGCTGCCTAATTTATGCATCAGAAATAACACTGCGGTTCCATTAGCAGAATGACCTTAACAGGAGTCATTCGCGATGGTCATTTGAGGATCGTTTACGGGCACAGTGTGACATTTATTTCCTTTGTTTTTATTTCTGATTCGATGTTTTTTTTTGCCTCGCCCACACTAACGTTACACTGAGCTTTTCTGCGAGCTTAAAGCAGAATCTAATTAGGACATCCATCGGCGGACTCAACGAGCCGTAATGTTTGCTTGAATAAAAAAACTGATTGCAGGAAATGAACCGGCACGGTGCTGATCCTAATCTATTTCGCAACAAAGTTGCAAGACTTTCGCTCGTGAGCTGGAAATAGCACTTTGTTTGCAAAGTTTAGAAGTGTGAAAAAATAAAATAAAGCAAAATATAAAACCGAGCCACCCGTGTTCGGTTTAATTTGCAAGTCTGAGCGTGGAACATTAGGCAAATGGTGTCGACCCGTTTTGCAGATGTCTTTCGCTACTTTCTAATCATAATATTTCTGCTGGCAATGGCAAAATGTCTTGACGAACGGTGGCGGATAATGATAATCGGACGCGAATTCCGTTTGGGTAATGAACCCGTGGAAGCTGATAAGTTAATCCTAGCGCTGAGCTTTCACAGTTAATTATGCATGCAGAGCGCTGAAGAAATGTTGGGTTTTTTTTCCTTTCCTGCCATCCATAGCTGGAAATTTGTAGCCTGTGGGCGATGAAACTGTCACCATTATTTATCGCCATGTTCGCATTTGAGCACAGCGTTACACACATCATTTCTAGCTCAAAGCTCTGATCGTACCGGATGGTTGTGGAGCGCGACTGCTGTCATGTTTCAATAAGGTAAATAGAATGGCATTATTCATCGGTTTCAATTTACCACTGCCGTGCCGTGATTTATGAAAACATTATCCAGGCACATTCGTTTTGCAGAGCAGAAAAAATTGAGATCCCGTTATTCAGTGCGGTTGGGTAAGGATAAATTGCCGTAGTATTAAGATCTGACAAATATCTTCATTAAGTACTATAACTCAAACAGGCTCGCTGCGTTTTAGCTTCTGGCCACAAGCCGGTGAAACTTTAACAAGAAGCATGAACACTTTACCAAGCATTAACACGCATGCATACCGAAAATCGAAGACGAAAACAAATTTATTCCACCAACCAATCGCCAAATCGCTTCTCCTCCGTTCGGAAGGACCTTAAAAAATAATAAACCCAAAGAAATATGACTTCGCGTTGGTTTAAGCCTTGAGAACAACCTCGCAACCTCGCAGAGTGAGTGAAATTTTGCTCCATGCCCTTTTCTGCTCGGAGCAAGGAATGTCTGATTTTGGCAGGGCAAAGATGAAATGGTGCACAACGTGAGAGATCGTTTCCGGGCGCAAAATTTAGTTTGAGCAAAGCGGCAAAGGCTCAATAAAGAAAGCAATTATCCGTGATTAATAGTTATAAGCAAGAGCAACAATAACGGCGTACCGGTGGTTTGCGGTTTGTGTGCCATGTGCCACGAATTATTGTTGCACAATGTTAATCCGTGCAGTTTGAGGTTTGTTTAGTACCGTATTGTTAAAGTTAAATGTTCATTCTGACTGATCGGTGGGATTTGTTCAACAATCTTACAGCGATTAGTCGTTAGGGCATAAGTCGGCGCACAGATGGTTACACAAAAAATAAGACCAGTATCAAATTTCGCCTGAACCTTTACTTCGTGATCTAAACAGGCTATTGAAGTACGTGGTAAAATAAAGTCTGAAACCCCAATTATAAGACATAATCGAGGAGGAACATATGAATCAGAATAAGAAAAAGAAGAGCAATAAAATGATGAAATAAATATATATAATGATTATAAAAATAATTACAACAAAAATAACATTATGTAAACTGTTTACAAAAACAAGGTTAACAACATTAAAATATAAAAATTTTAATGTTTTTTAATAATATTGTTAAAATAAACCTGATATAACCGAGTATGCCCGGTATAAAGCTTAAGGATTGCAAGGAGGAAATACTTTGTAGGATTGTACATAATTCAACACAATGGTGTTGATAATACGGCAAACGTAAGTTATATCGTCATATTAGAAAAAATAAATATAATTTATAAAAAAATATATTAACCTGATATAATAATATAAATAATAATAATAACATAAATAGATGTTGACAATAAATCTCTTCCGTTTTTGTTAGCAACCATTATGGTTTCTTTACCTTGGTAAACTTTAACTTCTTTCATTTTCGTCTTATTTCTTCTTGAGGTTTAGAAGAAATAAATAAAAATAATAATTAATAAATAAACCTGATATAATATAAAAAATTATAATGACATAAATAGATATTGAAAATAAATCTCTTCCGTTCCTTTAATTTCTTAACTTTAGCTTCTTTCATTTTCGTCTTATTCCTTCTTGAGGTTTAGCTTTGTAATTTCATACATGTAAACATTATTCCAGTGATATTATATTACTCCAACTTAAAGTGTGTTGATTGCAAGAACAAAAAACAATCTCCAATCACTATCAATCACACCAAAAGCCCCAAAACCACAACAGTAGGCTTTTCACGGACGCGTTACTTGAGTATCTAGTTCATTGACACAGAAATAAAACAGGCGTGAACAAGTACACGATAGAAAATGTCCGCCGCCTTCCCTCGGTGGCTAGCAAAACAATCAACTAGCGTGCCACATTGCTTCTTCTTATCAAGCCACATTCAAGCACGACCTTTCCCATCGACCGCATTCACGTTGGTTTCGGACGCGAACATAAAACCGTTTCATTGCGTACGTTTGCTTTCGGCCAAATTTCCGTAACCTTCGCACAAAACGCGAAGCGTCCCACGGCCGTATGTGTGATCTGTGCTGAAACACAGCAAAGCAAAGCAAAAAAACTAAGACACCCATAACCATCGTTTGTTCGTTCCATTTGGGACCATTTATGATGCTTAAGAAGACCGGGACCGGGGTTCGTTTCGGTTCGAAAATGGTTGAGTGATTTTCCGTACCTCCCCGTAGCTTACGATTATGACTGCGAGCGGGCACCATCATTACTTATGGGCGCTTGGGCGTTCTGAAAGCTACCGTGTCACCGTCGTCAGCAGATTGTGGGAAGCTTCGGCATGATTTGCTTCCAATGAGTTTCGATCTAGCGTTCCCTTTTTTATCTCGTAGAATACCGGTACGGCTGGACCATTGTTCTGACCTAGCAATTTTCCGTAACTCCGCTCTAGTGACGGTCTTTCACTGGCTGTTACGATGAATTCTGAGCTCTTTAATGTGCAAAGTTCACCGGTAGATGAAAAGGAATCGAAATAAAGCCAACGGAAGGTAACTTTTCATTGATAGTGATGGTTTCAACAAAATATTACGGAAATCTCACTTTAATAACGAATACTTTGATACACTGCTTTCAGTTCATTTGTTCCCATCAAGTTCCACAACTCGAATCCAATTTCAGGGAATTCATGAAACAGAGCAAATCGATGAAATCGAATTTCTTGATAGCTTTGGGACGGTACCGAGGGAAGCCTTTTCTTAAATATCCCTAAGGGAGCTCATTTACATTTTAGAATAGGGAATGAAATTTTCCCCCAAGGAATAAATGTTTACGGTCTTATCTTTTGCGCTACAACGCGTTGGTTCGAGATTTTGCTGTGGTGAACTAATTTTCTCATTTGTCTTGAAGCATTTCATTTTCAAGCATTTTGAAGTAAGTATAATTCCTTTTAAACCTGCAACTTATTTTATTTGTTTCGAACATACAGAATTACTTAAACTAACGTGTTTAGAATATTGCGAATGACGAAGTGAATTGAACGAAATTTGATATCATTTTGGCTACTTATATTCACCTTATAGTTATATTACGAACTGTACAGTTCTATATTGTTGTATTATTATCCAACATATCGCATCACTAATGCACAAAAAGTGACAGTGCGGATCAGCAAAATCGGCTATCAAAACTGCATCATGCCACGGAGTTTGGAGAAAACTTTTAAAGTGCATTGATCGGTTGACTCTGTTGACGCTGTTCTGGATGTGTGTTTTCGATGCATCTATGAAATATGCCCCTAATGGACTGTTGCGATACAAATGGATGTTGAGAAAGCAACAAACAAACTCAATTTAAGAACACTTCTTCCATGCTTCCTACCGCATTGATGCAGTGAAAATCGCCTTTCCATTTGGCAGGGACAAGTTTGGCAAACGTGCCAACAATGGCGAGCCGCCGCTGATAAGAATTTGATGAAATAAAACTCACATTCCGTTCCGCAAAACACATACACACACCTGTCTGTGGTCTCGGTCTTTTAATCGATTTGCCCGACACGTTTTCTGGCCGGATGCTGACGAAAATTTGCCATTTCCGCCCAGTTCTTTCAATGGGTGCCTATTTGCACTTTTTTCTTTTTCGACCATCCTTTCATTGGGGTTGGCGAATAAAATGGCGAATACACTTTCTTAAATGAACCACTGCTGAAGAACCTCGCTGACAAATGGCCCATTGAGCACTGAAAATTTTCTTTTGTGCTTGGTTGAAGAAAAAGACATTTTTTTGTATTTTATTCGATAAAAGAGCATATTTACAATCATTGCTGCGCAATGATGTCTCTAAGTCATCAGCAAAACCCATCGATATTTTTGTCTCCACGGCAATAATTGTTGATAGTGTGAATCAAATATTGTCTGAAGATATCTTAACTCTTCAGGTTTAAAATATGATATTTTAGTTCGGAAACGTTTAGGTGAATTTAATTTAATTAAATAAATAAAATTAAAAACGTTTTTCAATTCATAAGTCCTAACACAATTTCATAAGTTTAATTTCCGTATAAAAATGAGAAAACATTAATTCAATTCAAGAAAATATTGAAGCAACATTAAAACCAGTATTGTGATGGATCAACAACAATAAGGTAAAAAAATCAAGTTAATTGTCGCTTAACATTTGTCTGCTTCTTCTGCAAATACAATGCTGGAAAAATAAATGTGTCTATTCTTTTTTTTTTTAATCATTTATCACTGCTTATAAAGTCTTTTTATTATTTTCCTTCATATTCAAGCAAACATAATGCAATCTTTTTTGTATGTTTTGTCATATCTTTTTAAAAGTAAGAATATTGAATCGCTGAAAATCAAAGCGGTTTGCACATGGAAAATAAAATCAATTTCCTTAAAAAATACAGTGACAATATAAAGTACCCACTTTTTCGAAAGATGAGATAATGTTTAGTTGTGTTAAGTTAGTTGAGTAGTGTAGAACTCTTCGAGAACCATCAGGAATATCTGAAGCCTTCACCAGGTTCTTCATATGCCGTGTGGACCAATTTTTTGCCCGGGAATTCTTAAGAATTAAAAATGTTAGTATTAAAACGAAAAAATGTGTGGGCTCTGTGGAAGCATCCCACCTGTGAGCTCGTGCTTGATCAGAAGAATTCTATTGGCTTTTAGAAATAACGCTTCAGATCGTTATTCTGTCTAAATATGAATGTATATTCTAGTCCGATCCAGATGAGTAGAAACTCCATGATTTCTTTCAGGATATTGATATAGGAATCTGTCAACATTATTCCGATGGTTTTCATGAGGCTTACAAGTTACCTCAAGAAACAACAAATCTCTGACCATAACTTTTCATTCTCTATGATTCACCGCGCCTGGCATATGGTGCTCCTGAAGCTCATCACTCAAATTGTATGAAACACTAATATTCCCATTTCATTTAATCAACTCGATTTTTGATTCATTCGTCTCGAAAACCGTTTCGCCAAGGACCTACAAGGATCTTTCGTGTCCTACTCAATAAATTTTGATCGGGATCTATTAATTGCAGGGGTTTTAGACGCTACAGAACGATTTGTTTAATTGATTTTTACGATCGATTGATCAGAAATTGTTGAAAATGCTGTGAGTAAATTTGAATTTTTGCATTTAATTATTGTAATGTTACGAAAATATAAAAACAAGATACAGAAAATATTGCATAACGTTTATTTCAAATGTGTGAGAGATTTGAAAAAAATACCAGGTGTCACTTTATTTTGCCTCCCACTGTACACAGTGCAAACAAAGGCATGCAGTGTAACTCTTTCCTTAATTCATCCGCACACAAAGAATGTACCCTTTTGTTGCCTCTCAATCAACCAGCGAAAGCTCAAGACGGAAGCCTAGGGCGTGGGAAACAATTTCCTCTGACTTTTTGTGTTGCTCCGAAAACCGATTTGCATTCCGCGTGGGGCAAGAGTGAAAGAAAACGGCCCTCCGTAACCACGTGACAGGTAATTTCTGTGAAACGGTTTTGCTCCGTTCATTACATGCTACGGAAGGCGGGGTTTTTTTTTGCTACTCCCAACAAACGTACATTCGTACCGTTTGGTCTTTTACAACAACAAAAAAACGGACTTTATTTTCATGTATCGCTGCAAGTTAGAAGGCACGTTACACGTACGATTGCTCTCACATACCACTGTTGGCCGATGAAGCACGTTCGGGCGTAATTCATTGAAAGCAAAAAGTGAACAACACCAACAAGGTCCGGTTAAGGGGGTGCTCACTTGCTCTCACTTACCAACTTCCGCCCCCGGGGTGGTAACCCGTTACCGTATGGTAACGATCGAAAGCCAAACGGGGTTAACCAGCAACCGCTTTCGTAATTGATCCTCAAACGAAACGAAATTGCTAACGACCGACACTTGGTCCACGATGGAATGATAATGTGCCCTCGATACTTCCTGTTTGGAGGGAGGGAAATAGTGAAGCACCGTCTACACCCTTACTTCCGTTCCTGTTTGTGTGTGTGTTGTACCATATTTCCATTCCTTCCAAGACAAAAGTTTTTCGTTCTCGTCGACCACTAAAAATATTCCTGAAGCTGAATCCTCACGGAGAAGCAGGACATAACTGCGACTTCTTTGCACCAACCCGCTCGTTCGCATGTTTTCGTTTTCAGCAAAGTAATGTTTACACCCAGTAAGTAAAAGCACACCAACGTAATCACTCGGTGCGGAATCTGCCGTCTGCCGCCACAACATCGACCAACGGCGGTAACTATCCTTCAGCCAGGAACAACCCCAAGACACGGTTAAGAAACCGGGACAACCCTACCAGATGGAGGCCCCAATCGTGGCCAATGGCACTTAGGCGAAAGTGCGAAAGGTTGCTTGGGAAAATTGAATTAGGCTCCGCTCCGGTCGTCGTCTTCGTGACGAGGGTCGCAATGGTTGGTAATTAATTGGTACACGCACCGCAGGCACTCCCGCTAGAGTAAATCCACAGCCGTTGGGCACCGGCGAAAACAAAACGTATAAAACGTAATGGTAAAGAAATAAGGTAGTGCAAAAAAACAACAAAAAAAGCACCATTTTGGAATAGTTGGGTAAAGGCAAAAGAGGGGAAACAGTGCGCAAACGGTATCATTTGCTACTTAGCAAATGCAGGCTCGTCGTTACGTTAGCAAAACACACTAAGAAAACCCAAAACAGACGCTGCTCAATCAGCAATTGGATACACCAGCAAAGGGTGATGAACTGAAAGGCAATAATGAAATCATTCATTACCACAGCTTGGCACCGAAAATGTACACGAAACTATCTGCGATCTACTTTTAAGCTTACACGTTGATGGTGGATGGGGCCCCCTAGCGATGGCTGTGGAGATAGGAACCAACCACAACACCGATACCTTTCAGTTTATGACGTAATGTGGTGTATTAATTGAAAGATATCTTATCGCATGTGAAATCATCGCTGATGGGTTATTGTTACTGAGGAGGTACTTTAGGTGTTGCTCTTTCCAAAAGGAATAAAGTTGTCCGATTTTGTACATTAAAGCTTTTGAGCAAGGGATGTGATGAAGCATTTAAGCTGCTTTCAATATCAGGTAAATGTAGTTCAAAATTATGCATCTATTAGTATAATAAATGCGTATTCCGTTACAGATTAAAGAAAATATTTTTAAAAAAATACTATCGAGTTTATTTCGATATTTTGAGTTTGAAAAAGGAAAAATCAATTTTATATTCTATTCCTGAGTCTCATATGTCTTATATGAGAAAGTCTTCTGTAATATAGGGTCTCTTTGATATATTCGCTTCATCTTCTTCTTCTTCTTCTTCTTCTTCTTCTTCTTCTTCTTCTTCTTCTTTTCTTCTTCTTTTTATCGGTTCAACGATCTCAAGAGATTTAGGGTCTGCCATTTTTGACTTTCCGCAAGGGATTTTGAACCGGTCCTGTCGTGAGAAGACCTGCTCCGCTACCAATACTCTACCTGTCAGCCCCTAGTTTATGTACACTATTACGATAAAATTAATTATCAAAGAAAATAAAGCACAAAAAACGAGCTTGAATTCAGTGATTTTAATATTTTCTTCAATAACTTCCACAGTCCTGCGAAATCCGAACTACACGCGATTATTTTAATAATTTGCAACGGATAACGGATTTGCAGAACGTACCGACATTATTTTTTTTGTTTCGTTAGAACGGCCTGGCCGTATCGACTTATTTTACCACGTAGCCGGATAGTCAGTCCTTGCTACGGGGGATTGGTCCGGATGGGATTTTGGTCCGGTCCGTTCGTGTGAAGACTGGCTCCGTTACCATCATGCCACCGGGCTGCTCCCATACCGACAGTATTGTTTATGATTAAAAAAAGTGAGGGTTTTCCTTTATGTGAACTTTGATGTAATATAAAGACGTTTACATTATTCCTAAACCTGAAGAACTGGAAGCCTAACAAACTCCTCTAAAAAGTATTTACACGGTTGTGTGATAAATTATGCTACAAAACCATTTCGACTTGTCACCTGCTGTATTTCCCCATCATAGTAAGAATTCTAGCGTTCTACCAACAACACATTCCAGAGCACCTCGGCATTCATTCCGACACCGGTAAAGCATTTCTCCGTATAGCGTTTGGCCGACCGTTTTGGCTGGGTGTGGAAAATCTCAGCCACAACCATTTTCGGCCACCGAAGTCTATTAGTGCGAAGTGGTCGAAAGCACTCCTGAATCTAGACAGACAATAACAACAACAAAAAATTGGTCCGGTCACTTTTAGGGTAGCTGCAGCTTACCATGAATGAAGATTAATGAAGTCTACCGCGGTGTGACAGTAGATTTTTCTTTGCGCTGAAGTAAAGGAATGAGAAAAAAAATACGCTGCTTTAGCTAATCTTTCTCATCTTTATCCATCCACAACAACTAGCGCCCGAAAATCGCGCCCAGTACCTCTGATGGGGCTAATTAATTAATGATTCTACCGGTGTGACGTTTATTTGGAAATGAATGCAGAGCAGGACCTTGCGGCTTTCCGGCCGACACTTGAGGGAATAATTTAGTCCTTTTACCGACGGGCAACTGACGGGTAACGTACCACCAAGAGAAGACGCCGTCGGTCAGTACGGGTCGTTGTTTTGCGGGACAGGTAAATGAAAGGACAGGTTTGAATTAGATGCCGTCAAATTCTTACACCTGGAATTTCGGTGGTGGAGCATCATGAATATTTCATCACATTTTCGGTGAGTGTCCGAATCAGTATACTCCCTCGCTGTACACAATTTCTTACATAAAGCAGATTTTATGTATGACGTTAGCAAGAAAAAGGAATCGCTTTAGTAAAATATATTATGAGGAACGTCCCCTTAAAGCGAATATAGGTCCAACAATAAAAAAACAAAACAATACGTGTCAGATTTATCATAAAATACATGCTCACAATAGAAACAAAACGCAAAGTTATGACAGAGATAGATAAAGCTCTACCACCATGTTGAATTAATCTCTCGGGCATATCAACGTGGCTGAACAATCGCAACATATAATCCCATGGTAGTGTCTGTTACAGGCATGATTTTCCAGCGCTATCGAATGCTGTTCATCGCTCACTTTATGCCACACCACTGCCAAGCAATGGGGTGTTGCTTTAAACTAGAAGCGTTCATGGATGGATGGTAGAAAAAGCATGACCTAAAGTGTAGCGCACCGGGCGCCTCCATCGCCGTCACCCTGTTTCATAGAGCTTTGACATATCGTTGAGCAAACAATGGCGTGTAAAAGAAATGAAAACAAAGGAAAGAAGAAAAAAAACCGCATAACAGGAGACATTCGCTTTGCCCGGTGTATTGCAAGTGGCAATGAACAGATCGAGGTGATGGAAAAATAAAAGAACATAAGCAGAATCGACCGTGTACTGCCGTGTGTACGTAAGAGCAGTTAAGATATCTAGATAATGCTCAACATAGCATCCGCACTAGTAAAGCACGCTTGTAGTGCAGAAACTCCCTTGCGGGAGAATAGCGCGGGAAACAATATTGAAATGGAGCGAAAAACAATGCTCCTGCATGAGTTGATCATTCCTTCACCTTTCGAATGCACCACCACGTGTGGCGCAACTTAAATTCCCTTCAGAGCTGTTGGAAAGTGCTGTCGATTGGGTATTGTTATCCGGGGTGGTCGAAATGCACCGTGCAGGAGAGACGACTCAAGGGAAAAGTGCTTCCAACACGACGAGCAGTGTTTTGCATTGGGTCGTGAACTGATTTAAAATTTCTAGATAAATCCATTGCACTCCATGCTACAGGTAGTGCTGCTTCCAAAAACCTTAATTAAGTAAAGTGCAATGGAACGGTTTTCCATTTTCCCCGTACGCGTCTACACGAGACAGAGCTGGTAAATGAAAATCCCATTTGCACCACTTCCGCTACAGACGTTTTTCATAGTTACTACGGCGTGAAGCGGGACACATTTGCATGCATTTTCGTGCTGCGTACTTCATTAAGGATGCAGGCTGTCGGTACGTGTGTGTCAAAATTTTGCACACGTTTGGCCAGTGTGCAAATGAATATTTTAAATTCGAGTCGGTGTGTGTGTGTGGGAGGTGTTTTGGAAAGGTGTGTCACGTACATGCCATAACGGGTGTAAGAAGAGAAACCATATTGTTTCATCCAAAAACAATTGAGGTTGTAAATATTGGTGAAGAATCCTATCCCATGTTGAAGCAATTGAGGCGATGGTGCCGGTCTTCACACGATAGGACCGGTCCAAAATCCAATCCGTACGCAGAACTGTCTATCCAGCTACGAATAAATACAGTCAAAGAAAGCCAAAAATGGCAGACCTAGACCTCTTGAGGTTGTTTTGCCGATAAAGAAGGAGAAGTTAATGAAAATAAAATGTTCAGTAACTCGTAATAATTTACAATAATTACAAAATTTACAAAATTCTTGTCAAATTCATTGAGGCCATTGAGGATATTCGGGATTGAAAAGTAATAGTAAAGATTTCAAATTACTCAGAAAGTTTATAAAAGTTATATAGCATTTAAACCAAAGTACGAACTCCAAAAACTATAACTTAAATTAAAAAAAAAACAACATAAGTCCAAGATGGTTGTTCTATTTATGTAACTCGTAGAAAATAATACCAAGAACAACAGACTTCTGACGTTTCAAATCTTGCACAACCAATAATAATGCCAATGAACTTTAGAACTTCGCCAGTCCTGCCCTTTTCCTCCACAGCCAATCGAAAGGTTCTCGTCTATGGTTCGTAAATTTCCTCGACCCAACTCCTCCTTTGCTGTATACACTGTTTGCCAAAAGAGATTTGGCTGTGCTAAGAAACGAAACACACAAAGAAACATCACCATTCCACAACCCAAACGTCCGCATCGTCACCCCGCTGCCCGAAGACGTTTGTCAGCATTTCCATAATAAAATAAGCAAACTTACAACCCGCTGAGTATCGCTAGCAGCATTTCTGCTGATAAGGTTCCATCCCATCCGCCAGCAGCGATCGAAACGTTCGATGATGTTCTGGTTGACCGTTTTGGCTTTTTTCGTCATTATTTAACACAAGCTACATACATTCGTTGGAAACATCGACTGGGGGGGAAAATTCGAAACGATTGTTGCACTCGATGGTGAAAAACTAATCTGTTCGGTGCTCCAGTTTTGAAATGGTTAATTTATTGTGCTTCGAAGAGTGAGGCGTAATCAGCATCTTCGATTCGTTGCACTGCGTCATAACGCCCGACAGTTAGACGAGAACGAGTTAGGAAGTCATGGAGAAGGTCATAAAGCTTCAGATACAGAACAATTGAGTGAATGCTGTGTCCAGTGATGGCAATATTTGGTCAATCGAAAGATAAAAAGGATTCAAGTGGCTATCATTTATGACTTCATTTGCTAACGAGTGTCAACGATTTTATTGCCATCAGAAATTAGTTTTTCTGATTTTAATGCGATTGATAAAAAATTTATTACGAATTCAGACGTTCTGTGCCCAATAAGACACATACACTCCATACGTTTTTGCAAGTCCAATAAAACTTCTTATGGCAGACAAATCTGAAACCCCTTTAAAATACTTTTCGTCGTGATTAGTGATTGATTTTCAGACCGATGGAAGTCGAAAGGAAAAGTAAAACAAAATATTAAAATTTGATGGTACTACCCGTCTGTAAGCAGGTGTAACAGTTAGCCATCAACCTCAAAACTTTGTTTATGTTATTACAGCCGTTATCGTAAACAAACACCCTCGCCTTACAATGAGGTTATTCGCTTTTGCTTTTTCATGCAGGATTATTTTGAAGTCTCTACTACCACACCTGGCACAGATGTAGCCACCGGTGTGCTTACAGCGAAGAAAGCGGAGCGGAAATTTATGATTTCGTGCCAGAGGTGAATTTGGCAGTACGTTAGCGCAATCAACAACAACAACAGAAAAACGGAAGAGAACAACAAAAAAATGGTAAGCGTACGTCGCGGGTTTTGGACAAAATTTACAAACAGTTCACGCTTCCAGTAATCCCAAACACGTGGGAATGTTTGTTGAATGCGCTACCAGGCGCCTCCACCAACTTTACAATCGGCGCATGCATTTTATTACGTTGTTATAGGATTTTCTTTCTCATTCTCTCTATCTCTCTCTTTAAAATGCATTTCTGGAAGGCGAAGGATAACGGCCGTTGTTTGAAGCAGTGGGAAAAGGCAAATAGAGGCAATTGGTGTATTAAATATGTTGTGTGTCGGTAACGAATGAAGTACGAAGTTCCACATGCCGTGAAGCGTCTTGCTTGAATAAAAAGTATAAAATTCATATTGGGGTAGATCATAAGGTTGAAATTTCAACCTTTAGATTTTCCATATGCATGTTTACGTTGGGAGGCTTATCTCATACGAATTATCAAACCAAATTAGCCTTGAGGTTGTTGTGCCGATACAGCAGAAGAAGTTAAACATTGTTGAATATTTCAAGTAACATGAAAACTATGTAGTTTATAAAACAAATTGTGCAATGCCAATTGTTCTCTAACACGTTCCTTACCTCGTCATCTAGGTAATGGGAAATGTTTCGAGACCTGCGTCACCCAAATATGGGTGACGCTCTTGTGCACATTGAATGAAATATTCGCTTACATTTTTGGAACGGAAATAGTTGAACAAGAACCCTTATGTAAATTAAGAGTTGATTACAAAATATTATTTTCTAATTTCTATAGATAAGTAATGTATTTCATAATACTAATAATTAATAATCTTAAAATTATTTTGATTTAACAATAAATAATAATTTAATATTATTTATTATTAAATATTTAATAATTTAATAATAAATTTTTAAAAATTACCATTATTTTAATAATTTAATAATAAAATTTTAATAATAAATAATTGATTTTATCTTTTCTTGTGATTTTAAATCTCCCCAAATTCGTAGTTGTTTAGGCAGTTCAAAAAGATTGCGCTAAATTAGTATACTTTGGTGCATTTTTCTACAATAGTCTCTGTTTTTTATGAAATACGATAACAGCGAGAAATATTTTGAAATTTTCGATATTTTCAAAAAATTACAAGATTTTTAAAGAAAGAATAGAAAACAGAAAGAAAAAATTAGAAAAAAATGAATATTTTACACGAAATTCTCATTCGTTTCAGAAATCAGAAGGTGTTACTATATTAAACCGTGATGTACGGAAGTGAGACCAATTTTAGTTATATTTACTACATAATATTATGTGCAAAAGATGCCTAAAATGTCTCGAATGTCTCGAAATTCGAACTAAAACCGTACTCTCCAGCAGATGGCCGGAGCTGAGCTGATGGTTGAGAACTGAGGAAATGTCTTCAGTTATGTAGTTATGTTAATATCTCAAAACGATTGTGCTTGTATTAATACGATTTTCTTCCATATTATAAACAGAAAAAATATGTTCAAGATTGCACTGTTAGTTATTCGAATTGCTGATAAGATAAAGATAGTAAAAAAAAAGATTGAGCAGGCTTTTGGTGGATTTAATTGCTCGAACAACTGCAGCTGATCTGCGCCGCAAAGAGCGTAAAGTATCTTTTATATCAATAGAATCTATAGCGCAAAGCATGCTAATTTATCCCGTCAACAGCTGTTGGAAACGGTTTCGCAACATCCCGGATGTGCCTTCACTTATAGTAACGGTATCGGGTTTGGCCTTCGCCACGTTCTTGCACTGCAAGGAAATTACGCTACAGTTTCTGTTCTTCCTATTGCCTTTATTGTTCGGCCACTTAAACTGCGGCCACTGCAATGCGGTCAATGCGTCAATGATCGTTAAGCTTGATTTCCCTCCGATAAATACATCCGAAACGAAACCCATCCTTGTGGTAAGCAGCGAAAGCGACATTGTTGGAACTGTTTACGATAACTATTATAAGTCTGTCTACACGTTTAACATGCACGGCGCCACGGGTGGTGCAGAATGCAAGCTGGTTTTTGTTTGTTTTGAGAAACATTCAAAGCTTAAATCAATCGTTTTGCTATCCCATTACATTTACTCGACGAGCGGTGGGGAACGGTGAAAAACTTTTTCACCATCGCTCACCTGTTGTGCTTTGGTTTGATGTATTTTTGCGTGATTAAGCGCACGAAAAAAGTAGCCGAAGAAATAACAGCTCTTTTCAATTTCGATTTGCATTGCTGTTTTCTCTGCCCAACGGGATCGTTTTTTTTTTGTTCCCGAAGGATTCCACTCTCTTCCCCAAACCTCTTTTCCTTTCTCTTATTGATGGAGTGAGAGTTTTCCAATTTTTGCCCGACAGTGATTAATCACCGGACGTTCGGCAAAAAAAGGCTTGAACGGGTGGAAGAACTTTCGCACAGAGTAAAGTAAACAGCGTTCCGGGTTCTGTGGCAATGTGAACGGATGTTGCATAGGAAGCGAAAGTATATTTTACTCTTTCGATTTTCTCAAACGTTATGGTGCGGAAAATCAATATCATATTTAAATATTATATAGCATCAAGATGGTTATGGACTGTTTACTGAATAAAATTGATGAAAGTTGGTAACACTGAAAGAATGTAAGCTGGTACGTATGATTTTCTTTCAAGTTTGTTGTAAACGGATTTAATTGATGACCCAGTCAATGGAAAATATGATTTTTCCCCGTAAGAAAAGGTGTTAAAACAGCAATAACGCCTTAAAGGATCAGAAACTTGCACCATTTTTGGAAGCAAATAAAAATAACCTTTAAAAGCTTTCAAAGGAAAGATTCCGTATGTTTCATATGTTTCATAAGAAAACCCATTTCCTTCACATATTGGACAGGTTAACAAATGTGTCTATCCCACTGCACCCATGAAGGGCCTCATAACTGTTTGAGTGGCAAGCAATAAGTGGAGCGCGAAGGGAGAACATATTTTCTTGCTTTTGGAGTGTTCTGAGAAGGTTTATGAAGATGCTGTCGACGTTTTCCAGTAAAATGATAGACTCACATACTCGTAACGATTGGAACGTGATCTTTGGTCGTAAAGATGCCATTAGGCTCCGCCTGCTTTCTCCCATACGTTCAGCGCACCGAGGTACCGCTCGTATGGGCATTACGTGTGCGAGCTGTTTGATCAAATGTTTTGCCAACTTGCGTTTGAGATTATCGGACAAACATCGATTTTGTTTGCCTGTTCAAAGGACAAAAGCGCAACCGGACACATCCCATGTGCTTGCTTCACATCAAATGAAAATCGCTTGATCTGGTTCGGTACACCTTTGGGGCTGTTTTCGTTCAGTTCAGGTTCAGTTGCGCACAGGAAGCAAATGAAGGGTTCGAAGGATTCTCGATTGTGGCTCCATGTTCGGGAAATTGAATCCGATAATATCAACTGTGGAATGTGGGTGTCCCATTGTGGTACGGTTCCACTCCTGCTGGATCTGAACTTTCCTCCAGGAGCGCGCAGTGATATCGATCTCGAAAGCATCTACTATTCCCTTTCCAAAAAAAAATATGGAACGATGACAGGATGCAAAAGTGAAAGGATGCTCACTCCAATCCGATCCGGTCAGTTGAGTTCCAATCGATCCACCGACTGCTACCTCCCTCACTTTAGATCTATCAGGTTTTGTTTGAGTTTTCTGGTCAGTCGACGATTATACGGTGTGTATTGTGGAAAGACACGCAGCGCACCATCGAAGGACTTTTTGAGACCGCAATGCAGCAGCTTTAGGTAATCGCTATTCGGGAAAGTCTTGCACACGAATGACAGTGAAACATTCTTGTCGTAAGTGTGTTGAAGAATAGAATGTTCCCCTCTTGCCGTTGTGTATACAAATTTATTCAAATCAAAACATATGTACCGCTGGGGTGTTTAAATACCCATCGGCTCGCACTCTGGTGACATTTCGTGCTGGCTATGACAATGCCATTAGTTGCTTGGGAGAGCAGTAAGTAAAGAAGAGGGGCATGACATTAATCACGTATTTGGCGAGATTTGTGATGCATGTTGATTTTCATAGCTTACAATGAGATGTTTCTACTCTCTGGTGTGTTTGGTACATGTTGAACACAACGTATTCACCAAGAGTAAAAGCTTTGAATTTAAATTTAATTTATGCGTTATATGAGATTGGTTTTACGAGGAGACGATAGACTCGAATCAAAGGTCTTTTTTTATTATCTAGGTATTAGGACTTAATTACTTGTTAAACCTTCTTGAAGCCACTCACTGTGAAGCGTCAATTCAATTCTTTTAAGATATTATCCTGGTGTTTACAATAATAATAAAAAAAAAGATAAACAATAATAAAAATACACAATAATAATATCCTAAACGAAGTGATAACATATTTTTACCTCATTTTGGTCTAACTCTGGGACTTCTTTGTCCATATGGATGATCTAAACAGACTTTATGGCCAGATCGTTCGGTGTCATGCTAATGACGTGACCAAGCATGACCATGTCTCAGAAGCCAAAGCGAGTACTGGGGCTACTGGGAGCTTCGACCATTGTGTTTGAGTAGAATCATTTAATGAGACTTTAGAATTTCCAATTGATATCCAATACCCTAGCGAGTCCCAGCGTTGATGCTATAGTCGATATTAAACTTTGTTCCAAATCAAGCGAAAATTTTAAACGGTTTCGAATATATCTGCACATCATCCATTATTTAATAGAAAAGTCAACATTTTTTCATTTGTTTGACTAATTAATCTTAAAACTTCGTCAAATTGGATGAAATAGATAAATAAATAATCTTCAAACTTCATGATAGACATCCAGCACGTGGGAGAGCCGGAATCAAATTTTGTCTGAGTAAAAAAAATAACAGTTGAAAATTAATTTAAACAAAAAAAAATTAAATAAGTTTAAAAAAACGTTATTTTTGTAAACAATTATAACTTATGAAATTTTGTAGTTAAACTGTGAAATTTAGGGGCTTTGATCGGTACTGATTTGCCTTTCAAGCGTTATTTCAATTTAAAATTGTTTAAACATTGAAAACATGTGTTTAAGTACGCTGATGAGCTTACTCTTCGAGTTGCTTATCGGAATATGGATTGGTAACTTTTATACTATTTCGAAGTTGCGAAAACATTTAATTTCAAGACAACACAACAAAATATAAATATTTCGAGATTTAGACAAAGTTTGACCTCAAGGGAAATAAACAAGAAAACTTTGCAAAACTCCATCACTGGGTGCCTCAACCAGGAATTGAAGCTACATAATATAATCGTTCATATAAAACGTACTTGGAATATGAAGTGTGCATTTGATACAAATAAAAACTCGATAAATTCCGAAAAATTGTTGAATGGAATGATTAGCTGAATAGTAAATTTATTCGAACGAACATATGTTAAGAGCTACCGAAAAAATAGCCAACGGAAAAAAATCAATACGATACCGTCAAATCTGATGCAAATTTGGTATAATCATGATTCGTTTTTTATGAGCATTATTCCGACCAACCGATGCAAAGCCATTTCGCGACCGAATTGATCCACGCAAAACTTTCGCACAACGTGGAAACGTTTATTTTCGCTTATGAAAATAGCTACAAAAGAGAACGCTTTTGCACAAAAACAAAAATCAAAAAAGACCACAGCAGTACGAAAAATCGACCCATCAGCAGAAGGTACACACGCTAGCCTAAACGGAAAGTGGAATAAATATGGGGCTGGTGCTGAAACCGTTTGGTGAGTGGTAAAATTCCATTTCACCAATCACCATTAGAAACGAAAACTTGCCATTTCGGTGTTGAAGTACAACTAACGCTTATATTAATCCAAATAAAGTATGGCAACAATGAAACAAAGCGTTAGTTTTATATTATTCGATGATAGTTGTTACGTAATGGACGGCTAATCGCTGCTCCTGAGACATTCGGACATTCTTCCATATTTCTTTCCATATTCTTCCATAAAAAAATATGCATTTTAGTTTTGTCACAATTTAAAGGTTAATAAAGTGTAACAATAGTTCTATAAACTCTGAAAGAAAACATTACATGTATAGATCATGTACAGAAAAATCATATCATTTTTATCATATCACAGATATTCACAGAAAGGTAGTTAATTATTTGTGGACAATTTTAGTGACTGTGATTTAACTAACTTAATTTTTCAGTAAACATTATACAGGGATTATGCATGAAAAAAGATGAAGATTATCATCTTTTTCATCATATTTTACCTATTTCTTTCGAATTGATAGGTTTGGTAAAATAATATGCCAAAGCATGGAGATCTCTCAACCCTGCATATAAAATATTTTTTTAACTTCTTTACAGAATTTTGGTAATAAATTCAGATATAACTTTATAAATGGACCACCCGGGTCCATCGGGGATCGTTGCGAGTTTTCCTATGATGAAAAATTAATTAAATGTATGGAAAACTTATTTGCAACTGGAATAATTAGAAATGAATAAATTAATTCTAATGAACAATTCCTCAAAGGAATACTGCGACATAATGGGTTTTCAAATCATAATAAACTGTAATTGATTTCTCTCTATTTCACATATGTGACAAGAAGCTCAGAATAGGCTTAGGGGAGTATGTAACAACGCTGAGACATGACTACTGCTGACTGACTCGAGAGAATTATCACAAGCAAATTTACGACCAGTACATACATCATCTTTATCGTACCATAAGCTCGCTTTTCGGTTATGGAAATCTGTGAGAACACAGACAACTACAACACTCGCACACCAAAATGTACCACCAAAAAACAAATGTTGCAGAAACTTTCTTTCTTCGGAGTGGCAATCACTAAGCCCGTAAGGGCTCAACTGTGGATTAAACGAAAGGCAGGCGCAGATGATTAATTTGTCGTTAGTTTTAATGAGTTGCAAAGCACTGACACATATTTGCGGTTGCCGTTGACAGCACGCCCGATAAGCAAATCGTTACGGATGGGATGCAAGTGATTAATGGAGCCGGTAGCGAATTATTAGAAAGGCGAGCAAGTAATAAAGTGAAACATTTCCATTTGATGAACTGATGAGCAGCACACGGGTGAGGATGAGGGATGCTTAGGACTATAGCTGAAGTGCAAATTAAGATTAATATGTTGAATGTCTTGAGCTTGAATTAGTTATTTATTTGCTTCTTTAATTAGTTTGTTGATTTATGTTGTAATTTAAATAGTTTTACTAAAAAAACCCTTAAGTCAAATTCAGCTTTAATTGGTTTTCAACAAAAAATATTTACTTACGCATGTTTTCAAGTAATATTTAAATAATTTTAACAACAGCAAACAAATCAGAAAGCAATTGATCAAACAATATAAATGAAAGCATATTTAGTACATTTAGTACATTTGGCAACTCTACTTACAACAACAAGCTTTATAAAATCAACATCAAACTTATCCTAACACACAGATGCACACAAACATCTCAAAAAAAAGGAACACAACACAGAAACAAATACAGTCAAACCTAAAGAGCTTTACTACCGAAATGAGCTTAACTACAACAAATAAAAAAAAGCTTACCGTTGGAATTATGATTTGCATTGTTGTTGTTGTTGTTGTTGTTGTTCCCATTGTTGTGGTGTTGATTGGCCGCATGTTTCTGTCCGTCGCCGTGGGCCATCATTCCGTGTCCGGCATTCGGCAGCTTGCCCGGTATGCCACCGATGCCACCGACGACCGGTAACGAGTTGGCGTGCGCCAGATTGACCGGATGCGGACCATGATGGCCCGGGACGGTGCTGTGATCCGCCGTCGTCTGGATCGCGGACAGCGGTATCGCGAGACAGTTGTTGCCGGGCGCCTGCAGACAATCCTGCTCCGACTTCGGCAGTGGCGAGTAGGCAATGATGGACCCCCGGCCCGAGGATGGACTGATACGGTTGTACCGTCCACCGGTGAGCTTGTCACTCATCTTGTTGCGCTGGTCTGGTACGGGCACGGACAGGCGGTGCTGGTAGCTGGACGGCACTGGCGGCACTGGCGGCGCTGGCTTTGGTCGAGACGCAACGGATGGATCCGGCTGGTGGTCAGTGTCAGATCCGGCACGTGCCGATCCGTACTGATCATTCTAGGTGTGCCTTGTCTGCCACGATGGAACCCACGATGGTGGCGTTGTGTCGGCTACTGCATGTTGGGGGTCCGAAATACACTCACAACACCTGCTGCGGTCGAATTTGGGTCGCTGCACTACACCTGTGATACACAATTTTCCCACCTTCCCCGGGAGTTGAAAAGCACGTCACGAGCTTTGGTTTTGCTATAAAAAATAACACTCCGATATGTAACGCCGTCTACGAAGAGGCAGATAAATTCGTCACACTAGAAGAACTTAAGCAACTCCCCAACCGTACTGAGCAGAGTGCACGATTCGATTCACCGATGGCATCGCTAGTAGGCGACGACGACTTTCAACTGACAGCTCTTTGAGTTGGGAAAGATTGCAATTGAACGATTGACACACATCGCAAATACAATGAAGCGTATACCCAATGCATCCCTCAACTACACACGTTGACTACTTTTCGTTGCAAAATGAACACGGCGACACACATTGCTAACGAAAACACTTGTTTTGTTGTCACTTTCGCATATTTATTCGCATTCTCTTCTCAATCCCAGCGGATCACCGGCCCGTGCCGCCTCACTTCTCACCCTCCACTGCTAAAGAATTCCCACGCTCCTGCCCATCTCCCTCCCCCACTCTCAACATAGTGGTAAGAAGGTTGAGGTTTTCTTTTCTGTACCGAAAGAAATTTCCGTTTTTTACGCTATAATTAGATAGCACAGGCTAAGCGGTAAGTAGCATCAACAATCATCATCATCTGATCGGTTCTCTCGCTTTCTATCTGCATGCGTACCGCTCGCACCCGTACCTCACGTATCGCAATATGTTATCTCGCGATCGGATTCCTCCGGTTTTCAGCCTCCGCTGAGGAGCTATGTTTATCGTAACCTTTTAATTTTCATTGCAACAGCTCGATAAAAGTGAAACAAATTTAAAAAAAAGTACATTAATGCCATCAGTAGATCACGTCGCCTGTTTCGTACGTGGTGCGATATGTCAGTTGTTTGGTTTTCCTTTTGTTACCTATTTTTGCAAACAATTTGCGGCTAAAAGTAATAAGCTATCAGTTAAAATGCTTTCCACTGTAATCACTCTCTAAATGCAAAATGTGTTGCTTCTGCATGGGCACTAACACAAACCTACAGTTGCAATCGAATCGAATGTCCTTAGTACAGCAAACGGTAAACAACAATGTGACCGCACTAGACGCTTGCCAAGCAGCAAAACAACAAAAAACCTTCACCGTGCGCTACACACTTGCTGTACACACCTACACACGCTTGTTTGTAAACCGGGCCCGCGTGTCGTGTGGCGCATTCGGCAATACAACCGCGTAACGCACAACGGACAGTGCAGTAAAGCAAACAAAAAAAAACTACACTCACACGCACCCACACACACACGGAACTACTGTCACGCGGTTGCTGCTGGTGCTGCTGGTGCACTACACACACGCGTTTTCGCACACTGTACCGTCACCGGCAAGGACGACCGCTACCGCACTGCTCGAAAGCGTTCAAACGACTGCTGCGTTTGTGGCTTCGAAGGCGACGAATTTTCCGCAATACCACCACTGCTACGAGAGCGCAGCACACCGAGCTGGCGTGAGAATGTGTGAGCGAGTGTGAGCGAGCGAGTGAGCCTTCGCTCTCGCACCATTCCATCCATTCGTGGCGAACGCGGAACAGGCACTAGATTTTTTTTTTCGGCTTGTTATTATAATAAAAAGGCACACCAAACAACAGCGCGGAATTCACCATTCTTGAGAGAATGGTATCGTGGTTTGAGCAGGAATCGAAATAAAATGCCAACGAATGGAGACGCCTGGTTCGTTGTGAGGTTTGTTGATGTTGTGCACTATTGCGGGAGATGCCAGTGATCCTGATTTTTTGGGGGGAGAGCAACGTCTGGGAGAATAAATAGCACCCAGTGAGTAATGTAAGGCTCTAGCACCTTATAGTCTTTATGGACCGTCAGGAAACTTAGTTAGAAAGGAGAAAAATGCGACAAATTTTGAACGACAATGAAAACAATTTAGTAAAGATAATTGAATTAGAGATGAGAAGTGAAAGTGGGATCGGTTGATCCAATCCAATCTCAGTTTAAAAATATCAGTCATTTTAATCCATTAATACAAGATCAATTGATCCGCGTTCAACGTTATTTGGGGATGATGATCCCTAGCGATCACTGTTGTATGGGAATGGCGACCCCATGCGTTCATTTGTATCTTCTTATCTATGAATCACAACAACTAAAACATTGCATACGTGTGAAATTCACTTACCTTTTTCTAAAATAAAAGCATTCGTGATAGTTGGTTTGAAGATGGATTTATCTTTTATTTCGATTTTTATTTTGAATATTCCAGTAATGATTTCAACCTTAGGGACGTTCTCTGATGTGGTTACCAGCACAAGATTACTACTTGGCACTCTGGGCCGTTTTAAAGATAGGTGAAGACACAAAAGAATAAAACTTCTACTGTTCGGTGTGACGCATGTAACTTGAACAAAACCTTGAAATAAATAACCTTACTGTGTTGGTAGTGGTCGTTACAAATAAAATGATAAGGATGTTAACTTTCGAATGTACATAGTGGGATAGCTACAAAATACAAAACAGTGCTGTGAGACTAGCTACCTTCTCGGCAAGTCGGTGCACGATGGATCTATCTCGACCTTTCTGGCGGACACATCAACGCCATCACTCCATCTCAATTTGAGTTCATTTTCCTCTCTAACTAAGAGGGGTTAAGAGTGTTTCGTCAGTTTTGGACAAAGTTCATGTTTTGGAGACTTCGCAAAACCAATGATGTCTAAGTCATCAGCGTATGTCAGGATCTGGATTAACTTATAGAAAATGGTTCCCGAAGATTCCACCTCCGCATCGCAAATGGCCCTCTCTAGCGTTATGTAGAAGACTAGACAAGAAAACTCCTGTCAACAAGTCCTTAGAGCTCTTTCCATCCACCATCACCTGGCATGTGACGCTCTGGTAGTTTCACCTTTCGCTCGTAGTTGTGTATTCGTTTTTTGGTAGTAGAGCCTCACTTATGGCGGCTGAAAATACCTGTTGGACATTATTGTCCTTTAGGGAGTTCGTGTTGAGTCGATCCTGTGTGTTTGCTTTATCCCCCCTTGGCGCGGGAGTGGACGATTCTACAACGTACCACTAGATCAACCCAATAGTGATCGGAATCGGTGTTGGCACCTCGATGTGTTCTGACACATACAGGCTTGATTGTCTTCGGCGACTTATCAACATGTGGTGGATCCATCTGAGGATACCTACGAGGCTTTGTGAATATCCCTACGCACAAATTTAATATTTCCAACAACCAGACTATTTGCTGCTGCAAACTTGACCAATCTACTACCATTGTCGTTGCTGTGCTCATGTAAACTGTGACTACTGGATCATTATGAGGTTACGCCTGGGACGCTGGTCAATGATTTCGAGCGGCCGTAGAACAGATCCTTCTCCTCTTCGTCCTTATCCTGCAGTAGTAGCAGCACGAAACGATCGGTACGAAGAGCGGCAACAGCGCGACGCAGCGAGGGGATTGCCGGAAACAAAATCCTTTGTTAAAAGAAAAAGCCAGGTGATCCGGTCATCACGTAAGGGGGTGTAGAGAATAGAATAAAATAAAAATACGAGAGAGAATTCAAAATTTGAAATTAAAGAAACCTAGAGAGTAAGAAGGAGTATAATTAAGAAGGATCAGGAGCACTCATGTGCGAAAGGATTACCAATCAACACAACAGAGGATCAGTGAGAAGATACTTTCGGAGAGAGGATCGGATGATGATTAGGAAGACGAGCGAAAGGACAGTCAGTTTTTGGACGGAAAATAAATCAGCAGTCTAGTTTGGTTCAAATGGCAAAGGAACGCAAAAGAATTATTTAGTAATTAGCAAAATGAAAGCAGTCTGTGTATCTCCGAAGATCTCGCCTTTCCCAACACTCGCGACAGCTGATCTTGGCCGACATGTGCTTCAAGAAGAAGAGGTTTAACAACGTCCACAACTTCAACTGTTGAAAGTAACATTTCCCTGTACTTAATGTTATCGTTTAGTTTTAGATCTATGATCATGTTTATTCTATTGGCTATTATCATTACACAATATGTTTTTCCTATAAATGATTGCAATCAGTGCGAGCTGCTAGTATGCTGATGCGCCATGTTACGTGACTAATAGTTTGCTTGTAAGAAATCATCCTTACCGATAGGTGCTTGATTCGGTTCTGCTTTACTATCCAATATAAAAAACAAAACTGTTCTCACCTAGCATCTACTGCTAACGATTCATGTAGCTGTAAGCTTCTAAAATTTGAATTTCCTACACAAATGGAATTCGATGTTGTATGGCCTTGTTTTGGACCTGCCACCCAATGGCGTCCACTTTGCTGCACACCCTCAAACGGACAGCACTCGGGAGAGCGACAGCCAAAACACTTTGATAACCAGTATGAACACGAACAGTGTGCCAATAACGTTGACCGCTAGTGAAATCATGTCCCGTTTGCTTTTCTGCGGTATACGCTGCTGGATGGTGCCGTCCGTCAGCAGCGTGTTGACGATATGCTGCCCATCGAAACCGTAGCACGGCATTACGTTGATGAACGCTAAGCCGATCGCAAACACGGTCACATACTTGAGCAGCAGCTGGATCGAGTCGGCAAAGCGTGGCGTAAACAGGCCCGTCTTTGGGACGAAGCGCGAAACGTGCACCGTTCGGGTTGCATCGCCCGGATGTCCAATGTAGATGACGTCCGGTTTCGACTCGCGCCGTATCTGCATGATCGTGGTGTAGTTGTTGATGCTTGGCTTAAAGCAATGCCCTTCCGAACATTGGCCGTTGTGTTGACAGTAGCCGAAACTGTTCTCGATCGTTTTGCGTATGTTGAGGCACATGTGCTGCGGTAGCGCTACATCGTCCTCGTTCGCGTCCACCATGTACTCGAAGCAGCTCGATGCGGTGTTTTCGCTGCCGCAACACTCAATCAGTCCGTCGTTTTTGTGCGACATGGGTACGGATTCATCGTTCAGGTGTACGAAATCAGTCGACACGCAGTAGGCCGGTGGCGAATGGATCGTGTGAAGCAAACACTCGAACCAACTTTCCACATGGTGTATCTCGCAATTGTTGATCGATTTTATGATGTCGCCCTGCTCCAGCCCGCGAGATCCGGCCATGGGAGAATTGTTTTTGAGTGCGGTCACGATCACACCATCGCTGGTGCGATAGATCGCGGAGAAGAGCAGTGGGGTGGAAATGAACAGCAGGTACGTGAACAGTCCCAGCACCAGATTGTGCCAGATGCCGGCACACAGTACGCGCAGTTTCTTCCACAGCCGAAGCGTATTTAGCTGGTCCGAATCGAGCTGCGTGTAGGCCATCGGTATGATTAGCAGCACGTGCAATCCAAAGCCCTTGATCTGAACATCCTCGAGCACCGCCGCCAAACCATGCCCCAGCTCATGCACAACACTATTTATGGCTAAGGCCGCAATGTAGTAGCCAATTTCGTTGATCGGTAGATTAACGCCAGGCACAACCAGGTCAATTTCTACCATCCGCCGTACGGGTGTGCGGGAGTCTCCTCCTACCCCGCCCGAGGTCACCACCCGGGCCGATTGTCCGTGAAGGTTCGTTTGGAAGGAAGATATTACTATCATCACCACGGCGAATGGCATCAACACGAGGCTCAGGTAGACGCCGACATTGAAACTGCAGTCAAGTATTTTCGGATACTTTGTGCTCCATTTCACGATGGACCGGTTCAGTGCCGTCGTGTGCCACTGAAGGCGCAGGAACTTTACCGTCAGTCCGGTCCCCCGCAGGAATGCATCATATGGGTAGTGCATGCAACTCTGGAATGTTTTAAAATGCTGGCTCAACAACGAAAAAACAAAACGAGTGACCGTGTTACATACCTTGAAAAATCCATCGAAAAACAGCAGCACTACGTACATCAGTACCACAATACCTAAAATTACAATCAGCTCCATGTTGTCCAAACTTCATGTGCGTGTGTCGAGAAGCTTTATTACAACAAATGCATTATGGGTTGCGCTAAAATAAAAAATCTCTTTTGCAACCACCGGCAAAATGCATTCTTTTGCATGTTTTGGTTGATATTTGACATCTGTTGTCAAATGGGGATGGGTTCTGCGGGATGGATCGGATTGAACCGCACCGATGTACGATGGTTCCATGGCCACCACTACAAGCATTCGATCAGATCCGTAGAACCCAGAGAACAATGGTTGGAGTTTGTACGGTGCAGTTACAAAATAAAGGTAAAAGTAAAAAATCGAGCAGTACAAACCGATGTACTACACTATACTACATGCACCTATAGGCATTTAAACATCTCATAAATATAAATTCTGGTAAATTTGCAGGGAAGTAGACTACAGTTTGTTAAAGAGCGTCCAAACTGCAACCATAACATATGCTCGCATGGTTTTCTAGCAGAAAATCGGTGTTTCTGTTAACCAAATTGGCATGGTTTTATGATGATTTGGCAACACTGAACAGACCGCAACAAGTGTGGACGCAAAATCCCTCTTGTGGCACAATAAGATTCTATTTTATTGCTGAAATACATTATATTCGCACAAAAACTATGCAACAAGTTTAATTCTATGCTTGGCTTGCAAAATGTGTAAACCACTTGCAAATTCAAAAAATTTAACATATTATTATTTGGTGCGTAGACCAATAAATGCCGATTGCATTTAGTGGTTATATTTCAACCTAGGCCAATAGTCATATGATATTTGAACTCAATGTCCGGAGAGTTGGTCGAATTATTTCCTTTTTGTGCTGAAATTGTTAACTGGGTACGCCAATCATTAAACTGATCGAAAAGGCGAGATTCAACTGCTCGAATGATGGTCAAAGTGATCCGAAATCTCCTCAAATGAGACCAAGTGAGACGACGCTGCTCGAATGCCGGAACGGTGAGAAACAGAAATGCTCACTTGACATGAACACACGGCCACACAATTGTTCTGACAAATGCTCTCCAATAGGTGCATCAAACGCGACGAAAGTTAGTTCGGGCCGTAAAGACGATGCATTTGTAGAAATTGTAAAAGAAACTTTGCATGAAACGCATTTTGCCAATTCATTTATGACCATTGCGCAGGGAGCGCATAAATAAATGTAGCTAGTTTTGTGCAAATAATCGTGATCGTCCAGGTGCGTCGTTTGTGATATCGCGCGCGCGCTGCGCTTCCTCTCTGTCCTGTTCGCATACCACCGACGGGCTGTCAATCGGTGAAACGGTACTATAGTGCATTTTGTTCTTTTCCTTCCGCTCGATGTGGGCTTTGTAAATGAAAATGTTTCCCGTGACGCTCATATCGCGTCTGAAGTCGATCCTGTCGGGCGACGGAAACGGAGTAGGCCTCGAAAGCAACGACCGTAAGCGAAAAAGTGTTGTGCTACAAGACATCGATTCCAAGAAACGCCGAATGACGACACTGTCTTCGATTCCAGCACCGGCAGAAGAGATCCGCAACCGCAATAGCAAAGCGCCACCACTAAATTCCGTGGCAGGTAGCATACAACAACTACAGAATGGTTCACACGGGGGAATATCCAGATCGTTGGCAGGCGCACGTCGGCTGAGTGAAATTACCGACATGCCACGGGTAAATCACGTTTACGGATCATACAATGTTCCTGCGCTCGTTTCGATGCATCGTTCGCTGGCAGCTGACAGTCGTAACAGTGATACTAGCAGCCGTTTCGAGACGGTAGCCTCACGACCGCTGGCACGACGAAGTGGGCAAGCTCCACCGCGGCTCATCCCAATAAAGCACGCCATGTCACGACCGTCGATTGGTCAACGTGCAGGGCCAAAACCATCCACTGGCGGTTTGTTTAGCCAAAACGAGTCACCCCCTAGGGCGGACGCGAGTTCCGGTAATGTTTCGTTCCTTACGAACGACTTCCGTAACTTGCTGCGTACCAAATGCAGCAGCGGGTTGGCGAGTGGGTCCGAGCAAACATCCGCACTGGATCGCGAACTAAACGCAACTCGAGAGGCGAGAAAGAAGTATGAATCGTTGATGCAAAAGTTTATTCCGATCATGAACGAACCACCGGAACGGGGCGGTGCGTATGATCGATTCACAAGGAAACCCGTCAATGGGGACATTTCGCGACCGACGGCGCAAAAGCCGTCATCGGCCGAAACACTCGACCTGACCGACGATGCCGATAGTGAGGCCGGTAGCGATGATTGTGTGGAGGTAGTGTCTGAGAGCAAAGGTGACCGCCTGTTTCTGCCGCTCGATTCGGTGCTAATGTTGGCGCAGGAACAGGAGTACGAAATGAAGCAATCGATGGCATCGAACCTACCGGAACCGGTCAACTCGGTAAAGGCGCGGTTCGAAACGAAACAGTTCTACCGGGACGATATCATACAGGATGTGCAGCAGCGCTACGGTACGCTGTTCAGCCAGCGCAAATCACTGATCGAGCAGGAGAAGGATCGTCTCGGCAGTCTGCGTAAGACGACGACCGTGCAGGAGAACGAGGCGCGCAACAAGATGCTCAACTATGTGTGCTCCTTCTACAAGTTCGATGTGCTGAACGAGACGGAGGCGAAGGAATCGACGCCCGAGCCGGAAGAAGTGCCGTTGCCCGAGCTGACGAAGGACCAGATCGATCAAATGCATCGGAAGCTGCGCACCGGCAATCAGGTGGTGATGACAAAGTTTAACCTCCAGATCACCGGTAACGATCTCGTGACGCTGCAAGATTTAAACTGGCTGAACGATGCAGTTATAAACTTCTACATGGAGCTGCTCCGGGAACGCAGTGAGCTAAAGCGTGATCAGGGCCTGCCGAAGGTGTACACGATGAATACGTTCTTTTTGCCGCAGCTGCTAAAGATTGGCTACTCCGGTGTGCGTCGCTGGACGCGTAAGGTGGACCTGCTGGCGCACGATATAATCGTGGTGCCGGTGCACGTCGGCGGCATCCACTGGTGCATGTCGACGATCGATCTGCGGCGTAAAACCATACACTATTACGATTCGATGGGTTCACCGAACAATGCCGTGCTGAACGCGCTCGAGCAGTATCTGTGCGAGGAGTCGATGGACAAGCGGAAGACACCGTTCGACAAGAGCGGCCTGACCAAGCAGAACATGCGCGACTGTCCGCGCCAGAAGAATGGTAGCGATTGTGGTGTATTTAGCTGTATGTTTGCCGAATTCTTAACGCGCGATCATGCGATTACGTTCGATCAGTCCAACATGCCGTATTTCCGGAAGAAGATGACGGTGGAAGTAATGCTTGGCAAGCTGCTCACGTAATGCGCCTGCTGTGAGAGGGTGTAAAAACCGTATGCTAACATTGAATAAACACAACAGCCACCTAGAGTGAACGCTTTTCGACATGTAACCAAATGTCCCCCCAAATTTGTGCTCTCACAAAAACGATATCTCGCTCTACGTACTACCCCGTTACTCATCTACTTCTTTACTGGCTGGACAAAATATTTATTCTTCAGTTTGTTGCACCGGCACACGATTCTCCAGGTAGCATACGTCCCGCACGCAAAACCGCGCCCGGCACATCGGGCATGTCGTTTTCTTGCTCATCCACGTATCGCGTTCCGCACGCTGTTGCTGGGAGGCGAACCAGGTCGCCAAGCATCCGACGCACCACAGCGGCCGGCAACCGCACGGCTGGCAGCGTTCCGATTCTGCCAGTATCGCCCCATGCGTATCTACATCTAGACAGTATTTGACAATCTTCACGTCCGGCAGCACCTGCAGACAGGCGAGACAGCAATCACCGTCCTCCGGGTGGTGCGTGCTAGCAACGGTCGGGTTCAGCGCGACCTCCTCTTTGAACGCGTCCACAAACCGCTCCGTGAGGGAACGAAACTGTACCGAAGGCATCACCACGATCGGACGCTGAAGTCGATCGCTCAGTTCCTTGATGTGGCCAATGTTGATACGTATGGTGAACGGTTTGATGACCTGCGTTACCAGTGGTTTGACGAGAATGTTAACAAACTCGGCCGATTCGAGCGTATCCGTGATCACCTCCTTTGTGTCGATCTGCAACAGGAGATTAGGGCATTATGAGGAGTGGGAAGTTCGCCGGGTGCCGGTAATGACGCGAATATTAACCAACTCACCTTGTACGCGTACAGATGTGCTTCGCTCTGCGAGACGATGTTGTGCACGTACATGTTAGTTTTAATGATCCAACTTTCCGTAACAATTAGCGTTGAGATGGCGTTCGAGCGTATGGAAATCTTCGTATCCCTTAAGGAGGAAAGTAATTGCAAGGATAATGGGTGTGCGCGTGGGTGAGAACGTAGGGCGACGTGGGGTGTATGTGGAGCGCCGGTAAAACAAATGTTTATTTAAGAATAAATACATGATACATTCGAATTAAAGCCCTTCAGCTCTTCTCTTATACGTACCGCCGATACTCGTCGTTAATGTTGGTCGCTACCGATCGCCAATCGGGTAGGTCTGGTGTCGTCATGAGTTGCAGCTGTTTCGCGATCGGATGATTACTCCAACCGTTCTGTGCCCAGTAAAACACGACAACCAGTGCTGTGGTTAGCAGCGTGCCGGAACCGCTGCAAAACGTGTTCCATGCCGTGTCGGCGAAATATGATGTGGTCTGGTGCATTACCATTTCGTGCGGATTGAGCCAATTCATCACCCAGATGAAGATGACATATCCGATTGGTAATGTGGAATGGATCAGCAGCTTTACGCTGGTCGCTTTCATGTGGTACAGCACGAAATCGGTCTCTGCCGACAGGTAACGTGTGCACAGCTGATTTACCGTCAGCCCAACCGATTCCATTTCGGACGTTGGGAAAATCGTAAAGAAGTACAGCATAACAAAGACGATGATGTAAATTATGTGCGGTACCATGTTGCCCAGCTGTGCTTCGGAGTGTGCGGGAACGAACAGAACAAAACGGGGGCTGGGAAAATTAAAGAAAGAAAATGAACGTTTCTTCGGCCAAACTATGCAACTGACCTTTTCGGGGAGAAAAACAAATAACTTTCGTTGGCAGTTGTCAGTCTATTGTTTATGGCTCAGACACACGCTGAGAGCTCGAGCGAGACGAGAGTTCGCTCAGCCCCGGACTTTGACAATTACACGCTTCAAACGCCAATCGAAACGCTTTAGGAAAATGACGGTCGGCTGTTTAAACAATTGTTTATATTTTGAAATAATGTAGGTTCCGGCCATCATCTTCTAGCCCACTTTGCATTACAATGCTCCTGCTAGGGGTTTGTAACGTACACGCAGATATACCAAGTATACAGACAAAGAAGACCGCACAACAACGTGTTGAAGCTCCCAGACCCAGTTCTCCCATCATGCATATCTATTCTGCCGGATACAGGTGCTCCCGATCGAACCAGACCGAAAAGTTATTTGTTTTTTGATCGTGCAGAGAGTAATGAACACACAGCACCCGAATTAGGGCGATCAAATCCTCCTGGAAATCGCAACAGAAAAGTGCGGACCAATTTGTAGCTGCCGTGTAAAAACAGCTTTATCGCAATTGATACAGTTGACAGTTGTAGCTGTCACAACAGGGATGCGAAATAAAAACAAAGTGGGAATACCACTAAAAGAGTGTGCATTGCTCAGCTCCGGTGCTCGGTGCTTAATTCACTACGTATACATTTTACTCAATTGATTGGTGGTTTTAATGATAGGCATTTAGGTAATTTGTGCCCGGAAGTTATGATTTAGATTCCCAACTGGCGGGATTACTACTTGTGAACGCATCCCGATGGTGTTGGTGCGGAAATTGGAACCGATAGTCGAATTGCATTGAGAAATACCAACCACACCATCGCCATGACCGTAACGAATCGGCGCTACCATCGGGCACACCTTTCAGCCTCGGTCCATTTTCAGCAGACGGCCGGTCCATCTTCCCATACGTTAGCGACGGTCAGTAGCGGCAACAGCAACAATGCGTCCAACTGTCCGGACAGCAACGGCGAGGATGATGGCGGTGCCATGTTTACACCGTTCCCAAAGCACGTGCCGTATCCGAACGTGGAGCAAAGCTCCGAACTGATGAACGAGTTGTTCATATTCTGCTTCACGATCCTCGCTAGTGCGACTCAGTTTTTGCACCTGTACCGATCGGTCTGGTGGCTGCCAAATTCTTACAACCGGCAAGCAGTGGTAAGTATAGTATTTCGGGGGAGAAAGACTGGTACGCTTTATCAAATGATGCTTCGTTCGCTTGCAGAACTTTTACCTCATCGACTGGGATCTGGCCATTTTTATCGACATAATGGCTAGCCGGCGGCTGCTGTACTGTTGCATACTGAAGTTCATCGATGCAAACTGTCCGGAAGCGTACGTGGATGTGAGCAAAAAGGCGGCCAAGTATACCTTCCTGGCATTTGTGGCGATCTCGTTCGTTGCTTGTGGAACTCAAATTTATCAGAAAGCCAGCTACATACATCTGTTCGTGTTAAGCTACCCATTGGTACTGTATCTAATGATCTTTGGGTTGAATATGGAACAGTTTCTACGTACGATCGTCGATACGGAACCGAACTGTATTAACGGAATGCCATTGCACAGCTGTTCCTCAAACCCTGGCTCGATTCGAACGGAAATTGATGCACTAAAGACGGACTTTAACAGCCGATGCAAGCAGGTTGTTTTTACATCACTGCTGAACGCGTACTATGCCGGATTCGTGCCCTGCGTGCTGGCATCGAAGCATCTGTACTACAATAACTTCTGGACGACGCAGCATATGGCCTGTGTGTTTGTTGGCGGGTTAACCATGTGCGTGACGTACTGCTTCCCCATGCGATACTGTGACGTTTTCCACCGCGCAGCACTACATCTGGGCCAGTGGCATCGGGTGAACAATCGATCGAACAGTGCGCCGGCATATACCTGGTCGAAGACGAACATTTACCCGCACGGTACGTACGTGCGCCACTTGGGAGAAGTGTACCGATCTGTGGGCTACTGCACTTCGGCCATTCCAGCTAACAGCAGCCATTATAGATTTTACGTAAGTGTAAAGCTACCGATTTGAGCGGTACGAGCCACAGGATTGATTACACTTAATTTTGTTTTTCCTTGCAGGCAATTTTTAGCAACCATGTCATCATATACATGTCACTGTTTGCGGTGCAGATGCTGCTCATCGTTTTACAGCTTGCCATATTTGCCCTAACGCCCGAATGGCAGAACGTGCTGTCGGTCGGGTTTCTGCTGCTAACCAATTTCTTTACACTATTTCGGATCGCGCGCGATTACTTCATTGCTCGTCGGATATATGCCAGCGAACCACTGTTTCTAGGCATGAAGTTGCAGTAGTAGCCGTTGCTGCTGCACCATCTCAATCTACACAGTAACGGACGGTTGTTGGCCGACGTTTGTAATTTATTGAACTATGCGATATAACTCTCAATACATGAACTAGTGATTAACAGTTTGCAATCTCAAACCGGGGACGGTTGTTTGATTAGCTCTGCTTCGCGTCCGAACTACTGCCCGGTCCGGTTCCACTCAGCTCGAGACTGGTTTGCAGCTCCTTTAGGTTCCGGGTGCCATGCTGCAGCAGCATCTTGATGGCTAACTCATCCGTTTGGTTTCGGTTGTTGCGAAAGTCAGCCCTTGCCCAGTCCCGTAGCTCTCGCCGGCTTCTGGCATCCGGAACATGCCGGATGGTACGAAATATGGTACGGTACAGCTTAAGCACTTCTTGCCGGAGCATGAACTACAAACAAAACACAACGGATTTGAAATCTTGAAGAGTATAAGTAATCGAGTTAATTTGTTACCTGCTTCAGGTTCAGTGCTGCTTTCGGTATTTTCGACATGGGGCACAGTTGAGTAAATTTCCGTACGTTCTTTCACTGCATTTAAGAAGTATAGCGTTTAGGCTGGCCAAATTTGCATTAAAAAGCTAATTTCATGGCAAAATGTGTGGAAAGGAATATTTCTCCGCCGAAGCGGACCGAAGCAAAATAATTGTGACATTTCTCTTTGTTTTGATTTTAACCGGGCGTTGTGCAATGCGACCCTAGCAGCGAAATCAAGGTTGGTATTGCCCATTAGCGTCAGTTAACCGTCAGATAAGTGTGTGACTGTTTTGGCCCGTACTATGCATACAACTTGCCCAGTGTGCGTTCTGAACGCGCGTTCATCAACAGTGCGAACGCACCGGTACGATGGCATGCATTTGTGTTTTGAATCGCGGGAAGTGCGCACGAGTTTGCCCTAGAGCGTGTTGGCGCCAAGTTTCGTGAGATTTTCTGCGTGCTGTGCAGCAGTATGTAGTGTGTGTGGTTGGTTTTGCAAAGTATGAAACGGGTGCTGTATGCGTTGATTTGCAAGAAACAATTTCATGTTAAGCCTACACGAATGTTTCAGCCAATATCGAGTGATTTGTTAAAAGTGGAGAAGAATGTGATACACAACACTGCGTGTCAGTCTATTTACGCGAGACAGTTTTATTTTGACCGGGAAATTACGTACGTTGTAAGATCGCTAGTACTAGTGCGGACTGGCAGTGAGCAGTGCTGTGAACCGCCTGGTGTAATTTAATACCATCTTTGTTCCCCACGAGTTCTGAAGATGTGCTTGATCATCGTGTCATGTTGAAAAAAGAATAGAACGTTGTCAAGGGTGCCTCAACCTTTGCTTCAAAGATATCGGCAATCTTGGTGAGATTCTTCAAATCGAGACGTTTTGAGCGATAGTTATCATTCATTAGAATCACATTGGAATTGTTCAGTGAATGGTTGTGTGTAAAAGGATATAAAAACGATTTTTAATCACAAACGCCGTATAAAACAGTATAAAATAGTAAACCTAATCTACGAATCTACTGCCATATTGATGCGTTTGGAATAACTAACATAATTGCGAACCGATCATCACCATCCCTTCCCATCCCTATGGCACGATCAAGCAGCGTCCAATCGGATGGTCTTATTGCTCAACGTTTCATTCGTCGTAAACAGTGCCGTGAAAGATCAATTTCAATCATTAGCATACCAATCTTTCCCAAACGAGTGCTTCGGGAACGATGTCCCTTCCCCTCACCGCGCCATTTCCTTTTCCTTCGTATGCGAAGGGGCTTGTTTACGTTTTTCCAATTTTTCATCGCATATCATATCACACGAGCTTAAATCCTATTCCCCACACATTTCTTTTCCGAGTGAGGTGCGTTTGATATTAGAAAGGCTCACCGCGCGCCGATGGACCGCGCTAGATGCGGATTTGCTAAAAATATTATCTAAAAAAGGGAGCAAAATGGTGGAGTAAAATAAACACACACTTACTCCCCCTTTCCCCACCAACGGTGAAGCGCGATCGGGTCGGACGCGCGCGCGACACGCTCGACAATGTTGCTATTCCTGTAGATAAATTTATTAACAGCAAAGCATTAAAAAAAAAAACATTGCATTAAATTTAGAGCCGATTTATAAATAGCCGGGCGCGGGAATGGATGGTAGCCGTTGGAAGCGTGAAATCGAGTTTCGCTCTTTACGGTGGTGCGCGCGTACAGGTTCGAAGCATCAAAAATGGTTTTGATATCAGGTTGCTGATTGGCAACCGTACGGAACGCACCGTGGCGTTCCTTTGGTGTGCTATGGTTTCGTTTTTCCGGGTTCGGAAGATGGCATGTTATCCGTGGTGCGCGTTCTAATGTGACAAAGAATTATATTAATAGTCGCTTACGTTTGGAGTGCACAAAGTGTGTCCTGAAACGATGAAATTTTAAAATACTCTTCAAACAAACAAATCACCTCAAAATTAATTGGAAAACCCTTTAATTTTACAGCCCGTGTGCGAATAATTTGCGTGATCATCCAGTGCACCAGTGGACCAGCGGGTGAAATGTGTGTAGAAGTTAAACTGAAGCAAGTTTGCCCAACTCCACCCGGGTCACCGGCGCTGGGCTAGCTTGAAGCACAGAATCATTACGAACGGAACGATCCAAATTCGTATCGTTCGAGGGCTGCCACTCGCCAGCCCGGTTCCCCCCCCCCGGCCTCGTGTTGCACGCGTTTTGCGCGTATCGAATGACATGGGAGGAATTTGGTGGCATGTGAACGGAATCATATTACGGTGGTTCGGTACGGAAAGCACAAAGAACTACCACTATCACCTTTCCCCGTCTGGTCGTCTGGCTGTGTGAAAAACAAATATATCCCACCGTGGCCAGCCAGCCGGGTTTTTGGTGGTGGAAAGTGAAAGAACGAAGATATCCTTATCCGTAAGCGGAGCGAACAACTAGAAGCTTCGTGCGTGTGTTTTGTTTTTAATCCGATACCGGCAGTGTAATGCAACCCTGAGCAAACCGGGTTACTATGGCAACGGCATCATCATCGGCGAGTACGTCACCGCCACGGATAAAGGTGAAGAAGGAGATCTGTACCGATAATGATACGATCAAGGTGAGTAATATTTGGTTATTTTCATTTTGAATTTTAGTTGTTTTCTATATGACGAAATTTTTGCCACCGAATTACTGAACAGAACATTCGATTCTATAAATATATGTGGCAGTGCTTTCCGGACGATAAAGTTGGCATTGGATCGTTTGTTCGGTGCATGTGCACAGTGGTGAGCAATACGGCACACCATGGCTGTAAACCGTATCAAGTTTCAAACGGCACGCGTACTCGAGCTGGCCACATGGTGGGAAAATCGATACTAATCGATCGCTTGCAGGTTTTTTTTTCTTTGCATATATGGTTTTATATTCCATTTTAGTGAAAAACACGTTTAAATAATAGAACCAGTTGATGGAAAACGGCAGAAAACAAAAAATTATTAAGTATTAAAACTTATTTATGTTTAATTGCTTAAAATTTCGTGTTAAATGCAAATGGAAATACAGGGTGTACGGGTAGTAAACTCCCTTTGTACTCTTTGTGTTTTTGTATACTTCGTGGTGACTTGGTGTTGTATTGGTAGCGGCGCCAGTCTTCACACGACAGTACCGGAGCAACTCCTCGTACGCGCGGGACTGACTATTTAGTTACGGGTATAAAGAAAATCAAAGGTAACCGGAAATGACAAGCCTTAAACCTCTTGAAGTTATTGGGTCGATAAAGAAGAAGATTTAAAATAATCACCATTAGCTCCGGTAACAGCTTCAATTCTGCCGCGGAACTTTGGAACAAGCTGATACTACAGCTTGTACAGGAAGGACCTCCATGGGAAGGAGCTGATATCACAATAATTCCTTGGGAATTCCTTGGGAACTAACAAGACTTTCATGTTGATGAAAGTTCTATAATTCTATCCTTCTAAAAAGTGCTCTATTTTAAATCGGAATAAGGTTCAAGGGGCTGAGAGGCCAATATTTTGGTCTAGTGTAGTTTTGAAAACAGTAGTTGAAACAGTAGTAGAAAATAGTAGTTTGACAACTGATGATCGGGTTCGTGACTCTGAATCAGATTTAGTCAACACTAATTTTAAACGTTTTCAACATACGCCCTCATTATCTCCTTATTTTGATGATCGGCACGAATCTGCGTGATACTAGTGATTCTGTTCCTTCGGGGTTGTTCCACTGGTCCTTGTATGTTGAAACTGGTTTAATGTATGTTGAAAAAAAAAACGATTTAACATAAAGGAATGCAGTAAAGTTTGCTCAGATCGCATGTTTCAGGAAATTCTGAACAAATACTGCTAAGCCCTACCCGTCGACCATACGCCAACTGGCCAGAACCTTAGCTAACACTACTTCAATTAAAACTGGTAGCATTCATTTTAGCTTTTTCGCAAAATTGGCTATCAAATGTTACTCCATGTTGGCCTCACAGTTATTGGAATCACTTCTTTCGCTGTGATTTGTCCCAAAATATTCTGTCCACAGCTTCCGAATCTCATCAGGAGGGTTGGTGATCTTCGTTAAAACGTTATAATTAATCATTTTCGAAATAATTTTCACAAGTCGCTCTTTCTGAGCGAGGCAGACCTGCTGACCAGATGCGATCGGTGTTGACAAACAGTTCCACAAAACAAGATCCATCTACTCTAGGTACTTCTTCACTGTTTGGACAATTTCTTTAACATTTAGGGGACTGTTGGGATCACTTTCTCTTCGATCTTCATCTTCAAGTTTTGCTGGTGTGTGACTGCGTTTTCTGATGTGGTGGCTAGGACAAGATTTCTACTTGATACTCTGGCCTTTCTTAAGATAAATGAAGACATGTGAGACGTGACGTACGAATACGAAGAGGGTTTAGTTTATAATACTTCTTTGGTTCGGTGTGACGCGATCAGTTTGTAGAAAGTATTGAAAGCAATTACCTTACTGTTTTGGTAGTGGCCATTACAAATTAAATAAAATAAAATGTTGTAAAATTCTGGCTCTGCATACGGGGATGACTTAAAAACTGGATGGAAAACTGTGCCGGATTCTCTTCTAGGTGACAGGGAACTGCTAAGAAAAATTGATGAAGTTTCTTGTTTTTTTAGTGCATACAAAAACTTAAAAATATCGAAGAGCGCACTAACCACTAAAGGGTAAACATGAAGGCTAAAAATATCAAATTCAGATCAAACACCCGTTAAATATCGCACAAAAAAACATTGTATTGAAAGACTTAAAGTCGTTTCCTATCCTATTTGATGCCTGTGATCTTAATAACCAAGGATTCGAACCGATTTGCGTGGTAGTTGTTTACTCGTTCGTACTTCTTGCGTCAATCCAAAGTGTGCTACCGGGACGATAAGGAAGATGCAGCACGAAGTATATTCGGTTACATTGGACAAAACCTCAAGCGCCCTAGGTTGGAATTGGAGCTTGCCTCTTGCCATCCTTCCCGAACACGCATGTGTGCGTGCTATTTTGGAACACCTTAAGATGTGTGAGATCGGCCGAAATGGAAAACGGTACGGTACGGGCATTCTCGGGTGTCCAGTTGTACCAGCTGGTAATTGGAGCTATGGCCAAGTTGAGTATATTGAGAAAAAACACGCTGGTTAGGTGGAAATCTTGTGTGGGCGACTTGGTGAACTACAATAGCGCAAGGACTATGAAAGTCAGTATTCGATATTCACAATGTCAGATGAAGCGAGGTTTCAGTCACAGTTTTCCCTTAATGTTTCTCCACTGTTGTAATTTAGCGTGTACTAACTACTAATGTACTAAAAATGTACTAACGATCTATAGCGAGCAATGGAGCAGTATTCTGACTCAAATCTAGCATTCAACAGAGCACGAGCCAGTCTGTTGTACTAATTTTTATCAAAGGTATTTAATTTCACACGTGAGGCTCACTGTGCAGCACTGGTTTCGCGGAAACAGAAACAAAATAACCCCATAATGCCCATTTTAGCGGGAGAAGCAACAAGTAGTAATGAGAGCCCCGTGCATCGCGAGGTTTTTCATAAAAAGCGGAAAGCGGTGTAAAAAGGTGGGTAGAAAATGATCATCCCACCCCACGGTTTGATGCAATTTGCCGCGGCTTATATTTAGGTCCTTCTCGGATCGTATCAAATGAGCTGCTCGGGCGGGGCAGGGGGTTGTATTGGGATGTGGGACTTGGGCAGCGGAAAGTGTTCACAGTTCGAGTTTTATCTTTCTCACACCGACATCGGGATGCAATCATGATACCCCCATACCGGTGGACGGGTGGATGAAATAGACGAACCGGCGAGACGACGGCATGAAGTCTTGTGAAGTCCTCTACGATTTCAAACGACCGCACACCTGCCGTTGTCAGTTTTTGCTCGCGTTTGGGGACATGGGAAAGAGGTGAGCAACATATGAGATCCCTATTACCGTACCTTGATGTTTCTCCATTGTCCCCCTCCACCCCTCCCCTTTGTATAATGCCCCTTTTTTTTCTCTAGGACTGTCAGTAGCCGGCCAGCAATCTTGCTGGCACGTATATTACCAAGCGCATGTTTTGACGTAGTCTCATTAATAATTGACGCATGCAGCAGAGCCCGTATATTGTTGTGGCAGTACGCTAGTCAAATTTATTGATATCAAAGACACCAGTGGCAATGAGGATTAATTACATTGTTGCTATGCAGATAATGTTCTAATTGCATTTAATAATCTAAATATTGGGTGTTCAAGTAAGTTTGTGAGCACTTTACTGTCATAATTATCTAGAAGACTGTTAATAACATTGTACCAATATAGATGACCATTTTTATCGACGTATTACATGTTTTTCTACCGAAATCAAGTTTTCAGTCCTGAACCAACAACTTGAAGGATTAGAAAGTCGTCCATAATCATCACTAAGGTAGTGCGTATCGAATCCAACTAATCTGTTTTGAGCGATTGAAGGTAAATTTGCACAGAATAAGTGACAAGATATGACCCAGTAGTGTTTTCCATCATGAAAAGTGGAAGGGAAAGTAGGTCTTATCCGTTTCATAATTCAATCCATTGATACCATTCAACTACTACTTGTTGTGATCGATGAGCAACGCTCTTATCGAAATACGCCTCGAATTTAGTCGTGGGAATCACAAACTCTAATTGTTCTTGGATTTAAAGTCCAAGATGAGACTTTGTTGTGTTATGGAATCCATAATTTTCTGAAAAGCTATATAAGCTATAATTTGCTATAACAGCTATATTTTGTGATGCACAATCCTTGAAATTTTCACCTCTTCTTCTCATTCATGTCCTTTCAAGTTCTTCCTTTTATTTTAATATTTTTCTTTTTTCTATTATTCTTCTTCTTCTTCTTCTTCATATGCTGTTTCTTCTTCTTTTTATTCTTACTCTTCATCACCTACTAGGTTATTAAATTATTTTTTACAATGTTGCAAGATCCGGATGGGATTTTGTCTCCGTCCTTATGTGTATTACCGGCATCGCTACACCACCAGACTTGCTCAATTTTGAAATCACACTACAAAAACTTTCTCTAGTTCTAAATTTTTCATTATATTCTCATTTTTTTACATGGAGACTTGGGGACTTGGAGACTTACCTGTATACCTAATACATTTTTATTATATTTTACATGCGCCAAAGAAAGTAAAGAAATGTTTTACAAAATCCGCGCTTTGGAACTGTTTAGTTTTCTTTCTGTAAAGATCAGCAATAATTTCACTTTAAACATCAAATGCGTAATCAACGGCTTCGATCGTTGACAGCAGTATCCATTTACCATAATTTCCGCACATGCAATAAAACACTCGCACATAAATTCATCACAGCACGGCCACACACAGCCACACATATTCGCTTTCAATCGGTGGAAAATAGTACCACCTTGGGTGTAATGCGCCCCTCGGCACCGTCGTTGCTCACCTCCACACCTCTCGGAAACTCTCGATTCAATCGTGCGAGTAATAAATTTGGACACGGGCACGACGCCGGCTTGCTGACGGTGACACAGGTTTTTTGGACATCGGTTTCGATTTCTATATTTCAAAGGTATTTTCCCGTTGCTTTGTGTCACATTAGCGACGCGCCATCTCGCGTCGGTGGAAATTGAAAACTTTCTCTCTCACTCGTCTCCGTCTTGTCGGTGGATCTTGGGTTGCGCAAATTTGTATGAAAGTGAACACGGTTGCGTGTAGCGTTGCGTTTGATCCGTGGAAGAACGCAACAGAATCCTTCACCTACGGCGGGATGGAAATGGAACGTAAACGTATCGGGTTGTTTTCATCGCTTAGTTTCAGGGGGGGATGGAAATCATTGCCTTGACTCTTCTATCGTGGCGAGGTTGAGGTTATGGATCTTCTGAAGTGCCCACATGTGTCTTAAAAAAGGGGATTTTTTTTTTAAATTTAATGTTTACTTATATTACCTAGACGTAAATTAATAAATGTTAAATTATATAAATACAGATTATACGATAATTAAATACACAAATATTGTTATTATTATTATTATTTGTTATTATTATTGTTGTTTATGAATTGTTTAATGACTCCATAAACATCAAGTTCGCTTTATGGTTTATTCCACCCTCTCTATGCTTATTGTCAAGTCCTTGGATGAGGTGTGGGTTCAACTGAGATTCGAACCACGATTTTCGGTGTGCTAGCCCACACGATGGAACACAAGACCATAGAGTCATCCTCAAAGACAGTCGAAATTTGTTGTAGATAAGATCGGAATATTTGAAAACAGGTTTGATAGAACCTAGGACGTATTGAAGGCATATTTTAATTGTTTGTGTAATCATTAACAATTTCTTTGGTTTAATGTGTATGAAAAAATCTCATTTCTGCTACTAAAATATTACTTTCTTTAATATATGTAATATTCTGATGAATTTCTCCCGAAAAAGTGATGGTGATATAAGTGAACTCCGCTTCAAAAGCACCTCCATACCAAAAATGTCCAAAGTTCCTGATCGATTCAAACATATTCCACAACTTTTGAATCTTACAAAGGCAGTTTGGCAGTTGAGTTTTCCCTCCGAGCACCAGACCAGCGTCTTATTTCTTTCCTGACTTACTTTTCTCGCTGACAATTGTGCCGGTAGGTTTGTTTGGCTTAAAGTATCCACTTTCATCAACCGACACTCGGTCGCACAAATGCTGAGCCCCTTGTTAGTGGTTTGGTAACGAGAAACAAGCAAAGCAAAAAAAAAAACAACCCTAAACGATCAGCAAGCAAGAAATAAAACAACGTACAAAACAATTGCCTGTAATGACGGGTCAATGAATTGGCCCCACTGGGCCCAAACTGTGCCGTGGGTCGTGACGAACGAACGGCTTAATTTTCTTTCCAGTTTCACTGCGGCCGTTAATTATTGCAATGTACCTAAGAAAGAGAAAAAAAAAGATCACATATCAGGTCAGTTGCATGGCGGGGCTGAGTCTGCGAAAATTCTTGGCCATGGTAAAACCGGCTGAAATTGAATCCAAATCACCTATATTGAATTCGTATCAAAGCCAAAAAAGAGGTACTGAGGTAGCAGTAATGGCAGTAGGCGCAATTGTATTGAGAAGGAAAAAATTTAAAAAAAGGAAACTTCCAACCGTTTTCAGGGTGAGAAACAAAACAGTTGACAAACCACTGTGCAAGTAGAAATCAATGAACAGGGGTGTTGTCACTGTTTTCGATATGCAATGGAAAGAAATGCTAGCGTTATTGAGAATTTTTCAACTAACAACAAAACGTAAGCTGCCCAATTTTTGAACGTGCTCAGTGTAATTTGATATTGATGTTGCATTCAACATGATTTAACCGTTCCTCTGTTCCCAGGAGCGCCAATGCGGCTGCGCTGATGTATTTATTAGGTTCGTAGTTGATTATCTAAAGTTTATGTAACGTCTAAAATGGACCATTGTAAATTATTATTACTAAATGCGCTAAAAATATAAAAATGTATCGTATTATAGCATCACTCTTATTATTTCCATAATGAATGATTAATTTTTTCAGGGTTAATCAACTTTTCCCATGCTTGCTGAGGTAACGCAGTGGAGTGTCAGTAACGGGACCTCCGTCAGCCCGCTGAACGGATCGGGCCGCGTAACGAAATGATTTGCTAATTGAAATGCGATCCAGTGCAAATGAAGTTGCAGTTGATAATATGATATCCGGCAGCTGGCACGACGTTGGACGAAGTTGCCGGGCACTCCGGTGTCCTTACAGTACGATGGCACAAAGATGCCAGCAGTGGTTATGGTTCTGTTGTTGTTGTTGTTGTGTCCAAAGCAATGGTTTTGAGCAGCGAGTGGTTTCAAATGACACCCTTTTTTTGCGGAGAGTAATTTACGCAGACATGTCGTGTGAGTGATATAATGAAGTTGAAATTTTAATGATACCGCAGCGCAAAATGTCAATGGGTGATTAAAATTTTATGTTTATTTTTAAAATAATTATAACTGATCTTGTTCAACGTGGGTTTTTAGAGGTAAAACTTACGAAAAATGAATTGTTTTTTTAGTATTTTTGTTGTATTTTGCCATTTTATTTTGAATTATTATTTGAATTATTTCAGCTATTTCGAGCAGTAGAATCAAGTTTACGACAATTGTTTTACTATAGTTTTAGCAATGAATATTACAGTGCTGATTAAATTTAAATCTTGAAATGTGCAATACAGGAGAGATTTTTCTTAAATTGGTGGTGGTCCTGAGCAATCAATATTTATTCACGTGATCGTATTTACCCCAAAAAAGAATATATTTGTATCACATTCTAGTATCAACATCCGCTGAAATCAGCGAAACAAACTTATATTGATCTATTTCTTAATTTAGGCTTGGTAACCCAATTACGGCTATAATATGTCATCAACATAAAGGTTTTATTGTCTTGGAAATACATCTTGGGTAATATTGGGTGATGATGTATCTTGCTTAGGAGTCTGAAATCTATAGATCACGAACCTATTTTCACGATCGCTGACAATTTCATTTGCTATACAGTCTATCCGCACATTTCACACCTAAAAGCATATTATGTAAGTTTTAGGCACACAAATACTGGAAGGACGAAGTATTTACAGGGAAAATGAAAGGGAAAATAGATTGTAATATGGTAGTTGTGACCAGCAACAGCGTTTTTTCCACTACATAAAACACTAATTGCACAAACATAATAAGAGACACAAAACGGAGCAACAATCTTTTAGCAATATTTATTTGCCAAATCCAACGCCTCAGATTTAGCTATTTAAAGTAGTAAATAACTCACGTCCGCGTTCGCCGGGTGAACTTTATTGAGTCCGATTTCTCTCGCTCGTTGATCCTCTTCTTAGCTCGATCGATTATACCGCTCGATGTAGCGATGTTCGTATCGACCGTTTTATAAAATTCAATGAATTTTTGTCAAATGAAGGAATCCTCTGGTCTCAGACACTTTCCAAGTCGCTTAATTCATACCTAGCATCTTTTAATATTATAGGAAAGCTAAACAGAATTGCAAAACCTCATTTGGCTTCCGTACAAATCCCCCAATCAACTCCAAACGGCCTCTCAATGATAATCTTTTCTCATTTCTCATTATTTTCTTTCAAAAATTAAAAGCATAAAGCTTTCAAATAAGAGTGGACCCAAAAGGCATCACATGCAACTGCCCTTTATTAAACTCATTGCCATTCACTTGGACTACAAGTGTGCAATTAAATTAGATCAAGCGCTACTTTAATCACAGGGGTCCTTTTTCCTGCATGTTATACGTTAAAAGTCAGGCAGAAGAATACTTTTTGGGTTCACTGAAAGTATTCCTATTTTGGCTCTATTTTTTGGTAAGTCATGTGTCTGCTAAGCAAAAACGTCATACGTGAATTGCAGTTAACACAGTTGGCTGTAAGAATTGTTGAGTTTCAAGCGAAGCAAAACATGAAGAACGTCCCAACTTGAAACAAACGATGCAAATTACGCATACTATCATAATTGGATCTCTGATGTTCAGCTGTTCCTAATATGGATTTCCAGAAAAAGTGCTCTTTTTCGATATAATGTGGTAATGTTTTATGTGAAGTGGTAGTAAATATAATACTTCACATCCTGGTGTTGATCACTTCCTGAAATGATTTCAATTTTAATTTAAACCTAACAATAGCTTATATTCAACTGTGTTCTTCGTACCAAAACCTCAAGAATTGTGAGTCATTTTAGAGACATACTTTAAATGTAGATTATTTTGCGAATTGCAAAAATGCTAAGAATTGTCAATATTGAATGACAAAAATGTTTAGCTAAGTTTAGCACAAGCATATTAGCATAATTGGTGTTACCGTCAAAATTGGGTTGGCGCTTACCTTAATTCCAATTACTCATAGCGGTTCGGTTGTAAATAGAAAGGCTTGTTAGGATTATTGGAAACAGAACATTAAAACATGTACTATTTTATACAATTTGCAATAGATTTTATACACCTTCATACCTACTACCATCTTGCATCTTGCATTTTGCACACTTTCCAGGAAAGAAGACATATCCTCGATCGGAAAATTGTGATCCTTGTTGACTGTTATCCACTCTTGCCAGACCAGCCCAATCCCTTCAGTCCAATCGATCGGGGTGAGGCAGAAGCTAGACAGTGCACGATATCGGATTCCTTCCAGCCGCACCGATGGCCAAAGATGACGATGACGATGATGATGATGATGCTCCGATGTATTCGTGTCGGATCGGTCGCTCGATGCACATCGTCGGTGTCGCATTACCGACCGGCAGTAGTAGCAAGTAAGGCAAACAGTTTTTTGCCTGTGGGTGGCGTGGAATAGACGGGACACACGGGTATGGTTTAGATTTTCCATCTATTACCGGCTCTTTAGACTTCGGGAGCTTGCTGCACAAAAGGGACCGAGGGCCGGAGGGCGGAACAAAATTGAAAACATATTTTCCACACCATCGACCGACGGCATGGGGTGGTGAGTGTTTCGAACGTCGACCACGCCGAGAGTGTGCGAGCGCACCACGATACTAATAGTGTTCTTCGGTCCGGCGTAGAAGACACGCATGCGGATACATTTCGTCGTACACACGTTCGTCCAAGGCTGTGCGAATGGGGCGAGCTTTGGAAAATGCGCCAACCGAAGGGAGTGGGTGAGGTGGTTTGGGTGGTCAGGTTTTTGGTTTCGGGTGAACGAAGGTATCACATTCCGGTAGTCCGGTAGAAAAGTGGAACTTCCCAGGATTAAATAATGAGACGGAATGGGGCTATTGGAGGCACGCCTTTAGGACAACGGTCGCCGGGTTCCACGTTTCGGTAAATGAGACATTTCAGGGTGTAGAGTTACCGGGTGCTCGTAGCTCTCGGAACTCATGATCTCTCGTGTCGCGCTGGGTGCGCTATTGTTCCCGGTTTCCCGTTGAATGTGACTAATGATGCTGGACAGTCATTATAAACCTGCCTCGGTTGTATCCGTGTTTGGCAATAGGAAGGGTTTTTTGGGATTGCAGTTGGAAGAGGAAATTGTACATACGATCCTTACAGTGATCTCTCGGGGTGAAAGTCTTTAGTATCATTTCCCAAATGTTTTTGCTTGCTGTTTCTTATACTTGAAAGACTGTAAACAAATATCTTCTTTGTGTTTATGTGCAAAGTTCAGTGTTTATTGTGATTCTTTTTGGCTAAATGACCGGGTACCTGATATATAATGGTTTGCTAAACATGTGTATGTTATTCATATACTCGCAGGGTCGAATCCTTGTCACGAAGGGCCACGAGACTATTAAAATCAAAGTCTTTCGGGGATTCATTTTCTATACATATTAGTCAAGATCCTTGGTGTCTAACTTATTCTCAAAAATGTTCTTTACACTTATTATACTTATGATTTACTGTTTATTTTTGATATCAAGTCATCATTTCAATTTTCTACTCGTGTGATTATATGTCTCGTTCTCGCTCTACAATTAACCATATCTATTTCATCCACCATGGCCTAGTCTATCGCGTCGTCTAAACGAGTTTCTTATAAAAAAACGCATGCTGAAGGGCAAGAAGAAGCCTCCATTTTATTGGAATACATTCACTGCACTGGTCTGCAGGGAGTTGGAAGATGTTTTAGAAATAAGTGACTCATTATACTTTGATAAATCCTCGACTCTGTTCTATTCCCCTTTCATTGATGTGCTATTTCTCCATTATCTGAACTTCGTTAGGTGGGATCTGCTTTAATTGTATTACCAGTTATGTTTACTTCGCATAACTTCCTAGTTTATCAGTCACAATATCCTTGGTAACAGCTCTGGATGAGAGTTGTCGTTGTGTTATGTTTGTATACTCCTATTTCTATTGAGTTTTGTTGTTGTACTTATGTCCTTGCTAAGATAGTTTTTTGTTTATCTATCCCCGAACGATGTAATGCAGTTAGAAGTAGAGATGATCTCTCGAGTGCAGTGTTTTCTATTAATTTAAATTCTTATCATTGAATAGATGATTTACATCCTCTCCGGAACCTGATATAATTTTTTTTATCTTTCAAGACCAGTATTATTGTTTATTCAACTCTTCATTGGTCTTAACTAACCCATTTCATCCTAGTGATTGCAATTTTATACTGGCTGGCTTGATTGTGGCCTCACCTTTCGCCATAATATCGATGCTGTCGTTGGTTCAGCCCATAGGATTTAAGGCCTCATAAAAAGAATCGCTTGGAACTTTTCTGATCCCATGTGCATCAAGGAGCTGTTTTGCTCGTTAGTCAGGTCGAGACTGGAGTACTGCTCGGTAATCTGGACACCCTCAGCAAGGATCCACATCAATCGTATCGAACAGGTTCAGAAGTCCTTCACCAGATTTGCTTTCTGCAAACTCCCTGGCGATCTTTCCTCTAGCCAACCTGATAACGATGCCAGATGCCGAGCTTTGGGGTTAGTAATTTTGGAGTCTCGACGATCGTTAGTCCAATCCTCTTGTATTGCTGCCTTGCTATTAGATTGCATCGATGCTCTCGATCTTCTGTCTCCGATTCCTTTGTATACCTTCTCATGTTCCCATCCGTATTCGCCCTCTTTTATACATCTCTTCATCTGGCAACCCTGCTAGTCGATGCAATCCTTTGTTACGCGCTATGCGTCTGTTTAATTCCGCATGTTATTTGTTTGATTTTCATGATGCCCCATTCCCCAATTTTAAATAATTTCTAAATGGACTACAAAGTTTCGTACCATTTGGATTAGGATTTCGTACCCTTGAGCTGTAACTTAACCGTGCGATTAAGTAATTTAAGCTACAGGATGAATTGTGTTAATACATAAAACCAGCAAATGATTGAAATATGAATCAAATCATTTATAACGTCGGTAGGAGCTGTGCAAAGAAAAAAAACAACGACGACGTATTATTGTTGTGTGTAATCTGACATGCGCTTGAGTTGAAACCAAAGTCGGGTAAGGATTCGTGCAAAATGTAACTTGTTGGATGCTCCGACAGTCGCGCGCGATCCTACAATCGCACAGCACCCTTGAACGTAATCTGACCGGGAAACACGGGAATGAGCGAGACACTGGGAAACTGGGAAGCGCAAAACGTCATCGCGACACGAACCACATGGTATTGGAAGGGTAACGATACCGCCACACAACAACGCCTAGACCAGGAAAGCAAACGAGTTTCGAGTTACCCGTCCCGGTTGCCAGCTGCAGCGGCATGGGAAATTTGCAATCGTAAGCTTCGCTGCGGTGTATTACAAACCTGTGTTCTAGGGCTGTATAAAGAGTCGGGAGCCATGGTGGAGGGCATGGTTCTATAAACAACACTCCTTTCTAATAATTTACCTAACTTTTCGAAATATTTCTGTTGCTTTTGGGGTCTCACTATCCGACAATTTATTTTATATAAACAGCTAATGGATCACATTGGCTTTGCAAACTTTGACTACAATTTGATCGCCACGGTCACTAGATGGATAGATTTTCCGCAGCGTGATAAGGTTTTATATTTGTTTTGTCCAGTGGACAGCCTCCGGAATGCGCATCCGCTCTCGTTTCGTGGAAATGCGCCAAAATACAAAAAACCCACCGTCCAAAGCATGTATTTGGCGAATATGCGCTCGTGTTCTCTCGTTCTCTGCCCAAAAAAAAAAAAAAAACCCCTCGCGAAACAGGGCGCTGGGAATCACCGTCCTCGGTTGCATATCCGGTTACAATGATTTTTATCATGGGTTGTTTGTATGTGTGTGTATGTGTTGTTTTTTTTCTGTTTTTCATTACCGTTTCTACCATCCGTTCTTGTACGTACACCGGTGGGGGTTTTAGATTTTGGGCCTTCGCCTTCCCATCTTCGAATGGGTTTCAGTTTCGAAAAGTTCTCGCCTTTCGCCGGGCTGAAGACGATCCGTCCGCCGAGTGCCGATGGCTGGCGCACGAATGGGTGTGGGGCGGGGTGAGGTGAAGGCTTCAGTATGGTTCCGGTTACGCGCTCCGACGCGTCAGTCAGTTGCGTTGGCAATAGGCAGCAGGCAGCGATATCATCCCCCCAGGTCAGGATGAAGATGACGACGACGATGATGATGATGATGACGATGAATCGAGTGCGGCAGGAAAAGGGGTACGACGGCACCCGGGGTTGGATGATATTGGAGCCCGGGAGGGCGAATTCGTACGCTAAAATAACACATAATTTTCAAACGTTAAAACATTATTAAGCAACTCGAAACCATCGTTCGAGTATCGAATTTGAAACCAAGCGACTCGCTCTCTCGCTCGCTCGCTCGTGGTCGTCGGACCGTCGTTGGGTTTGTTTTGTAGACGGTTGGTTTCAACGTCATCGTCAACATCGTCAGCAGAGGGACAAATAGCGTGGAGCCGTGGAAGAGGACGTGGAATGTGGATAGGACAGGGTTATCCTTCGGGTGTTCTATGACCGATCGGTTCTTGCCGTAGAAGCATCTCGTTGTGGACATGTGGGGAAATGTTTTCCCGTGCTGGTCTACTCGGTGCAGATTTGCAAATGGAGAAGTATTTTCAAATTTCTACACATATTTGTTTGAATAAAATGTGTGAGATATTGATTTATACATTAATTTGCACCATTTTGCTGCATTTTATATTATTAATATTATATTATATTATTAATTAATAATTAGTTAATTATATGTTATTATTAATGATTTTAATAATATTAAAATTAATATTTTTATTAATCTTCTACATTTATCATTAATTTCAAGTTGATTCGTTCTGTTTTATCATATAATTGATATATTTTTTATAACTCTTTTTAATTTGTGGATAAGAAGCAAGATTTTGTTAATTAATCCAAACCGAGGAGTTCAAGTAGGTTTTTTTTGTTAACTTTCCAACACAATTTCTTGTCATCTTTGTTTAAAAAACAAATCCATTTTCGACCCGAATTCAACTGTTGTGACTTTTGATTCGTTAACCATCTCCTTCCGTTGATTATCTGAAACAAAAATCTCGCCCAGAATTAAACTTGAAGACGCTACATAGAGCCCGTATTTCCCCGGGTTAGCGTCGTCTCGATCTCCGAGCTGTCGGTGCCGCGAACCTCGCAACCAGAGACGCAAGCGCACGCGTGTACGCTCACGACCGGCTTTCGCTCGGTGCCACGGGTTTCGTCTACGTTCGGTGCGTAATACGATACCCGGGCCGTAACACGATATCTTCCGTCAATGCAAAACATCTTGTCCGGGGGAGGGGTACGGTGTCTCATGGTTCATCCAGCGCCGCACAAACGTACGAACGTTTCGGGGTGTTTTGTGCGTTATTTTCCCTTTTTTTCCCTCCCGGTGCGGGAAGTTCCCACACGGCCAGCGAATGGGTTTCTTGAGGATCGTTCAAAATTGGCATCACGGAACAGTGTTGCGATTGCGCGCGACCGCGAATAGTCGAAGCGGGGGGAGAGGAGGGCCGGTGGTTCCATCCCGTCCGGTGGTGGAAGACGCGTTCGCCGGATTCTGTCAGGTCCCGTTCGAATCCCTGGGCTTGGTAGGATGCATCTGGTCGTCGACGGTGCCGCTTATCGGGAAGGCAATCCTTTGTCCGGGGGTTGGGTTGGGGTGGGACGGCCGGTAAAGGGAATCTCATCGTCTGCCCAGAAATGGTCGACAGCGTTTCGAATGGCATTAATTAGGTCCATATTTTGTGTCACAGGCGCAATAAATAAGTGCGTTCCCCGTTCATTATCGTCTCAAGGATACGAGTTTACATCAGGACAATCTGACAACGGATGGCCGAACGGATATGTTACTTGATCGAAGTGACTGTTTTTTTTTAAACATGAATTAAGAAACATTGCCAATTGCGACTGAGTTTGACTGAGTGCGCACAGTGGTAGAAATAAATATAATATTTGTCGTTTATATTAAAACTTGTAAAAATACGGCATTGCCGTCATATTTGAAATTAAATAAAAAATAAATATTAAAAGTTGTAAACATATTATTATAAATTTTCAAACTCAAACTCTCAATAGTCTTATTCAAAATTCAGCCAAAGGATACCGCATGACACCTTTATGATAGCGAAACAAATGCTAATCACTTCTTACTCATATACTCATCTGTGACTACCTCACTGCTGGTGTAATTCAGATTCAGATTCATAATAAACCTCATAATAAATTCTGAATGAATCTTTGAATTAAATTAATGAATCTCTATTCCAAAGAGGCATGAATCCTGAGAGATTCATGATGTCTCATACATTTACAAATCTCTCCTAAAACTACATTATTAGTTTTTTTTTAATTTTTTCGTCCAACATAAGGAAGATTATACAGATGAAGTTATTATTAGCACTTAAAACTATTATTAAAAATTTGTAGTTTTCAAAAACAGTTTCCAAGCACTTGGAGATTGCTCTAAGCGCAACGCAAAGTTTCGGCCACTAGAAAAAAATTTAGCTCGATTGATTTTATTCATTCTAGCAGTAAGAATGCTTGCAGTGCTAATAAAATATTTAAAAACTGGATTGAAAATCTTATTTTGGACGCAAAAATGATAAAGAACAGTTCAAAATCGTGTTTCCGGAGGGATTTATAAATATATGAGAATTCATGAATCTTTTGAGAGTCGACTCCTGATTTGAATGACTTCTCATTGAAGAATCATATGAATGACTCTTTGCAAAAGATTCGAAAAAGACAACACTATCCACTACCTTTTTAACCTACTGAAGTAGTCCTCTAAACTGCTCACGAATGAGCGCCGTATTTTCTTGTGGACGCCCCAACGCCATCACTTCATCTCACTTTGGGCCTCTGTGCATGTGGACATCCTAAAGAGGGCTTTAGGGCTAGGTCGTCCGGTGTCACTCTCATGTCAACCAACCCACCGGAGCCTGGTGAATATAATCCGCTGTACGACAGAAAGTTCATCGTATCGCTTGTAGAGCTCCTGCATTGTCTTTCCACAAATTCGTCTATTGACGCCCCGCAATAGCAGAGTCGAGATTTTTAGTCTAAGTAGATGAAATATGCACATTAGCAAGAGTAAGCGCATGAGATGATGGAATAATTACAGGATTGGAGATAAAATAGTTGTACCTTTATATTTACTGCCATCAGTGTATGTGTACCATCTTAGCAAGGAATTTGACGGTAAATATAATTAATTATTTATTGTACAATTTTAAACCTTTTCTAAGGCTTGTCTTATTGATCTCCATCATGCTTAGGGCGTAGCTATTACTGGCCTTTTTTTGCTTCTTCCTCGATGGAAAGGTTTCTCCGTTTATTAATTTGTTTTGCAAACCTCGTCCACGTTTGGTTATTATTAAACACTCGCCTTACCCTCACGATACATTGTAGCGAGACCCGTGCGCGTATATAGCGTACGAATTATTAAATTCATCGGATTAGCCGCTGGGGGAATCCGGAGGGAAATTGGGAGCTTAATTACGAGAATCCGAGAAGACGAATTGGTGATCTTTCGCTGGCCCATGCATGACCGGGGACTCGTACGGGCGCAGGGCACAAATTGAATATCAACCGTAATTTTAGAACTGTGACATTGGTCAGCTGCGAGGAATTTACCACGTTGAAGTCAATGCTGTGTTGTGCATAGTCGAGCTTGGTTGCAACATATTCTAGTGATGCTAATAATGGCTTTTAAATCGTGCTGATGCTTTAATAATTTTTTTTAAAATAAATTGTTGTATTTTTATTTTAAATAGCCCCCACCAATTCCCACCATTACATTGTATATATGCAGCAAAGTATATTTTTGGAAAATAAATTACTTGCATCCATGTTGATCCACTATCATCGCTTGATCTTTAATTGGACGAAATTGAGCCGCACGATAAGTTTTCCCCGTCGTGGCATATTAGTCGCAAGCCGCTACAATTTCGCATTGGCACGAGACAGCGGAAAAGATGTCGGATGGTTACGTTTCCCTCCGTTTTGAGACCTCCGTTCGTCGAAAATTCGAAAAGGAATAAGATGGATTCAGCTGGTTCTGCTGACCCAGGGCCAAAACACTACAAAGTAGAGTGATGAGCGGTGTGTGCGTCTTCCTGTCATCGAAGCCAATGAAACTGGCGGATGAACGCCAACCGAAACGTCACGGCATTCTTGCACATCTGCAACATCGATCCTTTTTGGCCGGAATGGCAAACCGAAACCCGTGGCGGCGACACACGGCACAAGTGGCAATAAATCCCGGCTCTTGATCGTTTGGTCGGTGGTGACGGGAGACGAGGGCATAGGGTTCGGCCAATTGCAAACCATCACCGAGGCCAATCACTGCCACCATCATCACCATCGCTCGCGTACGCTTGGTTGGCCCACGTGCATGATCCCGGGCCGGCGGCAATGTGACACTGTTCGTTTTCTTATTCAATTAATTAACTTTAGCCGTCATCGTATTACAATACTTGTTTATTTCCCTTGTCCTCTGCAACGGGAGACGTTTTGTCAACTACGGCTGCATCTCTTCTCGCTTCCAGCGGTTCGGCGCACACGGTACGGAGGAGGGCGGAGGGAGTGGCACAAGAGTGCCTTATCGATTTTCAACGTTAATCTCCGTCGCTGGAGAAGGAATCTGAGCTGCTTCGACCGGGCTACGACATTTGCAGCAAACCGACACTGAGCGGTGTGTGGACGGCAAGTGGCCCGAGTGCAGGAGGAGTAAATGAGTATCACATTTACACGTCTTCAATCCCACCTTCCCCAACGAGCACTCGTCTTACGACGGCGTTTCGTTCGCCCGTCCCAACCCAAATCGGCATCGATCGTGCAGCATATTGCGAGGCGCTGCAGCGGCAAGTAATCAAGCCACAACTGTTGTTACACTCGTCGGTGATACTGCTCGGTGGGGTTTGGCAACGATAGTTCCCATCCGTCTCATCCGTCGCATCCGTGCCGGTTTAATGAAATGCAGACACTTTTCGTAAGTTTCCACTTACACCGTAACGCATCGTTTGGAGTGCAGCAATCGAGCCGAGCTGCCGATCGAAGCTTAGCCAAAAGTGTGTGGATGGGTCTTCTCGGTGCTGCAGGAAAACTATTACACGATGGTGCCGATCATAAAGACGGATGTAGACGGGAAAGAGTGCGTGCGGGGCCTGGAGCACTGCGTTGATGTCTTGGTCGAAGATGATCCTATCGGTGGCGCCCGTTGCTTCAAATTACACGCAGTTTTAAGCACGAGCAATGCGAACGGTTTCCGGAGTGTCTGTGTTTACGTCGCTTACAGGCGGGCACGACCGTAAACGGGTCGCAACGCTAGTTCGCTGGAAGCTGTGCAAATTGTTGCTAAATTGTGGATGCTGTCTAGTGTTTCGCAAACAAAAACTCAGTCCAGTAGATGAGTTATATGCTTTAGAAGCTACATAAACATCAGTGCGCGGCGATGTGAGAACTAAAACTTAATGCAAACCGAGTAGTAATTCCTTTATTTTTGAGCGGTAATTGTGAAGAGATGATGCCTAGATTCGAAAAAAATATAGTGTAACTATAGATAAGTTAATATAGTTGAGCGAAAATTTCCCTGCATTTTTGCACGATGCCCCATTATAATTACAAATTTGTCTTTATAATGACTGAAAATATTCCCCAATTAATTGCAAAATTACCCCAAACGGTTGAAATGACCACATGATTCAAAACCATCAAAGTAGACTACTCTAGTTTTCCAGAACGTCGTCTATCGTGATTATGACTTTGTGAAACATATTTTGTCTATAATTTTCCATACGATTTGACGTTTCTTGCCTGTGATGTGATTTGATGTTCAGTAAGCTTGTAGACCACCGGGTTAGCCAGGTCGTTCAGTGATGAATAATTTAGACAACTACTTGTAACTTTATAGTAAATGTAACATATTTCTATTTCGGTAACCTGAGAAAGTCATGTGCGTTAACGTAATCGTTGTTTTGTCGTACTGGTTCCAAGCAGTACCCCCTTTTACTTGATTTACGTTAAACTTATAGGAAGATGTGATGATTTTGATAATATAGATATTGATTTATCAACATTGAGGCAACTTCAAGGCCCCAAATAAATGGGTAACAATATTATAAGTGAATACTACAGTTTAGCACAACGATCATAGGGTCAAAGCATTATTTAAATTCTTACAAGATTTTTCTTTAATCAGTTTTTATTATCCTTCTTTGGGAATAAATAACGGGCTCAAGTGAGCTCAAGCTGCAGTGTAATTACGTTATTGTGTTAAATTCCCAGTTAACTAACACAAGAGTAAACTCACGTTTAAAATATCGAGAGAAAAGTCGCCGAAGAGTTAATTCTAAATTGTTTAGAATTATTTAATCTGTGAGTGAGTTAAATCGCAAATGAGTTAAAAATATTCTTCTTGGTAATTTGAATGAACTCACTCATTAGAAAGAGTTAACTCCCACTTTAAATAGCGAGTTAAAAGTGGCTGTGAACAGTTGAATCTTAATTGTTTTGAATGGCTAAAATCTCTGTTAATGAGTAAAATCGCAAATGAGTTAAAAATACTCTCATTGGTGCTTTGAATTAACTCACTCCTTAGAATGATTTAAATCATTTATTCATACTAGATTGCTTTGCATATTACTAATTCGCTGAAAAAATTTAATATTCGCTTTTCTCAAATTTCCGCGAATGTCTGGTACAGTCCTGGTGCAACATCGTTAATACATCAATGTTACAGAGTCCACTTTCTTCTCTGATCTTTATTTGTTCCGCCATTTCAGACGACTTTTTGAAGGAAAACACGAGCGAAAATTAAAAAAAATGTTTTATATGGCAAGGGAAAATAATTTTTCATAAATTTTCTTCAATATTGCCTCAATTTTGTGCTATAAATTAACTCAGCTTTAAAACTTTCCAACAAACGCGTATCTTCGCGCGTGTTTCGGGGAACGGCTGCACTTGTAAATTCAGCCGAATAATATAAAATAATTTGTACAGGACTTATCAGCAGACTGTTGGTCCACAAAATAGATGAATTTGTTGTATTTCTAATAAACGGGTTTAATTCTCTCCCTTGCTCTATACCCAACCCTTATTCCTTGCATCGCTCACTGGCGCCATCAATCGATGTGTGAGATGAAAGGCTGACTTGAAGAGGTGATGATAGGCATCGGTTACATTATGCTTAGCATCAAAACGGTGACCCTTTCGCGTGTCGCCTTTCATGTTACGTAAAGTAATCGATCAGACATGCTCATTTCCCGCCTTCTTGGACACGTGTCCCTTCTCCACGGAGGGGACCGTCCTCCAACCCACAAAGCGGATCGGTGTTTTTGTTGCCTTCTCTTGTGTGTGTGTGTTGAATTTTTTTGGTCAGGACCACAGCGTCATCATCAGCCGAAAAAACACTATTGTAGACAACGGTTTAAACGATCGATTAACGCCATGGGAAGAAATTCGATCCGCAAGCACACGCTACACTCTTGAGGTGACGACAGTGTGGTGCATAAGCAACAGCAAAAAAAAATACTCAAAAGTAAAGCAAACCTCCTCACTTGGTTGGACACCTTTTTTGCGGTGTGGAACATTGGTTTGACACCTTCGGTGTGAGTGCATCGTTGATTAGTAGTGTTCTAGTTTTAAGCTTTTTTTGCCCTGCGCCTCGCACTGCACATAAGCATAGATATGCATTAAAAAGTCATAAAAATCCGCTTGTAACGCTGGAGGAATCAAGACAGCGACAGCGAGCGACCAAGTTGGTTCCGGAGCAGAGGAAACTCTATATTCTAATAACCCTTCCCTTCAAGGACAAACGCTATTTGTAGGGTTGGGCAATGCGGTGAGAATGTAGCGTGTAGTTGGTTCGTTGGCCATCAAGATACCAACGGAGTTGGAGTCACCGTCTCTCGCCACTGTAACGCCCACGGGACCGCTAATTAATCCGAACGAACAACGCTGGTGGACACGATTTACTACCGTGCAGTGCGAACCGCACTCTGTCCCTTTGGGCCAGTGGTCAGCCTATTTTAGGTCGTCGTTCGCGCGATTGCGAAAGCTGCCGTTTCGAGCAGGTATCAAATTTCTTCGCCCATTCGCTGGAAGGGTTATTCCGTATTCTTCCGTGCCCGAAGTCAACACCCTGTCCGGCGCTGTGTAGCCAGATTTTCAAGCTAGGCTTCTTCGATGGATGTTGGATGGATCACTACGGTCGTCATCTTTGTCATTGTGAGAGTGTTTTTAGGGTCTTTGAATACCACACATATCTGCAATGATTATCTTCGAAGTACAAAATGTCCCCCCAAAGAAAAAAAAAAAGTAGAAAATCACCCAAATCGGCATTCGAATTCGGCTCCATTACCCTTCGGGATCGATGTAGATCAATCATCACATCCGGTAAAGGCTACCGGGGTACGTTCGCTAATCTTCACACCAGCCAACGAACGCAGCCCAGGTTTTAAGGCTGCTGATGGTGGTGGTTGTTCACACAGTTTCGCAGTCGTGACAAATTGATGGATTGTCCGATACGGCTATAGGACCGGACTGCCTATGAGAAAATCTACCCGGTCTCAAGGCTTTCTCTAAAACCCAACGCGACCACCTATAGCTCCGACCGATTTGTTGTCGATTGTGGAGATATTTGGTTACGGTCCTGTTGTGTCCACCCCTTCGAGTCTCCCCCCTCCCCGGATTGGGTGGACAGGATCGGTAACGTGCACGATCGCGCTGAAGCCGCGTGTGAAGTGTGATAAATTATTTAATGGATTTGTTATACGACTGTGAAACACGACCGTTGCGTTGAAGGATTCGGTTCTCGGGCCGTGCATGCCCAAAGGCCACCAAATCTGCGCCCGGGTAACTATGGGCGAGCGTGTGTAGAAATATTGTCTTGTCTTGGGAAGCGAAATCCTCACCTCACATTTCGTGTCTTGAATTTTGTACGACAGTGTTTTAGTGTTTTGCATCGTGTTACGAGATCTTCCGCGCGCGCTGCCTGTTCGAATGCGCAAGCACATGTCCAACCGTGCGTGTGTGCGTGCCTGTTGGGTTTGAAATCGATCGCCGTTTTTTTTTAAATGTTTTTTGTTAGGTTTTTGCGCCTTTTTTTGTCTTCCCCGTGCGCCATCTTTGTTTTGGGGCCGGTTTTGGATATTTTTTTTTCTTCCTTACGGTACGGTGAGGTTGGGAGGTACTACTTTCCAATCACTGCCACCCGATCGAAAAGGTATCGGTATCAGTTTTCTAACCTCGTGTCCCGCTGCCCACTGTTTCTTATTCCCCGCGGGCGTTTGGGCTGGGTTGTGTTTTTTTTCTTCTCTGTGTTAGTTAATACTTTTGTTTTTATTAATACTAATTTATTGGTTTACACTCGATTATCGACCAGATCCGATTTGCCGCAACCGGTCACGTGGTTGTCTGGGACAGCCCGCGAGCGTCTTCCTGTATCGAAAATGCAAAGCAACGTCTGAGCGTGACGGTGGGCCTCAAACAACAGCATACGAAAGGAAGTGGTGTGGGTATCATCTTTCCCCGATTCCCTCCAGCAGTGAAACGGGTGGCCACGGTTCGCGAGGAATTAATTGCTGAAATTTAGAAGTATTATATGTTCAGCTGACCCATACGCTTGGCGTGTGGCAGCGAGGGTCGATGCTGGTGGAGCTTTCGTACACCTTACCGTGACGTTACCTTGGTAACGAAACTTGGAAAGATCAGCATGCTTTAGGACATTGTAAACCGATTCATCATTCGATTGATCTTCCGGGGTTGTAAATATGCTTAAACGGATTGTAATTTTGTTGTGATAGAGCGTTGGAATTACATAGCAACTGTTCAATACTCTGATTGGATCGCTTCAGTTCGATCGATTGAAAGAATCACCAAGAAACCGGTGGTGGATATTGCTTATCATCATTCGAATCTTAGGTTGCTCATTGCTTGCTAAGATGTGTATTGCAAAATAAAGCGACTTGGTATGACTTGGTATGGTAGCGGCGCCGGTCTTCACATGAAGGGACCAGTTCAAAGTCCTATCCAGACCAATCCCCTGCAGCAAGGACTGCGACTATCCGGCTACGTGGTAATAAAATTAGTCTAGTAAGCCATGTAAATCATGGCTTCAGGCATGATCTAGTAGGTCGTTACACCAAGAAGAGGGAGAGATGACCTTGAGAGAAGGATAGTAGATTCTTCAATAAAAAAAAAATCTCACACAAAACTAGCCCAAGTCGAAGAATTGTGAAGTCTTTTCCAGATCAAGTTGTTGTTGTTTATATTATTAAAGAGATTTTGGGCCGATTGGTCCAGAGCAAGTGCCAAGCAGAATACGACAATAGCAGAATGTTCGAAAAAGTAACAAAGTAACAATATCAACACAGTAAAAAGTCCATAAAGTAGAGCACAAAGTGGTAGCAGTATTCATCTTCAAACAACGGGATTAATTAACTTCATGGTACAAACCTCACAGCACAAAGCAACTCAAGAGTATTGGTAACGGCGTTGGTGTTCACTCGAACGGACCGGTTTAAAATCCCATCCGGACCCGTAACAAGGATTAACTATTCGACTACGTGGTAAAATAGGTCTAGTCAACCAGAAATGGCAGGTATTACCTAGTAGAACGGAGGTACAAATGTCCTACAAACTGTTATGGAATGTCCGAATTCGAAGAACACGGCGTCCAATACTTCATTGCTAATGATGTTACCTGTAGCTTGTTGACGTCATCGTGAGGGTGTTAGAATTTCTATTCAACCTCAAGATGTTTTGAAATCTACTAAATGATTGGATCGGAACGTAGTTTTGGTGTTACTACTCTCTTACTCTAAGGTCTTAAGTCCAATATCCCATATCCTAGGGATTTTAGAACGATCTTCGTTAGTAGAGTCGTAGATACTTATAACTCCTCGTTCTCGATCTTGTCAATCTCAAATTGCAGAGCTGCTTTTGCCGATGTTAACTTTTCAAGCTTATGATGATCTAACGTTTCGCACACAGATGTCTATTGACATGAGGATGAGAGCCTCGATAGACAAACTTTTCATTAAAACATCATTAGAAGCCCTTTAGAAGCCTAGATATAAGATAAATGCCTTATTTCTTCAAGGTTAACTCCAGTCAGGTAAGATCACTTTTACAGGTTGATTAAATACTGAATTTATTTTTTAGTACGATTTAGATTAGATTACTTCCAATAACCTGATAAATAGCCTGATCAGTTATAGAATATCAAGATCTACCATATTAAATGCTTCAATATCTCTACAGTTGTTCTCAAATTTATAGGTTCAAACTTAAAACAAGAACTAGGCGTAATCACGTCCGTAGTAGGGATGCATCATTCTATCGTTGTTTGTTCCGCGTTCATGGTATGGGCTGTCGAGCCATATTAATTAAGGAGGTAGAGCTCTGTGTTATGTCCTCGCAGCTGGTCCAATGCTGGAATGTTCTACCCAACTACCCTGCTGTAAATGCTTTGGGACGATTTTCTCTAGGGTTGATGGCCGTTTCGTGTTGCAGTTTAAAGTTTCATGTGCTCGTGTATTCGTATCCTGTAGCCACGGTGCCGACGTAATTCAGTAGAAGCGCTGTAACTGAATGCTGACAAAGTATATGCGTTAAAAAAACACACACAAGAGACGATACTAAACAATGGTAAACTGGCCGGTAGTGTTGGTTCCAGAGGTGGTTGTCCATGGAAATACGACGCCGTGCATGAGTGGAGATGTGGAGAAGGATTCTGGCGCATTGCAAAACAAAGTCCGTACAGGAAATTGGACGCTTTTTCCTCGGTTGTAACGTCAATTCTGACACTTTCATATGGCCACATTCGAGGCAGAAGTTTTACACACGCCGCCACGTACGGTTGGTTTTCGGAAAGGATATTTTTTGAACGCTCCACAATCACAAAACCTGCCCAAAAGTAGTACCATTTCCGTGTTCCGTGTAGGTTCCCGGTAGGTGCATTTTTGCTGTGCACCGCGTGTGTTTGTATGTCGAATGTGTTTGGATTCCATTTAATCATGTATTTAATATCCACTACCGAACGCGTTTCGTATTTCAATTACATTCAATCGGGACAGAAACTGGTCCGGGATGACATTGACTCACACCCGCACGGTGTGACATCGAGCGGAATCGGCGGTGTCTCGTTACCTGTACAGCTAAACGAAACACCTTTTGCTGTTGGGTTTCAATTTAATAAAATAATGACATCCTGGGCCATGTACGGCTCAGGACGATCCTGGAATAGCGCATTAAATCGAGCTCTACTTACGTATTTATTTACAGGAGCTGGCCGAAACGGCTATGAATGATATACTGGGCTGGTACGGGTACGACAGTGTCGATCGTCTCGAGCTTGCAGCTAACAACGTACCGTCGGCCGCTGCATCCCACGTCCACGAGGAGGATGGTTCGGGAGTTTGCCTGAACCCGGACGGCGAACCATCCATCTCTTCCGCCTCGTCCAAGACGAAACCAACCGCTCAAGCATCGTTGATGCCGGCAGCATCGAAACATCATCATCATCATCTGCAGCAATCCTCCATCGGTGGTCAGTTTCTTTCGCGACAGCCGGACGACCTGACGATCAATCCGCTCCCATCAACGTCATCGAACAGCGAGCGGCGTGGCCGAGAAATGACACCCTCGCTAGCTGGTCGTACCGGGCTCCCAGGATCTCCACCGGCAACTGCACCAACGTCGTCAACAACGGCACGGAACGGTATCGTCTTACATCATCAGGCGCATCAGCACCACCACCATCATGCACCGGTGCCGGCCGGCGGTGGTGGTGAAAGTTCCACCTCGGAGAAGGACAGTTCGCGGGAAAGCTCCAAGAGCCCGATGCTGATGAAAATGCTCGACAAGCAAGGTAAGCAGGCCACCCAGGCCCAGGTGTGCCGTGACCGTTACCGGTATCTATGACTAATGGGGTTTCTAAAGGGGCTCCACCCCGGGTGGAACGTTGCGGCGTAAGATTAAGATGCATTGACCATCAACATGGCCGTAACGTTCCCGATGTATCAAATGTATCGTATCTCATCGACGACGCTCGGTACGTTATCGGATATTTAATTAGAGTTTTTGATATATGAACAAATGGTTTTCAGTGTTTCTTAATTGGAGCATGGTAAGTCATATATGGTGACGTGTATGGAAATGGTTCACAGTTCGCCGATTTTTACCAACATGCTGTGTAGGGGTCTTCAACACTTCCAACTCGTCACAATAGCACGCAGTTGCAGATAGTTTTGTAGTCCAAGAAAGGTCTTGCATTTCTGTCTCAAAGTCCTGTTCCTTATTGGTACTGCTAGTATGCGAGATACTGGTCTAGGTCTGCCATTTATTGCTTTTGGCAACTACGAATAGAGTTTGTTTTAGTAGTCATAGTGTGGGTAACTAGTGGCACCGCTGGAGACGTAATAATAAATATTTTACGTCTCTTATTCTACCACACAACTTTCAAAGAAACAACCCACTAACATGTATAGACATTTACCCTAACAGCCTATAAAAATCGATGGAAAATTAAGGCTTTGCTGATAAAAGGCACTGTTGGTAAATTCATTCTCCGATAATTTGGATAACTAAAATCAACAAGAAAGAACAAGAACACTGATGATAACACCAAAGAAAAATGCTGAAGTATAAAAACGTGTGTAATACTATGAAAAATGATGCACTATCTTTGGTAAAACTACTAGAAAAGGTATGCAAAACTGAGAGAAAAACATTTAGTAACTGTTTGGCTATGACTCCGGTGTTAACTCCAGAATAATCCGGAGTCAAACGCGGAGTCGTGTCCGGAGTAATCCGGAGTCGACTCTGGAGTAATCCGAAGTCAACTTTGTAGTAATCCGGAGTCGACTTCGGATTACTCCAGAGTCGTCCAGATGCGGAGTCGTCTCCGAAGTAATCTGGAGTAGATTCTGAAGTAATCCCGAATTTATGTGAAGTCAAATCCGGAGTCGAATCGGGAATAATATCCGGAGTAAAATCCGAAGTCAACTTTTTGGAGTAATCCGAAGTCGACTATGGAGTAATCCGGAGGTAAACCCGAATTTATCCGACATAAAATCCGGAGTCGAATCCGGAGTTATATCTGGAGTAAAATCCGAAGTCGATTTTGGTCTGATCTGGAGTGAATTCGAGACATTTCGCGGAATTGAATCCGGATTTTTAGTTACGGAATCCGGAGTAGATTTATGAATCTCCCATCACTAGTTCCAATTGAACCTTGAACCAATTGAACCTCACACATTCAGAGGCTGCAATTAACACGGTATTATTCGATGCAGTTATTAATTTTCATGGCATAAATCCATAATGATGTACCGTGAAAATTCTACCGCTGTATTGGTTCCAATATTACGAAATTGAATCGTTCCTATCCGATTCGGTGGAGAAAAAACGATGCCTTTATTTGACTGTTTGCGGCCAATACGGTGCAGGAAACCTTGTTGTAATTCTAGGATTACGGCCTCGTTGTACCTTTGCATGAGATGAGCAGGAACCATCAGAACCATTCGGGAGTTCCAGGATAGAGGCACCATATGCTTTTGGGTTCATTAAATTCGCGAAAAATTCCACTTCCCGATAAAGAAGATAGTGCATATCGATGGAGTGGAACATCGCGGAATTGATACTTTTCTATGCCACGCGTAGCGCCCGGTCGGTGGTAGCGTCCCGATGGACAGCGAACTCGTTCGGAACGGGAAACGAACATTGGCCATTGGGGCATCATTTTTAAGGGTTCGTCTGCATCCCGGCAGGTACCAGGTTGAAATTGAATCCAGTCGAATTCGGTGAAATGGGGTTGGCCGTTGGCATGGAATTGATTAAGGCTGGTTGGTCATTATTTTATGATTTCTTTTTTTTTAGGCTGGAATCTTTACATGGCCAATGCGTTGTACGAACCTGCGTGAAAGATGATGATCGGAACCGCACTCAAAAATTGTGGTGGCCAATACCGGTTAGCCGATGGCACGGTACCGTACAAACGCACACCCAACCAGTCAAAGTAGAATGGCTGTGGTCATTAACATTTCACGCTCACATTAGCTAAGCATGATGCACTCTGCAAGCAGTAGTGATTATTAATAATGAGCACCAGGGATTGAACAACGGATGCGCCATTATTCATTGCTATTCTACAAACAGCACAGAGTCAATCCACTGTTGAAACATAATTAATGCCGGTGCGTATGAGAGTTCAATAAAACGACCGAGCAAGTTCGGACCGGAGTTTCGAAGTGCAATGTAATTATTTACGGGGAAATCAGTGAATGGACAAATTGTTCTGGGAATTCATTAACGAATGCAGCAGCACAATACTTAATATGTTCTTGCGTAACGTACTGGTACTTTGGAAAAATACCTAAAAATTCCACCGGATAATACATTCTTTTCGGCGAAAGTTATACTTCTCCTTCACATTTTGACACAGGGCACAGGGAGAGAGAGAGGAAAATGTCCTCCAGATATATAGACTTTAGGGTACTAATCAATACCAATACTCCAGATATTGGGAAAGTGCGGTCCGCGGGCAAAATACAGCCTGCCAATAGATTTGACTCGGAACGATAGAATATGTTGAAAGGCCTGTTCAAACAACGCATGGTTCCTTCACCACGCCACTAATAATGTATTTCATGTGAGTCATTGTTTTATTCGAAAAGAACGGCCAGGCCGTATTGCTTATAACTGGTATAAGCACTGGTAATCTAATATACAATTTGTTTGAAGACAGTGAAATGTCTCCTTTTCCCGGGTGTACTCGGTCGTGTTGCTGCGTAATGTTCCGTCATCCAATAGCGCGGTGCTTTTTCTAACAAGGGGTCTAGATCGTGATTAGGGTTGTGTCGTCTTACTGTGTCGTGACATCCAAAATTAAGCCGAAGTCACACAGACAATTAGTTCGGCAAAGTTCCATTGCTCAAAATCCAGGACCATAGAAAATGATCCACATCGTAGAATCCGACGCCACAGCCACATACCTTGGAGTCGATCTGACCTATACAGCTGGAGGTGTGCGCCCTATCCGGAAAGGGTAGACCTAGGGCTAGATATCATTCGAATGAATGAGCGATCATCAGAGATGCCAGAGAGCCAAGGCTTAAAGGAAACACATCTCCTGAGTGCCATGCAGTGTGACTGTGGCGCACAAAGGGGCTCGTGAGGTAGGATGAGCCTATCAAAAACAGCTACATCCGATGCAACCCTTTTATCGAAATTTGAAGAAAACAAAGAAAAAGTAACGTTGTTTATGGGAAAAGGTAATATTTGTTCCTCAGATTTCCTCGAGTTTCAAAGATGGAGGATTGGAAATAATATTGTAGTCTCCCATTTTGGCTCATTTCTAAAAGGACTCCAAGACAAAGTTCCATACCGTTTTGATTAAAATTTCACAACCCCGGAATGTAATGGGGTTAAACTCGTTTGGAATGATCGCCCCTTAGTTTCAGTATTGTTTCTACTATCTGGCCTCATTCGTGAAAAGTGTGATGACTCGAGAGTCTAGCCAAACTGAGGTGATATCATAGAATATTGATGCTTTCCGACTTCTTACAATGTAACTCGGAACGGCCTAGTGTCCGTGTAAGTGATCATTCGAGTAGCCTTTTGGTTGGTAATGATCTATCAGCTTTCGAAACACCCTATTCCATGTACATGCAGCATGAGAATTCTACTGAGGCACCTTCAGAGCCAGCAGATATTAAGGGCCCCAACTTCAATAAAACCAGAGCTAAAGGAAATAACTGGTGTCTTTAATTTATGGCGATATCTTATTGTACATTTAGATTCGTATGAGTTAGTTAGTTGTGATTGAATATTGGGCAATCTTTGGTTGTCATTAAAGTTTACTTAACCTGGGTTTTCACACAATGTGTGCACGATTATTACTTACGGCGGGTAAATCATTTTCCGTTCCATTATCCTTTTCCCAACAGAACAGACGTGTCAGTGGTGTCGTAAGGTAATACCGTCCCATCAGACCGGCATCTTGGGCACTACCGAGGGTATGATATTCTGCACCGAGGCCTGTTTCTCCCAGTCTCGCCGGGCGTCCTTCAAGCGTGCGAAAACGTGCGACTGGTGCCGGCACGTACGCCATGCCGTCAGCTACGTCGACTTCCAGGACGGTGCATCCCAGTTGCAGTTCTGCTCGGACAAATGTCTCAACCAGTACAAGATGCAAATCTTTTGCAACGAAACACAAGCGCATCTGGAAATGAATCCGCACCTGAAGGAGAAGAGTTCGTCCACCGGTAAGCAGGCGCAATGTTCCGTCCGTGGTCATTCAATGATAGTTAATTGCTCTTCTCACTATTTTAGGAAGTCTTATCACGCCAGAACTGTGGATGAAAAACTGCAAAAGCTGCTCGATATCGCCGGTGTCCGATCGGTCGGAGTCGGTATCACCCGTTCCATCGATACCGGTCCGTTCATCGCCGGAACCCTCACCCATTGCGCTGAGGTCTCCAACGCCGGTCAAAAAACCGCTCATCTCCGTAGCTCCTCCATCGAAGCTACTCTCCAAATCGCTACAACAAAGCACCTTGAGCCAAAGCCGCTCCAATCCAAAGCATTCGCGTAAGCGTCGTGCTGGTCATAGGCCACCAGGAGGATCACACGGAACCGCTGCATCCAAACGATCCACCTCGGCGCAACAAACTGAGTTCGGCAGTGGTATGAACAGCAGCTGCACTAGTATAAACAACAACAATTTGACCATCCCGAACAATAACCTAACCGGAAGTCCACCAAACATCGCTTCGACTGGACCTCCGAAATCTGCACCCAATGTACAGGATTTACGAATACTACAAAAGAAACATAACTCCGTGGTGAATCTCGCTTCCAACGACGGTCCATCGATGGTGGGCTTCGATGGACGCGATCTGACAGCAGTCGGAGGATCTCTTGGACCACCGGTTCCACCACCACCGCCACCACTTAATATCCCACCCCAGTTCCTTCCTCCTCCGTTGAATCTCTTGCGAGCGCCATTTTTCCCCTTAAATCCGGCACAGTTACGTTTCGGGAGTGGAGTCGCAAACTTACAGAACGCTCAACCTCCGATCCATGGGCCACCGATGGGTCCACCGCCGAGCCCACTGCCCGGTGGGCCGTTAGGTCCAGGCAATCGGCCACCTATACCAAACATGCTCGGTTTTAGCAGTGCTCCTCCCGTTACGATTCTAGTCCCGTATCCCATCATCGTTCCGCTACCGTTACCCATTCCCGTACCGATTCCTGTGATAGATTTTTTGAAAGCCGCCCTACCGAAGGAAGACAATGGGAATACAGAAGCTCGGTCCGAGCAAAACAAGACTACTGCAGATGATGGAAAAATGGAAACTGGTGGTGCGGCGGTGACGGTTGATAGCGACGAAACGATGGGCGAAGAACTCCCAGAGTCTGCGGTTGTGGAGGAAGATTCGGATGCGCCGCTAGATTTCACCGTTGGTGGGTCAGGAAAACATTCGGATCGAGACGTAGCGTCCAGCTCAACCAGAATTACTGTTTGGAGCGAATCGGAACACACAGTCCCCGTCGAAAGAACGAGCGAAACGATCGACGAGACGGCAACGTATGCACTTTCCACTATTGTATCAAACGGTTCCAGACCTATTTCGGCAATAGCGGGAGATGAAGATCAACGGGATGATTCGAAACATGAATCAGCGAAGAGATTATTGCCGAAGTTTAAAATAACCCGCCTGGAGGTGGGAAAACAACGTCCTGAAATGGGCGAAGGTAATGGAAGCGGTGAAGACCTACCAAAGGAGGAGACCGATATCGAACGCGAACGGAAAGAGATGGTGGAACGAAGTCGACCCTTACGGAAACGGAAGCGGCTCGTAGTGCCACAGCATCTGCACACAAAGCATGAACTGCAGGAACCTTCGAATGAAGGAACAACGGATGAACAGGAGTACGGTACAGGGATTGCGTTGCGGTCGGGTAATAAAAGTCAATAAAGGAATACGGTTCAACGTAGGGACAAATTAATGGTGCTGTATAGGATTGTTTTACAAAACGCTAGCTGTTAGTCAGTCGTACGATGTAATGGCCTCCAAAAGGATGCCAGATTTAGATTAGTGTCACCGTCACGGTAGGAATGAAATTCACCATCTTCCGGGCAGAGGATTTAAAACAGGAAGCGGCTATGCGTTTCTCTTACCTTTTCCTTATCGAGTCATAGATGTAGTCTTGTTCCCCGCTGAATAATAAAAGAACACAATAAGACCCCGTTTAGCGAGGTTGTATGTTCTGGCATACTGTATAGAATTTTATTCGTAGCAATTATTTCATAAGTAACCACGTACGAGAACCATAAGGATGGCGAAGCCCCACAATATAAATGTTTAAAAAAAACGTATGGAAATTTTATTTCAATTCAACGAAATGAGAAAAAAGCGTATCATATAGTAGGCGTGTTATCAGAACACGTGTGAGTGTTGGTGTTTCGCTTCAATGCGTTCATTTGTAAAGATCCCACAGTGAAATTTGTCCATCTTTTCCGGCGGCAGCCATCACCGGAGCATTCCACATGGTGACCTTCGCTTCAGAGTACGCGACATCCAACAATTCACCCTTGTGCTCGGTAAGTACGGCCAAGGGTCGAAGACTTTTCCAGGAGAAAATGCGCAACCTTCCATCCCAGCCGGAGCTAGCAAACACCTTCAAATCCTTCCGAATGCGTACCCGATGTACACCGGCATTTTTGATGCCAATTTCACTTTTGGGCATCAGCTGGTGCGACTTACGGTCGATTGAAAATACGGACAGTTTGTCGCTAGAACCACCGCAAACGCCACGGTTAGTGACCGGATCGTAATCGATCGTTTGAATGCAATCGGCATCATCCGTAATGTAATGGGAGGTCGAACCGACCGGACGTCCGGTACGGTAGTCCCATAGTACGAGCGTTCCCGACTCGTACCCGGCAAGCAGATAGCGCTGGCTCTGCAGTTCAATCGGCTGGAAGCACATTACGGTACCGTACGGTAACACCTTCTCGTCGTCGGCCGTCGGAGTCAAGCGCATCGTTTCGCTGAAGGTTTTTGCGCACAGGACGCTGATGGCTGCCCGTTCACGGGGTATTATCACAGTACTCGATTGTGCGTCGTATGCCAGACGGCAGTATCCAACGTGCTCGGAGGAGATTTCGTGGCGCAATAGGTATTCGGCATCGGCAAGTGTCCACAGCTTTACCGAACCGTCCTTTTCCTGAGTAATCAAGGCATCGGTGGAGTGTGCAAGGTTCAGGATGGGACTGGAACCTACGTTCAGTTGATATGATGTACGGTTTGTCTGCGCGGCAGCAAGCATAAACATAAGACAGTTAGATCGGTTTATATCAGCTTTGAGTCGTGAAGTTACTCGACCATACCTGCAACTCCCACAGCTGGACATTTCCTTTGTTCGTGCCGGCGTACAGGTGCTCCGGTGTGCGGAAACACAGGGAATAGTACGAGCAGTTGTCCGGCGAACGCAAGCAAAACACCGGATCCGGTGGAAGTAAGGCCATAGTTTTGTAGGATTTGGAAAATTTTGAACACACAAGGGTACGGTTTATTAATTGCGTACTGAACGTTGGCCTATCATTCCGAATTGGTCCGAAATGTGGAAAATGAATTAAATGCACCAAACACGTAAATAGAAACACAAACACAGAAAACAGCTGTTTATTGTTGTTGTGCAAAGCTAGCCGCTTATTTGACAGTTAACAGTGAAGTATTGAACGTAGGGGCTCTTAAACGCAAACATCGTGACGATATACTGACACCTAGATGGCGCTGTTGTACTAATTTTGATTCAAATCGGTTTAAAACGCTCGTTATGAGGTTGGATATGAGTTTTATTTTAGAAGCGATAAATAGTATCGCGGTAACCAAAAGTTGTTTACAAACATCCAGAAGCAAATATTTGAGTGATTTAAAAAACATCAATCATTAAAGAATTGTCACATTTTTTAATTATGATTCATAATAGTGGTGGAGTTTATTGACTAAAAACCCCTATTCTATTGTGGTGTTATAAGCAAAAGCTGTGCGTTTTTTGCAGATCTGCAATTGGCGTAAAGCAATTAGTTTTTACTAAACACATTTGTTGAACTTTAAACTTCTTCATCAACGCTGATCATCATCATTCCAATGGAATAGGTCTTTCTGTAGATCTGAAATGATACATACATTTATATTGGAACTATCGCTTCACGTTCAACCAAATAAATTACCTCAAAAAATGCGCGCATATTAACGGTCCCAAAGCCGTACGAAAGTCGTCCCGGGTGTTGCGAAGCCATCAGCAACAATCTCATCGCCTTCTGATCGGTGGCCTCCATATTGTACCAGGGCACGTTATAGATCGCAACCGTTAGTTCAGCGCACTAAAACATGAAAAAGTTCGGCTTCAATTAGTGATATGTGGTGCCACCAATGAGGTAAAAAGCTTTCACTCACTTTTATGTCAAAAACTTGCCCCAAAGCACAGCTAAAGAATAGTTGTACTGTTAGCATGCCAAATAGAAAGTAGCCCGGGTACCAATCGGGAACCTGTAAGCAAGAGCGAAACACTATCAACCTGTTTCAATCCATGCATTGTAAGCATAATTGCTACTGTCTTACAGCCACTATCACCACAATGATGCTGACCAGCTGACAAAAGATGCATCCGAAAACGACGAAAAAGTGCAACTCGAACAGGCTGCACATGCTCTTGGAGTAGCTGGAACGAGACACAGCGATACAGTGATGCGGTTAATGGGCGGTTGGCCACCGTTCAAGCTCGCCCTACTTACTTCAAATGGTCGACATGATGTTCGATGATCGCTTGTATGCGGGTCCGTATCACACCGGTGTGCCGTCCGTCGGTGTTCGCGGCACTCAGCTGACCCAGCCGATCCAACTCGAGTCGTAACATGTCGACCTGCAGGCAAGCATTTTGCAGAAACATAAAGAAAGCACACTCGCTGGAAACGATTCCGGCCACCATGAGAGTGCTTTGGAATAGCTGAAACGCATAGTTCAATGCGAACCCCTTCAGATGGTCTATACCGACCGTGGGAAAGAAGAATCCGAGCGGGAGCGTGTATTCGACCACAATCGACCAAAGCAGCGCGTACACGAAGATGAGGATGGCCGCAGAGCAGGAGCAAAACCCAAACAGCGCCATCAGCAGGTACGTGTTCTGTAACATCTGGACGAGCAACGCGTCCTGTTCCGGATCACCGTGGAATCGTTCGAAGAATTGTACCATGAACAGGTGCATCCTAATAATACCCGCATGGTCTTTTAGGAATGCGTGCATCTTGATCCAAGCGATTCCCACGTACAGAAGCGTGCAGAACAGGTACATGAAGTCGACCAAATCACCGTAGCTTGTGTACAGATTGTACAGGTTGATGCAGAAAAACACAACCGTGTCCAGTAGCAGCAGTCGGAGATGCAGATTTCCCTGGGAAAAGTTTGGTGAGAAGATGTCGAGCCCGAGAATACCCGCGACACGGTTGACTACTTCCAGTATGGCGTCGTACTGCCTGCGGGGATCCAGCGACACACGTTCGAGGCGACGTCTCACGACGGTACGGAGTCGTTCCACTGGGTACATCCTTAAGCGCTCGTTACGCTTCCGCGAATGGTTGCGAATTAAGCGCTCATTCCCTTAGGTAGTGCTGCAAGGTTTGATTTAGTAGTAATTTGAATATTGTTTAATTTATGTTACGATCAATTAACAACCGTTTGTTTTTTTTGTCTGTGAGCTTCTGTGCGATACCTTGTGGGCAAGATTAAATCGATGGGAATTGATCAAATGTTTAATTTCGCTTAATTAAATTGCTCGTTTTTTGTGGCAGCGTTTTAAAATGAATTATTAAGCTCAATTAAAAAGAAAGGCGGGTAGTTTTTGTGATATCATGCACCATCGGAACGAACAGTGTAAAGTGAGAGTAGAATAAAAAGTAGATAACATAGGAGTATTAGAGCATCATCCATTTATTACGAAACGATACGATGAACTTTGTGTCACGTAACATACAGGTTGTTTATGAAATTCGCGATTCATATGGACATGACCGAATGAAGTTATTGTAGGGAATTTGTAGTGCTAATTAGTTGCCATCTAGTTGTAAATCCTCACATGGTAGTCGTGAAAGTTTCATCCAATGGCTAAGAATCTGAACGCTCAATCAATCTGGACCGAGAAGTAGGCATCTTCATCACGAATGGGTTTGGTTAAGGTTTATACACGTCAAGGTTTATGGTTAAGGTTTATATACTATACACTACAGTATATTGGGAATCAAAATTAAATGACATCTATGACCTTTAGCTGGAATAATATTAGTATTGAAATTCGTACCAACTAGTGTACCTACGCTTCACACCAAAACATGTACTGAAAGAATAATCACAAAGGGATATGGATGTAGTAATTATAATGGATGGAAAGTTTATATAGACTGATGGAGTTTCCAATACCGATATATCGAGAATAAATTAGGATGAGGTTGGAATTCATACTATTAGCATCTTCTCGCTCAGTAGACCCAAATGAATTGTGGTCAAAGTATCTGCATGCCAGGGATTCTCACCCAGCTGGAGAGAAGAGTATCAGTTGTATCGGCAACGACCTTGAGGTGATAGGAAAGGAGTTCTACTATATTGGAAAGATTGAACCACCGCACAACAACATAGTAGAGGCTTATGGAGGTGTATTGTTGTGATTATTCACGCATACTAACGGCTCCCCAGTATGCTGCGATTCAGAAAAATATTCTACAGTACATATCCTGTAGGTGGCCAAGGTAGAAAGGATATGATAATTAGGGATCTTGATGCGGATGCCGGACTCATGTCCTACCAGGAAGAAGCTCATCAGAGATCTGTTTGGCAAAAGGCGTAAAGTACCGCCGCGAGCTCGTTGGTTAAATCAAGCCGGAGTTACATCTGTCAGAGTTTGGATGCCGCCGGAGGTAGATTAAATCAGCGTTGAACCGAGTTTCCTGGAAACGGATTGATGATCTCCTAAACACTATGTATTAAGTAAGTATCAAAAAATCGAAATATAAATAAAATCTTTTAAAATGCAGAAATTTCTTTCGAAAATCGTTTTCACTGGAAAATTGTACAAAGGTCGACCAAGTTGTCACGTCACAAAGGTCAAAGAGAACTGAAATTCTCAATTCTCATTCTATTGCGCTACGTTATAAATGATTGCAACCATTACGCAAAATTTGTTCATACTGACTGAGGCATTTATTTCACATACATTATATGTTTTAAGTATATGTATATATATATAATATATTTTACGATGTATATAATCTTTTGTCTTTTTTTTTTGTTTGGTTTTCATTTTCAATATCCAGTATAATAAGAGCTTTTGTTTTCGTGTCTGTATCTGTGTCCGTGTTAAGTTGTTGTTTTGGTTTTACTTTTTCGTTTCCCATTTCCATACTCATGTGTGTGTAGTTTTGCACGTTCACTCCGTCACCCTTTCGCGGCCTTTTTTATGCCTTTAAAAAGGTAAGAATATTCTTCCTTACATTCTCCTCTCATTTCACTGTTATTTAGTGAAGTATTTTTACATTTTCTGTTTTGTTTTCCTTGTTCTGTTTTTTTCTCTTCTTTTTCCTCCCGTCATTGCATTTGGACTTGTGGATTAGTTGTTTCGTAATAGCTGCACCAGTTGTGTTAGGTTTTTTTTCATTTTCTTTTAACAATTGCAATTGTTTTGTTTTGATTTTGCCTGTTTTTGTTGTTCTTGTGCCGTACATACTGTTTTTCAATGACGTGCATAAAACGAGTTAAAAAAAATCTTGAATAAAGTTGTTTCAGATGTGGTTGTACGGATTCAGATTGCAATTGTTTTGCTGTTGCCGTTTAAGCAAACAATATGGGACACTGAACATTTCCACCATGGTTTTGTTTTGCCATTACTTTTGCACTTTTCTTTTATGCATTGTTACTTTTGTTGCAAGTTTTGCTTTGTTTTGCATCATTTGCACTAGTTTTCATATAACTTTCGTATTCTGGTTTGTTGCTTTAGTCGGTTGTTGTAGTTTACAGGGGGTAAAATAACAAATGAACAGAACACTTTCATCGTGGTGAACGTAATGTTTGAAAACGAAGCGTATTTTTTCCGTGCGATTACACTGTATCGTCCAACGCACACACACGTACACCGATAAAGTGTGTGTTGGGGTTTTTTTATGCTTGTTTTAGTTTGTTTGCTTTAGTGTGTTACACTTTATTTCTTTATGCGATTCCTATTTGCCTTGATGCTAATTGTCCTAAACCGTCACGTTCAATCGGTTTTCGTTTGAATTGATCCTGTTTTATTTAAATAACGGATTGAGTAACGTTCTAGCTTCTGTTGTGCATTTTATCGATTGGTTTGAATGTTTGCACGGTAGCAGTGTTGTAATTACACTCTGCCGCTTTCCTTTTTTGTTTTTGCTTTGTTTCGATGACCTTATAACAATGGTTCATCATTTTGTCACAACGGTTCGGTGCTCATTTCTGGTGGAATGGGAAGAAAAACCAGTGGTCAGTTTGAGAGGTGTTGATAGGGGAGGACAGGGGGAGGGGAGGGGACTTAATATCTTTATCGGTTTAATGTTTCAGCTCATTCACATTGGCCGGTGTCGATTGTCATGTTAGCGTTTTGCGTGTGTTGTGTGCGTGTGTGTTTTGTTCATTTTGCATTTTCGCTTCGCATTGCTTGTTTTATATGACGCGAACGCAGTAACGGATCGTAACCTTGTGTTACGCATGTGTACGTGTTTGTTTTTACTTTTTTATTTTCGTGCAGTTCTGGAATAGCTCGATAGTTGCATTTTGCAGGCAAAGTTTAAAAGTTTTGAAAAGAGCAATTCGTTTGTTTGTGTTACTTTTTGGGGGAGCGGTTCAATTGTGGGTGAAACATTTCCTTTTTTCTCTTGCCGTGTGGCTAGTTGCACCTTCGTTTCGTGTGTCAGTGTGTGTTTTTTTGTTGTTGCAATTGTAATATTTGTTACTTTATGGAGTTTTTGTTTTAATATGCGTATAGTTACACGTTATTCGTCACACTTGTTTTGAAAAACACTCCATTCCTTCTCGGTTTGTTGGATGGTTTTTAGGAATGCGTGCTCTGTAACCGTTTTACTTTACAACATTGGCGCCTGATAGTTCGAGTCACGATCACTGCCGACGTGCCGCAGTGGCGTTCTAGCGCTATTCCGATATCCGGTATCGGTTATGCGGTGGCGGCCCTTCCCCTAGTGACTAAATGATTATTTACAGCAAGTCTTTTTCTTTGTATCGTTTTTATCACGTTCACCTTTTGCTACCTTCGCTGCCCCATTTTTGTTTGCCGGTTAGCTTTGCGTGGGCGCTTTAGACTTTGTTTCGCTTTTAGGCTGTTTTATTTTTTAGATGAGTTCTTTCAATGGGTACTGCTTTCGGCTTTAGGCGTTCATTTTCCGTATTTTGTATTCTTTCTACTTTATTTGTTCATCTTTTTTTCTTCTCCCTCTAAGCTAGCGAGCCTTTGGCTAACCAGCTTCGATTAGGTTTTTTTTTTGTTATTGGAACTGTTCTTTGGTTTTTCTGCTGTGTTCACATGCGAGTGCTGGTTAGGTTAAATATCCTTCGCCCTTTCATCGGTCCGCTGCACATCGCCATTGTTGCTTATCGTCTGGATGTAATAGTAATAAAAAACAAACGATATTCTAAACTTGGCAAATGTACATTACTCACATCGATAAAACTTGTGCTTATGGTTCGCACACGTTTCGCCATTCGTTTCGTCTCGTTCCTTTCTACTCCAGCTTCGCTGCTTCCCTTACATGCTAGTTTTGGATTTCTAGTTTCTTGTATGTTTTTTTTGTTGGTAAAGTGCAATATCAGTTGTTGGTTTCTTCTTCTTACACGCTAAATATTTAAGTGCATTTGTTAATGGTGCTTTTTGGTGGTGCATCACAACACTTAAGAAAAGTGCGTTATAGTAAGCTTTTCGTTTTGTTGGTTTGTTTTATTTTGTTATTTATAATGAGCTTTGTTAGCATTTTTGTTTTCATTTTGCTTCTCACATTCGTTCTTGTGATTATTTTTCATTTCCGTTTGACATTTCTTATCGTACCGTGTTTAGTTGTTGCTCTTTTCATTTTTATTTTGTTGTTTTTTACTCGGCTTTTCCTTTCTGCTTGTTTTGTTCAATTGTTTTTTATCTTTCTTTGTCTACTTTTTTGTTTGTTTTGTTTCGTTTTTAGTTTTGCTTTTTCATTTATAGTTTATTTTTTCATTGTGGGCAAAAAAGCCATAATTTCATCAAACCATACAAACACACCCTAGTACTTACGAATGTTTTGTTAAAAAATGTTAAAATTTTGATAACTGAAGTGTAGTAAAAAGTAAACCTACTAAAATGATGTAAAAACAACCAATTTACCAAAAAATAAATAACAAAGCGTTTGAAATGGTGTAAGATTCATGCTTTATCAGACGCTTGGAAAATGCTTTACGATGTGTCCAGTGGTGTCGATTTCACGAGGGTTCGACCACATTTATTTATTATCAACCAAATGTGCCAAAAAAAATCTGTGCTGGTCAACGTGATAAATATAGCACAACCATTTCGTAACCTGTATCACAGCACATAAGTTCCAGCATGGGTCATAAACCATATTTTTCGTTGCTAAAGTGTCGTTCTGCTGTTGAATGAGACTCTTATGTGCTGTGGTGTAAAAGAGAAATCCTTTGTCACACACCCGAATATGGGACGTCTTCATTTGGAAGTGTTTTACAAGCTGCCGGGAACTAATGGGTTGGAAAGTTCGATTTATTCGAACTCAGCAGAGGAGAGTTGAACAGAGCAGAGCATGAGCAGGTCCCATTGCGTGGTGTGTCAGTTGCAACGCGTCACACACAGCAGCGAATGGATAACTCACATCTAATGAAGGCGTCACAGCGGTGACGTCATTAGCTCCATTTTCCGCGCGCGCATGACCCCGGGACTGCGGTTGGGTTGGGTGTACCGTGTCGTTTTGATCGGAGTTTTATAAAGCTCGAGCACATCCTTGCCGGTAAGCAAAGCGAGCGACAACGCAAGTGGGATGGACCCGAGCGATAAATAAACGCCTTCGCATGGTGGTACAAAGTTTCGTTGATGACGTTGGCCAGTGTGAAGGGCACGCCACGCCAGGAAAAGGGGCACATAGCACCGTTTTGCTGGCCAAGCCCGTTGTCGAAGGACGAAACTATTAGTGCACGGTTTTGACCGCACCCTGCGTTACGTTACCGGCGGTGGTAATTCGATTCGTACCGAAGCTCCATGGCGTCAGCGATTATTGGTGGCGGTTCCCAAAATGAAGCAAAACCGTGGGAGGGAGTTTTGTTTTTCGCTCGGGGAGGTTTTTTTTTCTCTTGACGCACTAAAATACGTGGGAAGCCGTTTGACATGAACGCAATTCGTGGCATTTGGAAGTTTCATTGTTTATGTCTTTCGCTTCACTGGGAGCCGGGGGAGGTAGGAGATGAGATATTCCGGGAAATAAAGCGACCATCGACGATATACTTCTACGTTGTTGGATGTTGAAATTTCGGCAAAAAATACGGAAAGGAAAATATTTGTTCTATTGAGGTTGTTGGGCAAAAACTGTTGAGGAAAGCGAGTTTTAGAATATTTCCTACGAATCGTCGCAACACTCAGTTTTGTAACTTTTGGACAAGGTTTTTGAGATGAAATGGTAAAGTTTTACCAATATATTGATTAATTTCAAGTTTTAATTGAACATGAAGAAGTAGATGTAGATTGTTTAAATCTTCTTTCGAGCTTTCTGTCAACTGTCACGTAAGAAAAACCTTCACTCGAAAAAACTCTTGAACTTGAAATGAATATGGAAATGGCACCAAATTCCTTAGTTGAAATGGAACGTATTTTTTTCGAACCATTCAACACGCCGTTAAATACTTTAAATCACAATAGCAAGAATTAATCGCTCTACAAAAGATTAAGCTTCAAATTGAATGCAAAAGTAAATTTTATTCCGTATTTTGAAGGTTCTTGAATCTTCAGAGATTCAAGAATGTTGCAAGGAACAAAATGAAAAATTGTATGGCCGGGCCGGTAGTGTATTGGTAGTGGCACCGGTCTTTACACGCCAGAACCGGTCCAAATCCCATCTAGAACAATCTTCCGTACACAGAACTGACTATCCAGCTACGGATAAATAAAAGTAAAAAATAGTCAGAAATGGTAGGCCCAGACCGCTTGAGGTTGTTGTGCCGATAAAGAAGGAAAAGAAACCCGAGCACTAAATAACTAGCAGTATTTAATCTTTATTACAAATTCTTATTTCAAGAACAGAACAAATAAAAATGATCCGAAAATCGTGTTTCAAGAGAAATTCAAGAGTCCTTAAGGATTCGAAAATATTTGAGGATTCTTGAATTATGAAGAATTCATGAATCTTATGAGAATTGATTCTTGTTTTGCATGACTTCTCCTTAAAGATTCATTTGAATAACTACTTACTCAAAAGATTAGTTAAGCCCATCACCATAATGGAATCATTTCAAGTTGAAGCATGGAGGAGTTAGTCTGTGCTACCGCTTATTCTAGAGAAAGAAAGACTGGTTTCACCCGAATCTCTCAATGTTCAACTCGAATCTCAATATTTTCACATGAACTTCTCAAATACGCTGAAGTCACGCTAGCGGGTACAAATGCTCAGGAAAAAGTCGCCCTCCAAGAATCCGATTTCACGCGCATGAAGCGATCCGCGAGCATTAAATAGCGGGAATGAAAATGTTTGGATTCGTGCGAGTTGGATCCGGTGGTAGTTTTGCATCTGCCGAAAAATCAGTGTCCTGTGACGTGGTTGACAGGACCGGCGAACACCGGTACCCGGTAGTGGATCAATTTTTAATGGACTTTGGGCAAACCTTTAATACGAAACGGGTGTCAGGTACACGAAGCTAGACAATCTTCTTAACATCCTCCCCGGAATGGGGTATCTGTCATACAAAATGGATAATACCTCCCATCACTTTGGCGCTTGATCGTGAAGCGGCAAGCATTTCGTGGCTTGCCTAACCGTACCACTGTCCTTCAACGGTGGGATTTTGTGTGGGTTGGAAAAATAGAAACCGGGTGGGAGGGGGTAGGGAGGTGAAAAACGAATAACGCAACGAAATATGAGGGAGATATCGTTCGCTGCCGCTGTTTATGATTGACCCTGCCGTGGGGAGCTTTTTTGGCTGCTGGCCGGGTCACAAAACCTCCGGGGCAAATGTTCCGTTTTCATGTGCTATAAAAAATGCAAACAGGGCATCTTTCTGTGCGCTATTTTACGACCAGCTGATGGTCGCCGAGGTCGCCGAGACAGTGCCGCGAACCCGGGCATGCATTTTCATCGCGCGGATCGAGACCTTCCGCGGGAAATCTTTTGCGAAAAAGGTTAACCTTCCTTTACCATCGTTAAAAAGGACGAAACCGGGAAATGATTTTTTTTTCTTCGTGTTTTATTTAATCCTCTCTTCCCCATCTGTCCCTTCTCCCCCCCCTATCTGTTTCCTATTATCTGTTGCTCGGTAAAGGAAACCCCCCGGTGAAACGGTGAACCATTTTCCGACCGATGCGTGCCGGTTCGTTCCGTTCCCAATCCCATCCTAATTAGGTGCAACAAATTGAATTTTATGAATGGTATGTTCCTCTTTGCTATATTGCCACTTTTGGGGAAGGTTGTTTGGTTTCTGCGAACCCGGAACTCACAAATTTAAGCTGCTTCTCATCCATTTTCTGCCTCGTCCACATAGTTTCGCATTGTTTATGTGACGCAAAGTGCCCTTGAAACGGTGTGGCGGCTCAGTGAAAATGTTGTAACATAATTTTATGCTATACCCGCCGGATTATTATTCTGCTTTTAACGGTTGTTTTTTTTTTCTTGGTCGGAAGCAAATTGATGACAAACCCTCTCCCGGTAAAAGGAAACACTAATTTGTTTTAAAGATGCGCTCTGGGTAAGTGGTACCACGTGCAGATGCTTGTTGAATGTAGACATGGAAACGATGGCGTGGGAGAAAAAAAATCAACCAACTCCATAATCCGTGCGGTGGGAATATGACTGGCCGCCGGGAGAGAGGGGGAAAGAGACGTGGCTACGTGGTCGTCCCGTGGGTATCTCTTTTTAAACCATTATTTATCATTCGCCTAAAAGGAAAATATCTGGGCAAGGATTGTTGTGCTTGCTTTTCAAACTTTTCCGTATCGGTTCACTGACTCGCCAACGCCACCGTCTCGACACCGTGATCGTTTCCTAACCGAGACCGAACCCCTTTTGTACGTCCCGGAACAAACGATTGTCTGGCGGGATGGCGATGGTCGCGTCTCGTATCGCGTTATCTCGAGCGTCAAAAATACATTTTCCGACAAATTTTCCACCAGCACTGGAGTGTGTGTGTGTGTGGAACCGTTGAGGGTGTTTTCCCGTACGGTCGAGGTTTAATCTAATTTCGCTGTAAAATGGTTTAATATTTTCATCTACAGGATAAACCATAGCTGCTAGGCATCTTCCCAACAGGCGAGAAAGCGCGAAACGATCGCAATTGTGAATGCGTTTTTTTTTTGAGGGAAAAAACACAAACCAAATTGAAACAAAACCAAGAGAGAGAGCGAGAGAGAAAGATAGCAACCAACCAGATAGAGAAAATAAAACCAACAATGATCCAATAAAAGTTCACAGCCCATGACGGGTCGACAAATATGGCGGGCGTTTGTTGGGTAGTGATTTTCGGACGCTTACCTCGCGCGCTGGAAATGTTGATATCCTTTTTGCGCAAATAATGTGTTCGATTTTACGATGGTCCTGCCGGCCTTCGGTGAGATTGGATTTCCGTTTCCAGTGCGTTGTGCGCCGCCTTGTGTGATAATAATTTTCCGGGAGCTTTTGCCTTTTCCCATTTAGCTGTCCCGTTAGGCGCCGATTGGCCACTGGCGATTGGGGAAGATTTCGGAGAAGAGAGTCGGGATTTTTTTAGGACGACAACTGCTCCTACATCGAGCGTTTTCAAAGATAATTGAAGCAATTTCGCATTCGAACCTTCCACATGCAATGGGTGGATAAACGGGCCGTATCGTAAATTTTTTAAATCCTGCTTAAAACAGTGACAATTTCAGTTATCTTCACAATAGAAACGTATTGCGATCGGGATTTCATGGTCATTCAAGGTGTAGTCCAGCTATGGTGCGTTGTTTTGTGTGAAATTAAATATACACTTATACAGTCGATGCGGCTGAATGTTGCCTCGAGGTCACCAATTTTTGACAGCGTGTATCAGTTTACCACCAAGTCACCAATTCATCAGTTTAGTCACCAAGTTTTGTCTCTTATTCATGCCGTTTTGCCTCTAAATAAAAATAAGATGCGTTTATCCGATTTTTCTGTCGATTAAGAATAATTAAATCGTGGCTTTGCAATTGATAGAAGAAGATATATAAATTTATGTAAGGATTGGGTTGGACAGCCCTGGAAGGCTGGGAAATTAAAAAGAGAAGAAATTGTCAAAAGTAGAGTGTCTTGTGTACTTCCGAGCGGAGCAGTAATTAGACAATAAACGAACTATTCCTACATTTATGTATGCAAATATTAAATCTTTTTCTTCTTGTTCAGTTTATAAGGAGTTATGAAGAGTGATGCTTGAGGCGCGAACTTCAAACAAAAATTCAAAAATCTAGAAGTTTTAATTGTTAAACCTTCCGGTCAGATTCAATACAAAAATGGTTGACCAGGCCCCCTTAAATTATGAGAATTAAATAAAACTTTAGCTTTACAAGGACTTATGTTATTAAATTATTCAGTTTTAACATGGAATTTCCGATGTAAAAATGGATAATAAACCCAAATAGAAAATCAGATTTCGTCAGCCACAATTTTGATGAACATACAGATATCAAATTAAAAAAATGTGAAAAATTGTTTGGTTTCTAGATGCATTAGCGACAACATGAGGCGGCAACAACTGATTATAAGAATGTTGGCAACAATGAATTATAGATAATAACAATAAATAGTTAAACATAAAACAAGAGTGGCCAAGCGACATGGGAAACTTAAGATACTTTAGTATCTTTATCATCAAAGTTGTGGGAAAAAGTTTAAAATTGATTCGTTCAAAAGGCAATTTATTGTCCCTGGCACTTAAACTTTATTTTTTGCTGAACATGCTACCACCATAACAGCTTCCGAAACGTCCCAAAGCACATCAAAAGCAGTCAATAGATAGCCCGCGACGGTCATCGAAACATTGCCGGCAGCACTGTTGCGATGCTGCGAAACGAAACAAACCATACGCCAACGCCATCGCTCCCGATGTCGTTTATCGGGCTCGGAATCATATAAATCAATTTATGTTCATTGATTTCATTATTTTCACTTCGAAAGTGACCAAAGTGTGTTAGCCGGACGGGCGGTCTACGGAGAGTTGGTGCCAGTTTTAACGGTCGAGCGATTTGTTTCGCCTCACACTGCGCACCAATGTTGTGGCTGAAAAGTGGAAATGTCAGCGAAGATAAAGAAAACGAGAATAGATGGAAGTGGAAAACAAAAAGGAAAGCAAAGCAACACGCCTTTTATGGAGAGTTAAATCAATTAACTAAAAATATAATCCCCAGACAAGGGTAATAAAAGAGCAATAGAACGGGTAGTTTTAAATCCACAAAGATCAAATTTTCGCTCGGAATTGTCGAAAACAAAAAGGAGAAAAACGGAACGTGTCGAATCCGTCGGTCGATTGTGTTAGTGTGCATTACTAGATAAGCGCTTGTGAGCTTAAAAATAGCTTCCGTGCAAAGCACCTGATGTCCTGAATGTTCCGCTGTGACGTCCAGGACGTTTTTATGTTCGAATATGCTTTTTCTTATTGTGAAATCCAAAGAAAACTGCAAATCGCACAAAACGTCAACCGTTGGAGTGGTGCAGAAAGGAAGGGAGAGCTTTTCCAGTTGTTTCACCAAGCAAGCTTAAGCAACAGGTGAAAGTTAAAACCAACCAATCCAGATATCGCTGACGAGTCCCACGAATCAGGAAGATATGTATACCGTTGGTGTGTGTGTTCGTGACTATGTGTTATTCCCCCGGGGGGTCATAAATCACAGCCACCCTTCCCGGGCATCCTGGCTCGTGGGTGTGTGGTGAAACAGATTGGTAACAGTTTTCTCGGTGGACAATCGTGAAAATATCATTTTCTCTCGCCGTGATTGTTTTCCAGCGTCGACTTTACGTCAGCATTTTTGAGCAGGTTTTGCAATAAATACCCTGAAGGCATTAGCCCACAAACAAAGGGGGCGGCAAAAGGGTGGAAAAATGTTTGTGTGTGTGTGTTTAAAAATGAATTAGGTGTGACATTTAGATCCACGAAAATGGATAGCTTCGTTTAGTGCAGGTAAGCGTTTGGGTGAATGTTTGTGTTGAGGTAAGCATTGCATTTGTACAAAACGTTTGTAATCGAAGTACACATTGGTTTGTGAGCTGACTCTACTAATAAACATGTTTCTGCTTTCTAAAGTATGAACCATTTTCCGGTTGGAAAACAAAATTGTTTTTATATTAACACAATTAACAAACATGAATAAATGCTCTTGAGTATTGTTTTAAAGCGCTTGAATTTTAAAGCTTTTTTTGGATCTGAACAGCAAATTCAAAATGGCGGATCATTAAATTAAATAGAATGGATTTATTAACTTTTGTTTCGTTATTTGTCACTACTGGAGGACATTTTTGCTGCTGTTGTGCAGGTTTTTGCCTCCCCTTGCATCGATAAACGTTTGTTTGACAAGCGTAATTAGATGCCATTTCAGGGGCAGGGCTTTACCTGCATTCCAGTTCGGTCAGTGTGCACGCATTGGCCAGCCCATCGTCGCAGGAATGGTGAGGGTTGGTTGATTTGTGTTTTAATTACATTTTGATTAATTTCTTTCTCTCCGTTTCCCACCAACCAAGGTGCAAACGCGAGTGAACTGAACGCTGATCGTTTGTGTAGTTGTATTTGCCCCATCCGATGTCAAGAAACACCGAGCAGCTCTCAACATGCCTTAACGTGACTACAGCAAAAGACTAGGCGTAGGTAAGAAAGCCATAGCCGGTGAGAATCAATTTGAACACGCAAACACAGGGATGGTTCTGGGGTGGAAAGGTCGCTTCTCCCGGTACGAAGACTGCGGTGGAAAATAATGCCCGTGAACAGGAAAAACCGTGTTGTACGTGGGTGTTGCAAAATGTTGACTTTTGCAAACGAGAAGGTAAATCTTCGCATGTCAAGACACACATACACACAAAAGTTCAAGGGCGCTGGCGCTTGGTAGTCAGTTTGAAATGCTCGTCGCGAAGCCGAAAAGCATTATGGATTTGTCCAATCGCTCATTCACTTGTACTTGAGCTGAACTATCTTCCAGGAGGGAAATGTTTGCTGTATCTTGAAGCGGGAACCACAATTGAATTATCGCGCATAGAAACGATAAGCGCTGGTTACATGTGCAGTAATTCAAGAAGCGACAATATTACTTAAGTTTACCAATTACCAATATAACTTTGCATCCCGTGCAAGACAAACAAAACGCATTGCGGTGACGTATTCCATTCGTGAACTGAAACAATTAGTGTTGAGTCCAATTTGGCGTCTTCAATTGCGCCAATTAGTGAGGACAAATAAATTAAGCAGAAATAGAATTCTACCATCATGGCGACCATGATTGTGGGCTGTTAACGGAGGAACGAGTTTGCTCTAAAGGTTAGCATTTAATTGATGAATAATTAATTGCAACAGTGGCGGGAAAATTGAGCTGCGAGCTAGTTATAATGTTTTCCGTTTCTATAGTTGCGCATCACTTTTCGAAACGCAACAACTAGTTTGTTAATAAAAAAAGTCGTACAGTATTTGTTTATTTGAAAGAGTAAGAGAGTAGAATTGTATAGAACTTTGTGTTGAAATAGAAAAAAATGCTATTTCTTTCATCACGATGGTAAAATGAATGTCCTTCTTACTTGTCTGGAAATTCGGTAATTTTTTTTTCGATTTATCTACCAAATCACTTCGAGTCGCGTGTAACTTGTTTACTGCTGTTGCACTTCATTAATGCGGTTGACATTAATGACAGATAGCAACGGTTTGCAATCTTGATGGGCGTGTAGTAAATTCTGCATTACTGTGATGGTGTGAACATTCAACTGTATGACTTAAAATGGGCTGTACAGCCGATAGATAGTCATTCGTTCAGACTGACCATACAACAGTAGCTTTAAGTTGTAAAAGCGATAGAACAAGTTGCTACCACCGTCGGTTCAACAAAGATGTATTAGACATAAGCTTGGTTCGTTAGCCGAAAACTTTAACAACGGTTTTGTTGGAGATTGTTATACAGCCCTAGCCCAACCGTGCTAGCGTACAACCATAGGCTAGCAAAAGTTTGCTTAGGATGGGCATCATAATAGGAATCTTGTGCAAAGTTGACCGACCTCACGTCAAACCGAGTTTTGTCGTTTGAGAAAATTCGTAAGTTGCGCAGAAAAGAAACTTGATTTCACGAACTTGCTCTTCCCCCGTGGTGTTATTTATCATTAGGTAATGAGCGTTGTGTTTTGAGTATTGTTTACCCACACCATTAGTCATCTGTTGCGTAAAAGGAAAAGTCTTCAAATTTGCAGAATCTGAACCGCATCGTTTGTGTGTAAGACGCACATTAATGCGGTGGTCGCAAGAATGTTTAGCAGAATTAATGTGCTGTCCTTAGAGAAGGGCGTTTGTGTCTTTCTAAACATTCCCAAAACATTTAGCTGCAAACTTTTTGTTTGTTACTGAGTCTGAACAGCATCAACGACCATTTGCTGTTCTCATTTTTTCGCATTGATAGCTGTTGTCTCGTTAGAAGTTAGTATAGCAGGTGACAATTAATGTAGTTAGCTTCGACACTTTGTAAGCTTCTCTATGATGAGAACAGTCGTAATGTACAGGTACAGGTGCCAACAGAGAAAAAGGAAACCACCGCCAGTCTCATTCGTTCGATTACCAAAGGCTTAGCATCCGGTTGTATTTGCATGTCCGTAGCAAGCTGTTTACTATACCATTCAACGGAAACATACTGCTCACAATGGGTTGGGTTTAAATATAAGCCAGATTATGCGGAGCTCTTGAGAGTACTTCATTATTCATGCTACTCTTTCTGTTCCTGTTCTTACCAGTTCATCGGAACGCATAAAAAATGAGCAATCCCAATTGTCAAGTACAGTCGGGAAAACAAGCAATCGGTGCATTTTGCATTGAGCTAATCCCTGCTGCTAAGCGGCAGCTTTGCCACACGAGCGCTCAAACCCTGCTCACTGTCATTCTGCCTTTATTCTCCGCCAGGAAGTTCATTGTCGGAATGTCGGATGCTTGCAGTTTACAGTGCTTCTGCAGGTTAATACCGTCACCTATGATAAACGAAAGGGAGGGTGTCGTTGTGTAAGTAAACAACATTTGTACAGCCGAACACGTCCACAACGTGCATCCAATGCATGTGGCTGTGTGGTGTAAAGTACGCAGCCAGTTACCTAGCATGGGTGACTGGGCGTCTCCATTGGATTAAACGCACGATGACGCCAGCCTTTTTAAATAATTACATGTATTATTTTTTTAGCATCCTAATAGCTTTAAAACTTGAATAGCATTTGCGAACAGGAAGTGTGTTGAGATCCAAATATTTCTAACTTTAAAGTTCTACTTTGGTGTAAAGTACGCAGCCAGTTACTCAGCATGGGTGACTGGGCGTCTCCATTGGATTAGACGCACGGTGACGCAAACGTTTTCCATAATTACGTGTAGCAGTTTTTCTAGCATCCTCATAGCTTTAAAACTTGAATAGCATTTGCGAAAAGGAAGCGCGTTAAGATCCACATATTTACTGCACATAACTTTACTGCAAAAAAAAACGTAAAGAAATGTAAAAATTAGCATACCTTTTAACACGCCGAACGCACCGAAGCATAGAAAGTGTTGAGGTACTTTACCCAGCCTGCATAATAAGGGAGCAATTGTATTTTAACAACCTGACGTGACATGATCCCGTTCGCTGTGTGCGTGGGTATTAAATGTCACCGGTTTTTGTACATGTGCTTCTTTGCCTCACTGTCAAGCTTCCACGCGAAAGTGGCCTATCTCGTTTGGAATTGCAGAAGAGATCATCCGCTTGCCTGTTGAGGGTGAGAACTGGCTAAAAATAGAAAATCCTTCCAACATCCTTCACACGCTCTGATGCTTATAGCATCTAAACAAAGCCACACCTCTCCAGCTGCTGTTGCCCGTTTGATGTCTTCGGTGTTGACTGGTACCGGTGTATCTGAGGGAAGGTGCTGCAGAGGGAGAATTGGAGCCAAGGTGGGAGGCGAACATGAACAGCCGGAAACCCCCAACATCCATTTGAAGCCTTGTAATCAAAATGAAACAGTTAAACAAAGGTATTGGGTTGGATGGGATAGAAAAAAAAGGAATGGTCTGAATTCCCATTCCCGCGTACGGTATCACCTGCACGAAGGATGGCTTTCAGATTTTTTTATGTCTGGACCATCTTTTGTTCCACGGTGGCGCTAGCGAACGGCATCAATCTTTGTCGTGCGCATCGTACCGAAGAAAGAAGAATGTGCTCGTGTGAAGCTACTCGAGTGACCGTCCGTTTGTGCCATTCGTTCGGTAAGCTGAGACGGTACCATCGTTGGAACTCGTCCAGAACGGGATTGGTCCAGCGTGTGCGCAAGGACACCGGTCTCGAAGGCATGGACACACTCGGCACTTCAGGTGTAGGTGCATTGAAATTTGATGAATGAAATCTAAAAATAGTCCACCTGCTTCACCCGGGCCGAGCTGATCCGATTTTGTGGCCGTCGGGTTGTGGCCTACCGATGCTGGAGGTAACTCCTTTAATCTCCATCAGCTGACAGGGTGAAGGCTCCAGTTGACTCGATGTTTTTGCAATGGCAACCATTGCTGAGTAGCAAATCTTATCATTCCCTGCCCGATTGCTCGCACTCTCTTTCACCTTCACTGTCTTTATCTCACTTGCTCGCCTTGTTTCGTGTTCTACCCACGGTTGAGCGAAGGTATCATGGCGTCGTGCAAAGCTCGGCAAGCGGACAAGGTGCTAATACCTTGCGAGGTGCAAGCGTGTGCGTGTGTGTGTGTTTTAATGGCGTTTTAGATGGCAGCGCGAACAATAACGATAATGAGATTATTTGGATGGGAAATTAAATCCCTACCTTCTTCCGTCCCACGCGCCCTTTTACAGCACGGCCCACAGATACAGGTAGATCGTGTGATTATGCCGATGCCGGTCGGGTGACGGTAAGCGTGAGGTGCCACCTGTCGGGGTGGTGAAAATGGAGAGCTTTGTGAAATTAGACGACAGAGCCATTTGGTGCTATTCAGGTTACCCTCCCAGCTGACAGGGTAGGTTGTTTCGGGAGATTTGCACCGGAGGTATGGTTTTAAACTGGATGAATTATCTCTCGCCCAAGGTTGAAGGTCACGATGGGCTGTTGAATGACGCGCGACAATATGGCGGTGTTTTGCGGGCATTTTGTTTTTGTTTCGTCCATTGCTGTTGGAACGCAACGAATTGGCAAATGATTGATTGTGGGAATAATAAAAACACGAGGAGATGCGTATCTAGATTTTAATTGGCTGTGACATTGGCTGGGCTTACGAATTAATAGGATAGGCTGAATAGAGATATGGACGCAGTTGTCATTTTGTTTTGTCACCAGGCCGATAGTTCCTTTGATTGCAGTGTGATTCGCTATAAATGTATCATCACACCGGATGAATCAAGCGCAGAAGGGAGTTTGGATTTGTAATTAGATGATATTTTGTTTGCCGGTTTGGATTAGACTTTTGCTGGGATTAGTTTTAATGCATCTCGGCCTTTAAAGGAACAACAATTTAATAGGCGTTAGAAGCTAACTATTTTCAATTCGGTAGAATAAATTGTGTTTAGTTTTATCATAAAATTTTCATCTAAAATTATTTAGTGTCTATAAAAAAACACATTAAAGTGAATTATTTTATCAGGTTCAGAACGAAAAGTGAGGTGTTGTCGTTTCTTTTTTAAATGAAATTTTAATTAAAAAATGTAATAAATAATAAATTGATAAATAATAATAAATTGATAGTTCAGTATGACGAGCGCTGTAAAATTTTGGACAATCGATAAATTTATCATGTAAAAATAACTAAAATTGAGTATTTTTTCGGCAGCTGATGTATGATACACATGTCTGTTATATGTGTTAAAATATTAGCAAAACTACCAACAAATCACTAAATAGCCCGTGAACGAGGGTTGTGCCGTTATGCCTTCCACTATCGCGGTAGAATAAATAGCAAAACTGGTTGAAAACTTGTCAGAAACGTCCGTTTGTCTGAACGTTGCTCAGTACCATCGTAGAGACTTCACGGGGAAGGGAGCAAAACAAAAAAAGAGAAACGAAAAAAAAAATCCCACATACACCCAACACAAACAGTGCAGGAGTTTAGAGTACCGCTTTAAGTTTCAGCGGCAAACCTTTGACCAGCGTGTGTGCTGCACCACAGTACACAGTACGATGAAGTTGCAGTGGAAAACAAATAATACCAAGCAGAAAAAAAAGGAAACAAAAAAAGTACGGCATGATTATGATCGGTTGCTCATAACGTACGTCTAAAGCTTCTTTGCTCGATGTGAAACCCATTCCGTTGAACTAGCACTGACTGGTGGTGCTGAGGAAGGATGGAACGCTACAGACACAGCTCCCAGACACGTGTCTCCCGGTCTTTCGCCTGCCAGCACCCCAAAATGGGGCAGTTGAAAAGGATGGAAACGTTAGTACGCCTTCGTACGAAGCGCACGGAGTACGTGTGCATAAGCAGATCATGAATCATTTATGAATGATAAGTTTATGAAAGTTATCCAGCGGCATTCAATGGTGTTGGGGGTTGTGGGAAGGTGACATTTGCGGATGGTGCGGGATAGGACGAACTCGGTTTTATTGGCAGGTGGATAGCGGTGGATGCACTTGGCGTACTTGTTCAAGCTATTGCAGTGGAATGATTGGCAGGTAGGAGGTTGCTTTTGCACACGCTGCAAAGTGTCAAGTGTAAATGGAGTGAAAGAAAACAATTACACACACACACACACACACACACGCGTGCGCGCACACGCTGGACGAAGCGAGAATAAGCTTAGTTGAGTGTTTCAGTTCAGTTCTGAAGGAAGTGGAATTTTTCCCTCGGATCATCATCGGGGATGCGAGAAGAAGTTTTCATACTTCCATATGCACCATTGGCCAAAGCAATACAATTTTATCGTCCAAGGAGTCCGTCTTTGTCCGTATTGTGTTTACGTCAGTGTGAGTGTTTGGACGTGATTCATGGATCGCTGTATGATTCGGAAACTAATTAATATTAGCTATTTTAATCGCGTCAGAATGAATAAATGTTCAGCTTTAGTGTGGAGTCGAACATACCTTTAACTAGTTTTTCTATATGCGTTTTGACGTTTGAAGGCTTACTCGTTGCTAAGCTTTGGTTCAGTCTATGGATAGAAGGTCAAAATAAAATGTCAAATAAATGTCAAAACAAAGCAGCATTGTTTGACCTAGGGTCGGCCATCTTTGCCATGCCTTTAAAAATGTAAATAAACAATAGCGATATATTTTTGCTAATTAAAGATGAGTTTCATTTTTTATGAAGTCTTCGAAAATATTCTTCAGGAAGATACTGTGATACAGTCGATAAATAAATTAAAAGATTTGGGTAGCACGAGACTAATCCTTGGTCATGATCTGACAAGGTATCAATTTACCGTTTGACATTTACTGTTTGATTAGTTGACAGAGATCGTCTTAAGACTTGAGCTTACTAACTTAACGCATAACTGACCATTATATTAGCTATTCTATTAGATACCAATGCTTAAATTCGAAATATGGCTTATGCAAATGCAACTAATGAAAATATTCCTAAATGCAAACTGTGCTCATTGGTTGAAACAAAATTGTTTTCTTTTTTCCAAAATATTCCACAAGAAATTAACCTTCAAAGTGCTTCAGTAGAGTTAACCGATCGATTACTCGATTGGTCACACACTAATCACTGCTGTCTTTAACCGAAAAAAAAATCACCAACCGAAGCAGTTACATGTTGGTTCCAGTCGCCCGAGGTTTTACCCACCCAAAAAAACCACCCGCCCTACATGCCCAGCATATTCGTGGCTCCAGATAAGTTTTCAATGTGCTCTGACCCTTTCGTGTGCTCGAAGCATGGCCAAGCTGCGCCCAAGTCGACCAGTTTGTTACATGATCGCACCATTTTTTCGCCTTTCTCTGTTTTTTTTTTTGCTATTCTCACCGTGCTCTGCTGCCGTATTGGTTGGTTATGCTTCGAGCGGGAAAGTGTCAGCGCGCTGTGTTGTGTACATTGCCTGCTTTGCCGAGGACTGGAGGATGGCCGCACACGGTGCGTTTGCCCCGAGCTGCCCCTGTAAACCTACCGACGCAAGGCGCTCTCGTTTGGTTTCGGCTCGAAAACATTATCACATAAATACTGGGCATGTGGCATGTGTTTTGGTGGTAGATGATTTCCACCTCTCCCTCGGGGATGATAGCCGGTTTGGCCATGGGCGCTGGATGCTGCTACACGTAAAACAGAGGAAGCCGAACGGCTTTCATAAATTTGATCGGTTTTTTTTTCTTTGCTACAATTGAATTATTCACCATTCATGGGTTGGTGGTCATGGTGGGTATTGGCAGGGCAAAAAAAAAAAAAGATCAACCACAACACTGCAAAACTGCTGTGTACGAGAGTATCGCCAAGCTGCGGGCTTAGATGGCTCCAACCGAGCTTCGTGATGGCTCGTACGGTGTGTTGCTGCTAAGCGATAGTTTTTCTCTTCTTCAACCGTGACGCCGTGTCCACATCACATCCGAATCCATGCAGCTCTACAAATGGGTGTAAATAATTTAATTACTCTGTGCTCTGTCATCGCTTCCTTCCGGTGGCAGGAGGCTAACCGATCCGCACACATACACGCCCGGACACATTTTAATTGGTCAATGATGATTTTCTACATCTAGCGAGATACAACTACGATCTAACACCATGCCATGGTGAACGACGACACAATACGTACGCACTACAAAGAATAGCCTGACATGGGCTACCTGTCACAAAATCTCTACTCCCTGCTAGTAGACATCGAGCTAAGACTTAACCATTACTCACCTAACGCACGCCTGCGTCCCTCTAAGATCATCCAAAATCATCCTCACCGCCCCGTTTTTTACTCCGCCAGTGTTATGAATCAAATTCCAAAGCCAATATCAAAATATACGCCCTCAAAAGCTAGCAAAAAGGGCACCCCAAATCCTGCCTGGTGCCTGGATTGCGGCCGGATACCATTGCTCTGTCTGCTTTCGGTGAAAGGTGCGTTACTGCCGTTGATGTTACCCCACTAGGACGGTTTGCTCCAGTATACCCTTTTTAGCCCAAAGATCCTTTTCACCCTTTCAGGCAAACCCGTTCAATATGCGACTGAGCAAACCGTGTCCACCGACCTGTCCACAAATGTGTGAGTTGCTCTCGTCCGATGGCGTCGGAGCCCTAATAGTACAATTGACTTTATGCGTTAAATATTCATTTTGCTAAATAGTGCTCCACCGTTTTTGGTGATCCACCGGTTTCGGTTAAAGTTAATGCACACACACACACTAACGGTTTTCTTCTAAATGTTTTTTTTGTTGGTATTTTTCTACATTGTTATTTTGTCCTTTTTTTTTGGGTTTTTTTGTTTTTGTTTTGCTTTGATGAACATCTACGTACAGTGACTAACGAGTTGTGTTTGGATCGTTAGATCGCGAAGCGAAACACGTTTTGCGTTTTACACGGATATCGGTTGGATGTGTTGCGGTGGGTATTGTAAGCGAGTAACTATCGTTCGTTGTGATTTATTTTTGATAGTCTTTTTCCCCCTGCCCAGCACCATTTTGACCACTGTCCCTAATAAGTTATTCAAGAAAAACCCTAAACTTTGTAAAAAGCGTTCTGAAACTCTTCAATATTTTAGTAGGCCATGAACAAAACATAAGAAATGTACAATAACACATGGTTAATAAGTTTTTTAATGTAAATTTAAACTAATTAAACTTAATTTTAATATCTAGAAGATGTTAAAGAATATAAATAGTTCGTCCGGATTTGTAAAAGTTTACGTAGTTTTAATCTGTAGTCTGCGTCATTAGTCATTAGCTGTCCTAGTCTTGTCTTGAATGGTTAACTAGCACTTTTTCACCGATCAGGTTTCTGCAATCCTTCCATCACTTCTTTAACTTCAAGGCCATACATCATTTTATGTATTTCATTTGATAATATACCCAGGGTCAAACACTGTGCACACAACACAATGAGCTCCTTTGGAACCCTGGGCAAGCTTATCAAATTTGTACGAATGATAACGACCGATGACGTCACATGCTGAGGTGATGAACTTCCGATAGCTTGCCTACCCTTTCAACCTAGAGCCAGAAAGCGTGCCATGGAGACGCCAGAGCAAATGCTATTGTAGGCTAACCCCTTGAAATAGTTATAGACGGTCACCAACCATCATGATGGAGGGTGCCTTCAGTGATTCTGGTAATAAATTCAGACTTATGCAAGGGTGATATACAGATAGATGATCGAATTTTCAATCACCTCTAAAATCGGTCTAAATTTCTCATATCTTTCGTCAAAGGACACTGAGCTTAACTGAACGGTTTATTCCGGTCAACAGACGAAGTTTCACGACTTCATTAAAACCCAGTTTTTGCGTATGTGACAAGTTAAATCAAAGCTTCCGGAAGTAGGGTCTGCACTAAAGCACTATGTAGCGATTGGAGTGAAGGTTAAATTAATGCCAAAAAAAAAGAGCAAAAAATTGGTTAAAAACTTCAAACTGAAAAGCAAATAAAACTTTTACGACAACACCCCCCTCCCCACGACAAGAAAAACGTTCCAAGAACGCAAAGGGAATGGGTTTGGGTTTAGTTTGTGGAAGTAATGGGATTAAATCTGATAGCAAATCTTTGTACGCTTGATCCCTGTAGAAGCGATTCCCACCGTTTAGCTGGCCAATAATGCAAATAAAGAAACTTCACCAAAAGGTACATACATCGGTCGGGTTTGGGAAAACATCCTAATTTGTGTGATAGAGCTTTCAAAATCGTGACGGCAGTCCATATGTTTTCAGAACACATTGGGAAGCTTAAAGCTTTTGCAACCTCCTTGGCAAAGTACGGATAGCATTAGAAGATGCCGCTGCGCGAAGAGTGGTGCATTAAAATTGTATAACAGTTTGAACCATGAGCTGAAGCGCACGTAACGCGAGGGGGCAATTAAAAGAAGCCAATTGGGAAAGTTTTAATTAGGGCAAGTTGTGTGTACCTTTGAATGGACTTCGGTTACTGCTCGTCGAGTCTACTTTTCATAAAGTAAGATATCGAGCAATTAAACGGTGCCCAACCAGCGGCTTCCAAGCAATCAATTTCAAACCATTTAAGTAAGCAATGTGAACATTTTTTTAATTCACCATGGCTGTGATTATAATTTCACAGTTAACAGAACGCCTTAATTCTATCGTACAGATATAATTAAAGGAAAACTTGTTCGCCGACAAAATATGAATTATGTCGAAGTTGATTTGCATTTCATTTGGAATGCAGTTTGAAGCAGTTTTTAAACGGCGCAGTAATGCAATTAGGAAGCTTCATTACAAATTTTATACAGAAGCCACCCATTTTAGCATTCGAAAGTAGAATAGACAAACTTTTAACTAGCTGACCGTGCTGACAGACGACGAAAAAGAAACGCATTTTCGTTCGATGTTGTAGACGGTTTTTAGCGAAAGATGTACGCAGGACGGAAAGGTACTAAATCAGATTAGTGTTTGGTGTGCCCACGGGCTACCAGCACGTGTACAGGTTTCAGCTGGTTGGGTGAAAGCTCTGCATGAAACACCCCATTCGCAAGTGGTATCGGGTTTGTTTATGAAGACGATGAACCCGATTTTATCAAACCTAAAGGTGAAACCTGCCCGGGAGCGTTGTTGTAATTAATTCGGAGATTTCTTCGCGAAATTCATGCGACACAAACTTTGCCAGAAAAATATTGGTGGAATTGTTTTTAAGTTTGAAAAGTTAAACTGTGTTATTCTTGCAAAAAGTATTTCAGTTCTACAGGTAAATACAGTATAAATACCCTAATCATGTTCAGTTAGTCATTCAACATGTAACTTAAATAAAAGATCAATGCAAGTGGGCAACAAACTTGACGATTAGATTATGATCCGCAAAATTGAATTAGCTGTTCAAACAACATCACCAACATTTTATATCTTCCTCGGTTTAAAGTCAATTTGAGTAATGACAATAAGCGAACATCAAGCTGATTTTCTCATCCCACCCAACTAAGTAAAACAATAGCTAAGTTATTAAAAAACTAACTTCTGAACTCTTAAATAAAATTTTGTAAGTTACTGAATATATTCAAAGAATTACATATATTACATATAGAAGAATATAAATAATATAGAAGAATATAATTTAACGAATATATTGAAACAAATTGTTTTTCGAGACGGGTCGTGTAACGTAAATAATCGACATGTTTTCCAAATGTGATTTTTGATAGTAATTTGTCTTGTTTCATTAATTATTTGCAATGACTATTTTGAAGGGTCAGTAGCCTAATGAGTAGCGAAACTTCGGGATTCCAAAGATGTCGCTTTAGTTAATGAGTAATGAATGGAGTCGAGGCAAACACGTTTTTAAACATTTCATATAATGGTTTCATTGGAAATAGTTCAATGGAGGATAGGACCCTATTCAGCAGTAGATAAAGAGAGAGGGAGAAAAAGAGAGAAAGACAGAGATAGAAAGATAGAGAGAAAAAGGGAAGAGCAGGAGAATTTAACTCTACATGAGAGAGATTAGTCTGGAGTCCAACCGTTGGAGGATGACGATCAGTACGCCATGTGAGATACTCTAGGAATATCATGAAGATCATTCATTTGCTGTTTGCTCATAGCAATCCAAATCTATCAATCTCATGTTTCATTCAAAGAATCTAAATAACGCCTAAATTAGAAAAAAATCCAGGCAGCTTATGTGTTACAATTGTCTTACACTGTTAAGATTTAACATTTCTAATTGCACTAACGATACCTTGAGAAAACAAAAGGCTGGTGCTGTGAAAAATAGACAAAAAACTCGTATGCAAACAAGCGAAAGTCACAAAGGCGGCAAAAAACGCTTCGTTTAACCCTTCAACTTGATTGCAACAGATAACAAAACGTGGGATAATCTTTTTTGAGCTAACGATTTTTACCTATTTGATTACACCATGGAAACCGCAATGTGTTTGTGCTGTGTTTGTGTGTTGGAAACATCAGGCCCAAACCCACCTGTATGGCGGGTACGTGCGGTGTCTGAGACAGGTGCAGGGTGAACGCTTCCAGACCCAATCAAAATTGGGTTTATTTCGCTCATGTGCGCCCTTTGCACAATGCTACCGAAACAAAACGAAACCTGACTTATTCGTGCAGCGGTTAAAAAAAAATCCGGGTAAAACACAATCCAAATCCTATCATACAGTTTGTTGAACCCACTTGACAACCGAACAAGAGCAAAAAAAAAAGGACGCGTAAGGGATTTAAGCAAAACTGTCCTTCGTTGTCAAACCAACGTCAGGTTGTGATAACAATCAAATCCCCTTTTTTTTCTTGAAGATATAGGTCTGCCACAGATGGAAGCTGTTATTAAGACGGGGCTGGAAATGGTGCTATAAAAAGCCGGAAAAAGCTTGAAGCCCACATATTGCTTGGGGGTAAACTTCGAAGAGTGAAACACTGTTGAGGAAAAGGTCTCCACAGCAGGTCATAGTTTGATTTAATGTTTGGTGAATATTTCCAAGAGCTTGCGATGCTCACCTGTGCATATTTTAGTTTTTTTAATGAATGCAGTTTCCAGACGCATCATAAATGCAAATCGGACAAGAAGCGATGAACAAGCAACGATGAATGATGGCGGTAGGAATCTGAAAAGGAAGAATAAGAGATAGAAATTGTTAGTAATGTTTCTTAATACGCAGCATATTTGTTTAGTAAAGGAAGTTATAATATGCCACTGATATGTTATCTAGCAGACCTTACATGTCATGAGATGAAACAGCTTTATTGCTAAACATGATCGAAATACCAAGTGCGAGTATATCATAATCAAATAAAAAAACCACGCACACACACACACACACATACATTGTTGAAATGAAAGCTACGTAGAAGTTAGGTAAAATATTGACCGAGTAGAAGAACATCGGAACGTGTTCAATTCAACCGGCACGTAGGTTAGTGCCTCAAGTATGGAAGGTACGATAGCGCACCGTGGGTGCGTTTCGTGGATTGAACGTGAAACGATTGGTAATTGTGGTGCAGTTTTTCTTCCGTTGCTTAGCACCTGAAACGAAAAAGGACGTTACCGAGCCAAGGAAATCGCTGGAAGTATGATGCGGTTTACCGTTTTCATCATAATCATTGCCATTAAGCGATTTCTAGCCTGGTAGGACGTTTACTGACGAGCAGTAACAGCATAACTATTAGAGCATTCCATCTCGTGACGCGTCATGCTCATGCTTAACCAAACCCACGGTAGTTCATCTATGGGTGTCACCAGCATGAGCACGGCACGTGCGTGTGTTCCGTAACGGCAAGTACGCTCCAACATGCCATAACGCACAGATTCATAGGTATGCAGTACGCAGCCAGCTGCTCACTGTCAGGCACCGGGCGTCTCCATCGACCAGGCGAGTAGAGGAAAAAGCTGGCTGAGTTCGTCTCACAATTCCACACACACGCGCACACATGGACGCATTCCACAGTTTAGCTATCGAACCTTGTCAAATTGCAATTGTGATTTGAGTGGATTGTGTATACGTGCGTGTGTATGAAAGTTCGTGATTTCGATGCGCCACGTGTGTAACGAATCGATGCATGAACCTGAGCGCTCAGTCGCAACAGAATGTTTAGGATTATCCATGCTGGGAATCAACCGGATTCACAATGGGATGTTATAGGTTAAAAAACATATGACACGTTTTGTTTCAAAATTTAATGTTTTTTAAAAATCATTAAATTATTGGTTTTAAACAGTAAACTTGTATGACCAATTATATTAATAGAAAGAGGATTTGAATTAATTAAAACAATTTATATTCCTTTTATTTATTTGTGTTAAAAATCATTCCAGTTAACAATATTAACTAAATATTATTAAAATTTAAAGAGGAAAATTTTGGTGTTTGGCTGCAAAATTATGTTTTCATGTAATTTTACAGTCTTCTGATTACACCGCCATTGGATTATTTTCCAATACTCCGAATTATGACGTGAATATCAAAACGAATGTATTTTTTTTTTAACCAAATGTGTCTATAATTCCCCAAAGTGCAATATTGTAGCCTGTTGAAGATGAAATGTTTCCACTCGATGGTGGTGCGCTCAAAATTTTCCATTCCTACATTCATATGGATGAGCTTACCCCAACCATTGAAGAATGGTTCAGCAGAAAATGGAATCAAGGGTGGAAACCGTTCGCTCAATCGGAACGATGTTTCGCTAGTCTACGGCGAACCAAATGCCGATTTAGCGAACGATCAAGGTTCGTAACGTTCATTAAAGCGTTTCGCCCTACCAACGGTGGGCAAGCTAAAGGGAAAATTTTGCCACGGTTGCTTCAATCATCCACCGGTACCAAAAGTCGCCAAAGCATTTCCTGAGGTAATCAGAAACTTTTGTGATGGTGGCGCTCAAAAGTGCTGCTGTGAAATTTGGCTGACGTCAATCAAGTACAGTAATTGAGCCCTTCAGGCCTTCCGTTTTCCAGAGATAACCGAACCGGCACCCGATACACCTGACATGCGTGGAAATGAGCCAAGGGATAGCATGGAAAGACCAACCCAGCATAGTGGAGCGGTGCTCTTAGCAGGCGGTGAGAGTAGCTACGGTGATACGGCCGGGAAGGTTCTACCTACTACGAGCTGTGCGTGATAAACGCCAACGGTTGGGGTTTCGCGATTGTAGCATTTCCCATATTTCATTCCGGTCCTTACCCAGAGATGGCTTAATTTTTTGCGAAACTCCATTTTTTGTCCCTCGCGGTGCCTCTGCACCAAGTTGGAATTAGCAAGTTAAAACCGCGAATTAGTGTGGCTGAGGTTTCACTAATTAAATACACCGTGCACGATTCGCACCCTTCCGGCCCGTCTGCGTTCGGCCCACCGGGGCGAAATGTATCGGATTCATAATGATATCCAGGTGGAATTTGTAAGTTTGTTAAACCTGATGCTTTTAGTGTTTGAGCTTTGGGAATACCGCCGGGAGGGAGTGTGGCGAGTGCGGTCTGGCAACAACATTGTGGTGACTAAATTCCAGCAGGGTGATTTTCCTATTCGCCGTAATCGGAACCGGGTGGTTTTGAGACTCACCATGGCGGGGGCAGCTGGTGCAACGGTTGACTCATGTATTTATGCTTGGTGATTAATAATTTGGCCGTAATTTGCATTCGCACCACCACAACTGGGATCGCCCGTGACTGGAATATGATGTGCGGCTCGGGTGATGACATTTTGTCATCCCATACCAGCTATCATCATGGCATGGGCAAAAACCAAGCCCACGGTTGGGGCTATTATTTCAATCAGTTTATTATTGTCGTGCCGCTTCCCAGCACTGTCGAGAGGGTGAGGAATAGAATTGCAACCAACAGGCTAACAAGCAAAGCTCGTCGGTGGTAGGTGGGAAATGATCTGAATGAAATAATTGTATACAATAAATCAGATACAATTCGTAGCAGCAAATTAAGCTGAACCGTTGTTCAACAATGTTATTGTACGAATGTTTGTACTGAAGGCAGTAAAACTTTGCCATGAGCTACATTATCGGTAATTGTGGGTTTGTTTTAACTGACTGCAGCTGTCAGTTGACGAGTATGTTTTCTGTAAAGTATGTTTTTATTGAAGCTGGAAATGCCTACTGTATTAATCAACGTTTGACAATATGTTAGTCCGGGACCTGCTGGAAGCAAATATAATTCCTCGTTGCAAGCAATTACTTGGAATTTCTAAGGCTTTTAAAGATTCAATCACATTAAAGTTCGCGCATTTTAATGTTATCCGAACAGCACCAGCAAAAGCATCTTTAGTCTGGAAGCTTTCAAATTAATGTCACAGATAGACTAGGGTCTGTCGAGCTGTGCTGTATCCCTGGGCACCTGACATCCAACGTATATTTCTTGGTTGGCAACCAGTCTGCGATAGACGTGGAAGTGGATATCAGAAGATTGCGGTTAACCTATCTAAAACAGCTCACGCAATTCTCTTATCCTCCAGCTCCACTGTAGGGAATTTCCCGCAGTCGTTCCAGCCATGGTTTTGGAGACTCTCTAACAAAAAAGTCTACTACTTGCGATGAAATGTATCCTTTGCTTGACTTTAATTTTGTTTTTTTTTGTCTGCATTAAAAAAGTGAACTAAACATGATCAACGATGAAAAACTATTGAAGACGATTCAATATACTGAAGTTTGCTAGAATTGTAAGCCTAAAACGCTTTTAGGTCGGCCATACGTCAACTTTCCAGACTCTTTACTGATGTCACTCAAAATTATAAAAAATAAATTAGTATTTGGTTCGGCTTATTATTGATCTTGGCTACCAACTGTTACTCAGTGTTGGCCTCGTAGTTAGATTTGCTTCTATGATTGAGGTTTGCCTTTTAAGAAAAATATGTTCATCGTTTTCGAGTACCATTTAGGAGGTGGGTGGCTTTCAGTAGTACGTAGTAAACAACCAATTAAAAAGGTTTGTTTTGTTACTAGCCAAAATCCGTCCAAAAACCAAAATCCGTCCTATCCAGGTATTTTTCGATTGTTCGGCCCATTCCAGAAAAAAACTCTCAGGGAGATCAATGTACTTCATCTTTATCAATCTTCATCTTTAGTTTCTACTGCACTTTGCGGTGATGTCTGCTTACATAGCGTTCCGTCTTGGGGTGGTCAGAACACGAATGCTGCTTGGATAAGACATAAAATGTTATCTAGACCTTGAGCAAAACCCCGAAAGCAGTTTCCAAGCTGTTGAAGTAGTGACTATAACAAATGAACTGACAGATTGTCAAATTTTGACTATGGACTTTGGATTTCTACAATAAACGAAACAGTGCTGGGATTTCCTGTTGGCGACCAGGAACGCGCTGAAATACGTACTTTTTTATACACACATTGATATTGTCAATGTAATTTGACATTCCTGAACGTCAGGGTAGTAGCGGTTCGTTCCGATAGAGGGCGATAGCGTTCGCGATCTATATTTACGAGTAATTTCGAGCCGAAGGGCCTCTTTTTATTAGGACTGATCACATTGAGCGACAATAAATTTGAACAAGTGCAAGTAAATCCGTGTAAGTTAAAATTGTGCTATAATATCGTCCGAAATCCGACAGACATAGTTCAAAAACTACTTAAAGCCATCCTTAGGAATGTAGGATGCGAATGTGTGGTTATGGTAAACTAAAGTTTTAGCTAGGAATGTATATATTCAATCCACCATGACAGCAGTATAACTTATGTTACAGATTGGTGTTGGGTGTATCAAATTCATAATCATGTAGCTTAACGTGTCGTTGAACGTAATGAATGAATCTTAATCTCTATTCCTGAAATTCATAAATCCTCAAGATCCTTGAATCCTCAATAGTCATTAATCTCTCCGGTAACATGATTTTAAGATTATTATAAGATGATAGACGAGAACACAGGATACATAATACATAAATCGCCAACTTATAGCGATGGAAAGAGAGAGAAAATGAACGTTTGTTTTTTGACGTGGATGTACTACCATGATCACCAGCTGTAAGTGATACTTCCATTATAAATAGGTAGGATATAAAACGATAAAAAAAGATTCAATCTTCCATTAATGTTAACCACGGTTACTTTCACCTTTACTTTGAGCGCATCATCTTGATAGTGATAGCATCATCAGCTGAACCTTACCAACGGCTTATCATGTAGCGTTGACAGATTCGTTTACTTGCACTACGGGAGTTGATTAATTTCGGCTCACTCTCCAACAGTGAACACATCAAACAAGGTCCGCTGGTGAAGGATGTCACCCTCAGTGTAAGTAACTGTTCAATGCTATCGCGCTGGTACGGCGGTAAAGTTAGGTTTATGAAAAATAAACAAACAGTACAAGCTTCCACCCGTACAACTTCACCGCCGAATGACATTTTTCGGACAATAACCCCGCACCGCTGCATGGGAACTTAAATTGGTGGTTTGGCATACACAGAACCAACCCCACCGGTGGTTGTTTTCACCCTAATTATGAGATTTAATTGAAAACACAGTCACCGCTACACGGTTTCTTGCTGCCGCATTGCAAACCAAACGTACCGGGGCTGCGATTAGACAACGCCACGCTAGCAGCTCGAATATAAAATTATAATTCCAAAATTAGTTCTCCTACAACCCCTGCTCCCGCCCCCGATAGAGTGGACACCGTCGGCAGGCTGGATGGTTTTGGGCTCGGGACGGGGGACGGGCTAATGATGGTAAACCATTAAGGTCAAGCCTGGGACAACATTTTGGTATTCGGTCGATGGCGTTCGAAGCGGGATTGAATAAACAATCATTACTGCGATGAAAGTGGTGACGTGCTTTCTCCAACCGTCGTACCCGCCGTACCCGGTGTACGTAAGGATTTAATTAAATTCCTACATTTTACAAACTCGTTTACAACCAGTGGGACTATTTTCGGGCGACAGCGGAACCGATCGACGCGCCTTTTCCACGAGCCGGATGGTGGTCGCACTGTGAACTATATTTGTGAACACGATGCAAGGTGTGAAGATGTATTTAGGGCAGAGCACAATATTAAATTTGCGCTACCACAAACCTTCGGTTCAGGGGGGCACATGTTCGTGTGTGTGTTTATTTTTTGTCCGTCCACACTTCATCATTACCGAGCGTGTTCGCGCAAAGGCAACGAAAAATGTGAACGACATGTTCCGAACGTTTAATGACACTCGTTAAGGTCGTTTTCCGTAGGTGGTGGCCGGTGGGGCCATTTTTTTTTTGACATCAACAAAGCTCAGACCGCACACTGGCCAGCCGATATACGGAAGCGGCTACGGGGCGCGCAAGGAACAAAAGCTCCAAACATGGACAAACAACAACAAACAAAAAGAGTATAATCAACATCGAGTCTTATCAGCGCCAAACAAGGGCCAACAACCACTGGCCCATGTGCTGATTGGTGTCGATTTATTGATGTGCCCATAAAAGCGACCGGTTGTTGGATGATTTTCCCATTTTCGGGGTCGGTCGCGAAACGACACGGTTTAAGTGCCTGTCGGAGTGGTTTTTTGGAGTGGGCATTATCTTTAGGTGCGTGTGAATTGCACTTTGTGATTGGGGAGTCGTTATTGTGTGCTTACTTTTTGTTGGTTTGGCTTCAAATGCATTTCATAAGGGATATTGTTGTGTTGCTCATTGGAGTATCGTATTGATTACTTATGTTGAAGGATATTTAATGAATACTATGAGCTTTGTGCAATAAATGAATTAATTTAATACGCTTTTGTCAAAAGTAAACTTTTTGTTGTTTAATTTTGATTTGCATAAGTTAATTTAAAAATGTTCTTTTTCTCACAGACTACTGTGATTTGTTGGACTAGGAGCAGGGCCACGAAAGTTGACAAAATGCTGACAAATTCAGCTTGTCAACTGCAAAAAACCTCTATACCGTTGCCGCGCACACAATTGTACTCTTTGACAAAATAAATTGACAAGAATACCCACATGATCGAAGCAGCTTTCGACAGTTATTATCAAAAAAATAACTAATTTCATATTTTTATTTTTTTTGTGTAAATATTAGGAGTTTTAAGGAATAATGATAAAATATAAGTTATAATTCATTCAAAAATTAAGCTTATGTATATTAAATGCAAAATAAAATGTAATCATTAACATAATTACATAAAAAATAAAAAAAATCCAATAAAAAATAATATTAACATAATGCCTTAATTAGCAAGCGGTGCTAAATTTTGTCAGCATTTTATCAGGTATCAACTTTTTGTCGTGGTTTTTCTACAAAGAGAAATTTAATGTTAATTTACAGTTTATTTAATGAACAAAGAATATTAACTGGAGACATACTTTACGGAAATTCACACAAGTAATCTCAATATAATATGTGAAATTCCTCACCTTAAAGAATGTCCCACATCGAATTGGTACACGGAGAAAACGCCGTACAAAATTATCTAATTAATCGATCTTCTTCAAACCTTCTTGCAATAATATATAATCCATTGCCAATATCATCAATTTCCTAACCGTACGCTCGCGCCTTATGCTTTACTCCAATCGTTATATTCTGCAGGTTACTTTTCTTGTCTTGTTGACAGAGCATGTGGGAGGCGGATGAACTCGGGCGATTCCTTTTTTCGATCTCTCCGCAACTGTCCATTTTTACTATGGGTGTATTGAAAATTAACCACAACATTACGATAACAGACGAACTCGAAGTGACGAGCACTAAAAGTTATGAAAGGTCTGACGCGATACAAGTGAAAGGAAATATTACATCTGTTTTGTTAATGTACACATGGCACGTTGTTTTTATTCGCTCCTGTAGGTCATTGATATTATTCACTTAAATTCACCTGAAACTGAGCTCATTAAAAGCTTTTCACGGTCTGCATCTGAATAGTGGACAAACTACTCCCTACTGGGACATTCACAGATGATGGACAGAGTTTTTGCCAAATGAAAATCGGAACCCGGCACCAGAAGCGACAGAAGATAAACAATTGCGCAGTGCAATAATGACCCTGTCGTCAACCACAAACTGTGTGCCTGAGCACCCCGTTTGTTGTACCGTGGGAGAGCGGTAAAATTTGTAATAAGCAATACCGAGAATCGGCGCATTGCACTGTGAGTTTAATTAAATTTCATTGCCATTCTGGCAAAAATTGAAAACAAACGAACAAGCAATGTTCGTGCTGATGTGTGAAACCAGAAGTAGCACTTACACATGTGTAGCTACAACGAAAAACAACATAAAGTTTGTGAAGTTCGTGTGAAAATGTATTACAGCAATGCTTCTAATTCACGGAAATGGTAAACATTTTACCATTACTGGTGGAGCAAAAATTTGACGAGAAAAATCAGCGTGCGAGTGAGCGATTTTAGCACAAATTGATTCCCCTGCTTGAAAAATCAGTGTACGATTTAAATGTTTTATTCTCCACTTTGTTGATTTTCCGTGAATTCTCAATTGGAAATGAATTTGTTAACAAAACCGAACCCCTTTGAGAAGAATAGCATGATATTGATGGGAAAATTTACAAATGGTTCTAGATGCGCAAGGAAGAATCTTACACGAATTGCGAAGGGTGGCAGTAAGTTTGAACGATAAGAGCCAAAAAAAAGTATAACATCAACTGATTGTTGTTTGATTTAGAACTCACAACCTGAACAGAGCGTTAGGGTTTGGTCTTTGCTTTTTTGCGTTGCCACTTTTTTTGTCCAACTTTCGCAATTTTCCATCCCTATGGTATCGAATCTTGTCACGAATCGAGCATGAAACAGAACTCGAAAAAAGGTGATTGTTTGGGATGCATTTGGAAGGATTGTCTCAAAGGCCCCAGGAAATATGAGGACCGGCAAAAGAAAAGTCAGTCTCCGTCAGGATATGACAATTTGATTGAGTTTGGACAGCACACTCGGATCCAGACCGGTCGAAGTGGAAGGGAAAAAACACACTTTGCTGATGTACGCCATCTGTCCATCGGTGTGAAGAAATTAGAAATCCACCCGACCGGAACCGTCCTGCCCGGTGTCCACCAAATCTGCTCCATCCCATGTCCTAGATGCTTTCTCTCGTTTGCCCATTGCAACGCATGACGTTTTCGGGGGTCTGTTTGTTTAGGATATGTGTAACCGGTGTTTGTCTCAGCTCATTGAATCAGCTCAAATAAATAAATCATTAGGTTTGCTGATTGATGTTACGCCCAGAGCAAGGCAACACCGACGCAGGACGAACAGTTGGAGGGAAGGTTGAAGCGGCTCCTTTATTTTCCTTATGACACTGGTAAAAAATTGGTAACAAAAAGTACAAAAATCTGTGGCATCTACGCACTGGAATGTTCGTAAGGTGGAAGGGTTAAAAATTACAATTAATTAATTGCTATTTGCAATTTGGCAGAAAAGATTGACCTTACTGAGAAAACTGAGAGGGTGACGACATTTGTAGGACGGTACGAAAGAAACAGTCTTTGTTCCTTTATTTCACTGAAATTTTCCGTCGCCTGGTACGAAATTGCATACAACCAGCTAATTTCAGATTGCCGATATCAGGAAAGCATCCACGGAAGAGGTACAGCAAGAGCACCTTGTACAGAAATTTTGCTCGAAAACCGCCGAAAGGTATGCAATGTTTAAACACTAACTTTCCCGTTGGTCGTGAAAAATTTCTTCGAAAACTACCAGTTTCCGAATGTATAGTACCAGGAGAGCATCCAAGGAAGAGGTAGCTCCTGGTACTGCGCCGTAAGGTATGCAATGTTTATACACTAACTTTGCAACCAACTTGCAATGCAATGCGCCGTAAGGTATGCAATGTTTGTACACTTACTTTGTAACCAACTTGCAATGCAAGTTTGGTGCATGCAAGAAACTTGCATGTACCAGCCGAGCAAGATGGCGCGCAAGATGGCGCCCATCTTCGTACTTGCATGCAACAAATTTGCAAGCAAACTTGCATGCAAACTTGCACGCAAGATTGCTTGCAAGTTTGTTTCATGCAAGTTTGTATGCAAGTTCTTGAATGCAAGTTTGTATGCAAGTTCTTGCATGCAAGTACGAAGTTGGGCGCCTTCTTGCGCGCCATCTTGCTCGGCTGGTACATGCAAGATGGTTGCAAAGTTAGTGTATAAACATTGCATACCTCACGGCGCATTGCATTGCAAGTTGGTTGCAAAGTTAGTGTATAAACATTGCATACTTTACGGCGCAGTACCAGGAGCTACCTCTTCCGTGGATGCTCTCCTGGTACTAAACATTCGGAAACTGGTAGTTTTCGAAGAAATTTTTCTCCACCAACGGGAAAATTAGTGTCCTGGTCCTGGTGCAATTTCGTTTATACTTTAAAGTCACAAAGCTGATATTCTTCTTTGCATTTAATTTATTACATAGAAACAAATGTTTTATATAACCCAGGAAGATATTTTTGATAATTTTTTTTCCCTTCTTAATTAAATTTTTTGTTATAAATTAACTCTGCTGTTAAATTCCCAAAAATCGCACAATCGGCACAAATTGTTTGGGGCCCCCAATACGGCGAAGCCCTAGGCGACCGCCTACCGTTTGATCCGCCGCTGAAATCGGTTGTGTATTTGTAATTGAGAGTATGTCTGTCTGTGACTGTCCGGTGCCTGATTTATAAAATTAAGATAAAAAACGAAATCATTTCCTCTCAAAGTTGTGAATCGAATTGTCATTGTGAGGACACCACATACCAGAACAATATCACATAGTTGATTTAACCTGATTACAATACAAAACATTCTAAGACAACGTGTCGTCTAATTCAACATCACAAGTCACAACAGCAACAGGACAATCACCAATATCATCTTCTGTCTTCTGTGTATGTGACGGGTACGGAACGATTTTTTTTGTTTAAGTTTTGTTTAAATAATTTCAGAGTAAACTCTTTCAATTTTGTTGTTACAAAAATTGAAAAAAAAACATTAAAATAAGACAAGATGATAACTGAAGATGATAAAAATATCATACAATGTACCATGACAAAAATGTCACCGAAAGGTGATCATTTACCGTCCAAAGTGAGACCGATGGAAGGCCACAATAAATGGACAAATGTAATTGAATTACATTTCCTCGAATTGTCCAACGATATTGTCGAAAAGTTTTTTGCACATTGTTGTTAGCAAGTTCTGCTGTTACTGTGAATGTGCATCAATTACTCCAGCGAGAGAGTTTCGCCACCGGGGGAGTTTCACGCTAGCGACAAGCGGGGAACGAACGAAGACACGCGAGATTTGATAATTCTATTTACACCCCAGCAAATGACCTTCGCATGTTAAGTGCGAGATGAAACAAAAGCCGCACAAAATGGGGAAAGTCTTTTCGGTGGCGGATTGTTTGCTTTTGTTTTTGTTTTTGTTTTTTCCGTGGGGAGTTACTTAAAAGCTTATCACGATATAAGAGTTTTTCTTCAAACGACTTGAACCAAATCAAAGCATGCGGTGGAACGATGCTGAATTGGGACGCGGCTAGTAAATGCTGTTTGAAGGACATGGAAGGTTTCTTTTACGTTTTGGTTTTTGCTTCGGTTTTAGTAAACTTCAGTGTTTAACAGGAATTTCGTCGTTGCTGATGTTTTTCCGCTTATTTATCGCATTGTTTGATTACTATTTTTAGCATGCAAGAATCGAACCGGTGACGGCGTAGAAATACCATTTCTCATTCACTTTTTATTACAATCGCCGGCCCCAGTCTGGAGATACTAGAAGCAACAACAGAAAAAATGACGGCATTCCGTGTGGGTTTCGCTAAAAGAGAAACACGTTCAAACGCAATTCAAAAGCTTCCTTTACCGTGGGTTGACATGGCCGATGGATGGATGGATGAACGGATAGCGCGTGAAATGATTTATCGTACCATGGTCCCAGCCATGTCGTCAACCGTGCCCGACCCGCCAGATAGGAGGGAAAAGTCTTGTTGCCTATTGGGCAAACGTCAAATCACTCGGCGACGGTGAAAGTGGTACAGAAACGAACTGTGGCGGTCGTTGGGATGAGATTGATTTGCTTATAATTATAAGTGATTTCCGATCGAGTGTTCCGTTCAATAAATTATCGCGCAAAAGCGTTCGTGTATGACGCGTGTGAAGAGTGTGAGTAGACGCTACAAGCGATAACACATTGTTGTGTTTAGATTTAAAAAAATGGAAAGTATGCGAACAAAAACTTACAAAGTACTAAAAGTTCTTAAAGATTACGGATTTAATAGTGGGGCGGATTATACTTTGTAATAGAAAGCTTAAGCTTCAAACCGACATATGTATAATAATCCAGGTAAAAAGCTGTACAAGTAAGCATGCAGCATATTTTATGCTCATTCGTAAAGGACGTATTTTTAAAGCGAAGCATTACATAAAGTATCATTTTTGCGAAGTACAATTTTAGGAAATCAACTAAGCTAAGAAACTTAACTTAAAATATACAAAACTTACTAATAGAAAAACTTTACTTTTTTTTAATCTTATTATTAAAATGATCCTGTCATTAAAACGATTGTTTGTTATTAAAATCATTTACATGCTTAAAAGCATGTTATCGAAAAACGTCATGAGCACATCGATTCGATGCAGTGTTTAGAGAAAGTTCAAAAGCTAACCCAATGCAAGTTAAATTGATTGTTTTTTTCTATTACTTATAGTTGAGATCACAAGATTCAGCTATTCAGCAAAAATCATTAGTCAAAACCAATCAAACAAATGTAAGTATATTTAATTTATGTGACATTAATTTTTTAGATTTTATTTATATTTTTAAGATACGGGAAACTGCTAGAAAAATGCTTTGTTTAGACATTTGTAGAGGAGTTAACTGAAGCTTTTAGTAGGAAAACAATCTAACTCTATTTTCCTAAGCTAACTTGACTTACCATTATGTATGGTGTGCTGACAGCAAATAAGCCTGGAAATGTCAAAACGCATACCAAAAAAAACCTAGCTTTAAGTATGATCTTGCCCAGTGTTGGTTTTTGTTTTATGTTACGATTTTTAGACACGAACGAACTGTGGTGCGATTGAAGTCCCGTACCATTGCTGATAGCGATGCAATCTACAGGCAATGTTTGTTTCCTGTTCCTCGATGTACTTCGTACCCTTCGGTGTTTGTTAACATCCCCGGTAAGGATAACGATTGTTAAACTCCCTAGCCCGAGTAGTTCCACAAAGCAACAGGTGCAATACACATACACACCGCACACAGGCACAGCATAGGCTCGGGTGGGCGAGTGTCGTGACCTTTGGTTGTGCGATGAATTTTCCTCACACTTTGCCAGGAGTTGGTAATAGTTGTTTACATTATTTGTTACTTGGGTAAGGTTTCGTTTTTGTGTTTGAATTAATACCTAGCACTATCTACATCGCTCATTCCTGGTAAAATGTTGTAATTTCGACGTATTTTCTTGAACAAAAATAAAATTAACCACTGTTGTGAAAGCTTCCCCGCGCAGACAGGCGTTAAGCAACAGCTCATCCATTATCTGTCGTGCAATGAGTGCCGATAAGAATCATTAAACCAACGGCAGGGTAAGGTGATTGTTTTGGGAGAAATTAATGATCGCCTTTACGAAGCAAAACCTCCCAACCAGCCCGGAGGAAAAGAACGGGAGGGTCTAACAAACGCGAACATTTATTGACCCGAACCGATCAAACTGAAATAAAACGCAATTCCGCACACAAGCTCTACCGATGAAACGTTAAATGCGAGCTTCCTTTTGCGCACATTGCCCCGGGGCCGGGTTTGCGTGCGAGCTTCCGTGATGCCGTGTCTAGCGGTCCGGTTGCGGCTGTATTGCGTCAGCAAATGAATTTTCGTCAAAGACGTATTTCCTCTAGAATCGCCCGCTTTCGTTATCGCGGTATCAGGTTGCGTTTTATGAGTTTGAAAAGTTGTAATTGCAACGGACGTTTATGGCGCGTACGTGTGTGGATTAGTTTCGCAGTCTTTTGCGCTATAGTTAGGCAGGCAGGAAAATGTTCAAGAACCGGCGGCTTCAAGTTGTGGTACAGCGTTTTAGAATTTAGATCGCTGCAGTTGGTTGGGTGTGGGTGAATGTGGGCTTTATAAGAGGTCAATGCTGTCAGCTTAAGTTTTCTCTTCTATTATGCTAAGAGATATGGCAAGTTTATCGGGGTACTTCCTAAAGGTAAACAGTAATTTATATTAGAATTTCAATAAACTTTTCACGAACGTTTCCATTCTGTCATGGTTAGTGTAGATTCAAGGAACTTCTTCCTCTTGACATGAAAAGGTCTTACATGCAAGACGTCTATGTTGCTCCACTTCACTTTGGTTTCTTGAACTTTAATTTGATTATGGAATAGAACAAAAGAAGATTTTGTGTTGCTTTCGTTTTTAATTTTCTTCAATAGTTCTTTAATAAAATACAGATCGCTAGATTGAGCTAGCCTTTCCTGAGTGAAACGACTGTGCTGGAGCGGAGCAATAGTGTAGGAGGCACTACCAAAAAATTGAATGACAAAGTAAACGAGGTCAAACAAGTAAGATTTATGGACGAACGGCGTCCGATCAGCTGATCCACAGAAGATTATGAAGTTTCTTCAGCTGCTGTACCATAGAAGATTCACTGGAGTAACTAAGTCTTTTAAAGTATCATCATTGATCGCTGACATAAATGTCCTAACGGGTTATCCGGCATAAGTTCTGAGGCTTGAGGAGTTGTTAGCCCGTAAGCGCTCCGGCGAATCGGGCAGTTTCCTGACCATGGTGGTTCCCAAATACGAGCGGGCTTCCTTTGGCAAGGATGTGGGTTCTCTATGAAGATTATCTCCTCTGACAATCCAAAAGAAGTATCAACGTTGAGAATCTAAATCAGCACCCAATCGAAACAAAGCGAATGAGTTTTCAGCCTAACAATGAACTCATATTTGAGGACATTATTTCGGAAGTAGGCAGACATTACACTGAAACAAGCATGAACACACCTTAATTCCCAAAAGCTCTTCAATCAGATACAGATCCGATAACAGGAAATTCCAAAAAACCCTACGGACGTAGTGCCGTATCTGAATGTTTCACTCTTTTCCGATCAAAGGAAATGTATCTCATGAAAAGCTCCACGGGAGATGAAACAAGCACATCTAGTTGCGAAGAATGAAATATTCTACGGACATGTAGGTGTAAGTTTTCTTTGTCTAAACGAAGGTAAGGAGTCTGGATAAGTCTTCCTCAAAGAGTGAAGCCTAGTCACCTTGAGCTACTTTTTAAATTCTGTGTTTTCTTGAGCTAAATATGGATTTATAAAAACGCCTACATATTATTTATCACTTTGTGAGATTTTTGTACATAGACAACACATTGTAGGTTTGTGTAACTCCAGCTCATTCATTTTTTTTCATCCAAAGTTTCACACCCTAAAACAAAAGTATAAATTGCAATACATTCTGATTGAAAAGGAAACACTATCGTTTGGCAGTGGTGCTGACCATGGGCGCGTATTGATGTGTGACTCGCTTGAAACACATCCACAATCGACGGTTTAGAAACCAATCCGTGGGGCGTCTCTATTTGACAGCTCTTTACCGTTTGTGATGAAACCGAGGTTTCGGTGCCGAAATCGGAAGCCATAGAGAATGCCGATACGATGATAGCTCAATGTTTTATTGTTTTCAACTTGGCCCATTCAAAACGAATGCCATTCGGAAGCATAACGAATTGATCGAAACACTGCACCTGTCAGAGCGTTTCTACGGCACACAACATAAACTACCAGAAAGGTTGTTTGTATCGCGTTCAAGAGAGAGAGATCCATGCCATGGCTGCATATATGGGGAAACACAATTTAATGGCATTTCGGGTGGTTGTTTCACATGCCGTAGAAAGCCGCATACGGTACAGCAAAAAAAGGAAAAAAGAAAATGCCTGAACATACCCTCAACAGCTGCCAATCATATGGTGAAGTTTTTGGGCCCTCGTGCATGCCTGTTTTTCCTGCTTGTCTTGCCACCACAAAACAACAAACGACCTGCTACACTCGAAACCCGATGACGATGCGCCCTTTTGCCCCGCGTGAGTGGGTAGCCGTGTTTGGTTTGTTTACTTGCTTTTAGTCAATGGTCTCCCGTATGTTCCTCTCCGTTTGATAGCATCTTTGACGTGCGTACGGTGCGCTTCTTTCGAACGGTGATGCAGAAGGCATTCACCTTCGTGCGGCACCAGCGGGTACATCAGCATGTGCCAACTTTTCACATCAATTATGAATTAGACATTCATATTTCTACACTGTCCATCATCGTTACTAGTCCGGGCAGGTTCCTACTTCGATGGCTTGAGCTAAAGAACATTTGCAGTGTGAGTTGTTCGTTTTCCCAACTTCAATCTGCGTTTGTAAAGATTGCAATGGCGTATCGATTGTTGTGAGCTTTCCAATCAAAGGTAGGCAAATTTATTGTTGTTTGATGGCAAATAGAATTACGAACATTATGAGAATGAGCATGAGGAACCATTATATTGATTACAACATACCTATTGTTCAGTCATTAAGATATATTTAACTCAATATTGGACTCTACTTTTAATTATGGAATCCTCAATAGGAATTTGTTAAACATGTTTTATTATCATTAGAGAGCAGAGAGAGAGTAGATATAGAGTGCAGAAGATTAATATTAACTGAGCTATTCATATGCTGGCCAAGTCAAGGTTATTAAGATATTTATAATAACATATTTTTAAAGAAATTCTTAGTTGATTAGTGTTAGTTTCAAGGATCTTATTTTATCTTTATAGGATTTCTTTTATATTTTTTTTAGGATATCTTTTTGTATATCGTAAGCTGGATCCTAAATTGGCGTGGTTTCTTTCAGGAGAATATTGACCCAATTATGAGCAAATCTAACCGAGAGGACTGCTTACTGGAAACCAAGTCGTCCGGAATCCTATTTAAGTATTTTTATAATATTCTGACAGGACTTACTATACACAACATGAAAATCTCCAATCTCCAAGAAAGAAAAATGAAGAAAATAACTCATAAAAATGGTAACAATATAAATGTTTGATTATTTTACTCACAAAACTATTCAATAGGACAATTATGTTTAATGCACCACACTTTTTAATTATTTAAGATTGTAACAATGTTGTAGCTGGAGCTGAAAATATCAACACAAAGCACGTATCACCGCTGGACGCGTGCATCCTGTCCGGCGACAGCAATGTTGGCACATAATAATGTTTTATGACATTTCAAATACATCCTCAACCATTACGCCTCATTTAATGAGCAGTAATAAAGCATCGGTGCGGTGTGTCGGGAGTGTAGCACGGAACGAACGGAAGAAAACATATCGGAAATGACTTCCTGCCTTTGCCAGGTGCCAGCCACGGTCGGCACGGAGGTTAAAATTACCACCTGAGCATTTATAGCTTCCCATGATATTTCTGAGCTTGCGCTTGTGCTTGTGCGTTTGGCATGAGAGTGTTCCCTTGTGTGGCTCCGTGTGGCCCGGCAGTACCATCCGAAATGGGTGTGCAACAGCTTGAACGGCATTTCCGTTACCGTTTTCCGGCTGCCAACACCATAGTGGAGCATTTCCTGTGCCGGGCTCCTATACCGGGGTCGCTTCGCTGGAAAACCCGAAGTGCACGAGCCCTTTTCCACGACCATGACAGGCCGGAGGCCATTCGTTTCGTGGTGCGGCACGAATGTGAAGTTTCCCGAAATTCTCCCAGCACTATCGCCCATAATCATGTCAATGTTAGTTTTATGTTTTGAGCGACCCATTAAAATTTAATCGCATAAATTTCTAGTGGAAAACGGACATTTCTAGTGAAAGTGTTTGGTTCCAAAGAAATTATGACAACCGTAACCGGTTTACGATTGTGGTATTTTTAACCACCCTGCCTAATCCGTCATGATCGATCGGTTTTTTTCAATCGGGGGCTGGTGGGGTAAGATTCGGAAACTCCATGTCGTATGACTTTGGTTGGGTCAGGGAAAGTGTGTTCTATTTTAAGACCGTGTGCATAAGAAGCCATTACGCCGCGTGCTTCGTATCTTAAAATTGGGTCAATTGTTAGTTCCTTCAAAGGATATCGTACGCAATGGTTAAGATTGAGTTGTTGCCACCCGTCCTGGATGGCAACGCACTAAATTGAGGCCAGACACGCTGGCACAGTGTCCCGGCAACAAAATGGTTCTTTTTCACGGTGCTTTATTAGCCGTGCGCCATCTTAAACCGACAATGAGTTTCGGTTTTATAGTGGCATTTGCCGATTGCACCTGGACCATAAATATGTACAATCCGATGAATCAGCGGTTTGTTGACGGGCGTATCGTACGCGTACGCTTTGTTGTGTATGACAATGTTTACCTGAATCAGGACCTACAACAGTTTGATTAAATTGTTAGCAAAAATGGTACGATGATCGGCAAAAGTTATATGGTGCCGGGATATATTGAATGGGATGGGTGGACTAAATAAATAGATCTGATGATTTGTTTGAATGTTTTGCTTTCATTGTTGTGGTGGGTTTATCGAAAAGCGTAGTTAATTCTTCTAATAATCAAATATCAGGGTTAGTTAGGTTAGGTTCAAATCTGGACTGGACTGCTGCTGCTCAAAGAGTTAGTTGTTGATGCAAGAAAACCTATAGCCACAGGGCAATGGGCAATCATCCGCAAATCACAATGTAATTGACAATATTTTCCACAAAATTTAACAGAAAAATGTAATATAAACTAGAAATTTTAATGAAGAAACATTTTTTACTCGCTACACAATGGGTGATGTCACTATCATGAAAATTCAATATATAAAAAGCGGCGTTACGTTTTCATCGTCTGTATGTAGTAGCTGAATTTTGGCTGTCGTTCTGCCGGCATTTGTTTATAAACACAAGTTGCATTCATAAATACAAATAATTTCAAGATGTGTCGTGAAATTATTATTTTTTGTTTATTATATTATTTTTTCGATCTCTGAATACCATCCTGCGGAATGACAATGATAGCTGGACATTGGTGTTGACATTGGTGTTAGGAAGATGATGATGATGATGGCGATGGCGTCTGGTTGTTTAATAGTAATATAAAAAACTTAGTTTTATTAATTTTATCACTCACTCTGTTTTATATAATAAAAAATCCACAAACCGGATTGCGGAAAGCGGACAAACAAACAAATGATGAACAAACAAAGCTAAAATGAGCGCAGAAATGTCTCGGAGAAACATGGTTTTTATACATGATTGAAATACTTTAAAAAATAACGGAGAAAAAGTCACGAAATAGAATATTTTAGAATATAAAAATATTTTAGGAAAATGAGTGACTGAGAAAATTTGAGACAAAGCTATAACGTTTGTGGCCAGACAACTTGTCATTAAGCAATATTTCTATCTAAACAACAACTACGATGGAGACGCCTGGTGGTTATAGAACAGCAACAAGAACCATGGAGGCGCCTGGTAGTTTAGTATCGGACCACTACGGACAAACGAAGTTGTGTCGAACAAAACAATGTAGCAGCGATCTCATGAGTGTAGGAAGGTAGAAAAAAAGTTCCTTTCTTTTAATATTTGCAACCTTCAATTCCCGAGCCTGACTGCCTAATCTGCTATCCTCGCTAGCTACCTTCTGACAACCGTGCTGCCAGCTATCACTTCAACTGTCACCAAGCACAGGGTGATTCATTCATTAAAGTAACGAAACAAAAATGAACAACATCTACTGAATACAAAACAGAACAGAACAATAAAAAGCACAATAGAAGAACAGAGCAACGTTCTTTTTTTTGTAGTATTTGGAAAATCTTATTGACGAGTCTATGTTATCTAGCTGCTGATGTTTAATCAAAAACTCCAACTGCAGCTCCAATGAAGCATTACCAAAACTTTGACTCCTTGTTATGAGCTTAACGATTGTTACGGACTAATCATTCTGAGCTGTCTAATTTAGTAACAGCATCAAGGAGAAAAAATGTCCGTACACAATGTAGCGTTCTTTCAGCAGACGAAAAAGTCTTTTTCGATAAGTTTCATCCTTTGTCACCTTGGAAAGAAAACTACCTACGGTGGAGATGGAGTGTGATAAGAGGGATGATTTTGTAGTGTTTTTCTTTCACTAGCAATGACATGTCACAAACAAGCCACAATGTTTACAGTTGGGAAAGCTAGGGCAGGGAAGTGAATGTGTCTGTGCTGGAAAGGATCTTTCTCGCTGTGAAGGATAATGAAGGACCGGTTGCTTTGTCTAGCGTTGCGGTGCGAGACCGGTTAATGTTGATTTGGTCCGTTTCGTTGAGGTTCGTTGGGAAATTATGAAATTATGACTCCGCTCGTCTGCTGGCTGCTGTCTCATTCGGTGTTTCGAAGTTTTCGCTTCGGCACGGGGGCAAAAAAGTCACTACACACCTTAGCAATCACATTTTCACCGAACAGAACTTCACGAAACGAGGGAACAGGCCACCAAAAAACCCCGCCAGACGTTGCGTGCCCGAAACTGGTGAAGTGAAACGAGAAAGCGAGTAAACGAGGTGCACGTGTAGCTGATAAAGTTATCGTTTTCTCAACGGAACGTTCTCTTTCTTCTATCTATTCCTCGTAAGGACCTCGGAAGCTGCCAAACTTGTCAACAAGTTAGTGCAAAGTTAATAATACTTCGCAAACGACACACTGCTGATGGTGTCTAGGAGCATTTCTTGTTTTTCATTTTGGTTTCAGACTTCTGCTACCCTCAGACACACTCATATTGCTAACAGCAATCGAGCTAACATGCCCGGAACATGGAAAATATAAGTAAAGCGAACAGAAAAAATACACACACACATGAAAAGGGGTAAAAAAGTTGACCTTTCCGCATTGGGTGTGAGTGTGCCCGAGTGCACCTCGGGGCCAATTGCTCAAGGATGTTTTCCCATTTAAAAAGTTCGCTGCCGAGTTGCCGCTGCGAGTTTTGGGGTGACGGTTCGCCTAATCGGGGCTGTTTGGTGTAAGCCAAAGTTTAGCCGAAAGGTTCGAAAGGATCATCACGCTAGTTGTATCAGGCAGCCAAACACAAGAATTTGTCACATTATCGATCGTGTACGACGTCAGCGTGGTTGGGTAGGGTGGTGTGTGTGTGGATATTTTTCTGTTTGCTTGTTTGATTTCGCGAACTATTCTGGTTTGCGTTTGCCTTCTCGGAAAATCTATAATCACTTCAAACTTTCAACGGGAAATGGAAGAAGCTTCAACGCCGGATAAAAGTTTGTATAGAATCCTTTGCTACTCGTACTTCACTTTCCCGTCCCGGACCCGTTCCCGCGCCCGTGTTGTGAAGAAGGTTTTGTTGATACGAGTCAAAGTGTGGTACCGTAATAACCTTTCCCAGTTCCACCTTGCCATCACCTTGCAGCAAGAAGCAAAGTAAGAAGGGAGTGAATTATTGTATCGGAAGTTGAACGGCTCAGTGGACGAATTGGGAGGTGGAACAGGAGTCCGGAGAGGGATATGGAATGGGAAAAAGAGTACGCATCCTGCTGGGCCGGATGATGAAGGTTGTCAGACCACCGGGTAAAATCTATCAGCGCATCACCCGCGACCAGCAGAAAAAGAAAACTGTTGACCTTTTACATTGTGCAAACGATGCAAACGGGAGTTTGTCAGCCGCAACTCAACATGTTTGGCCACGATTTCGACTCCATCCCGCCCGGGGTACGGGTTGAGCCGAAGGTTGAAAGGTTGAGAGAAGGGGAAGGAGGGAGAAGAGGAGCGGGGGGTTTTGTGGATGAAAATCAAAAAGGATATTGTTATCGGTTCGAACACGCAAATCTTGTTAGGGTATGGATTATGTTTATGGTCGATTTGGTGGAGTGTCTTTATGGCGGTGCCTTCGACCCCAAAAGAACCTCCCCTCCGCTCGCATTTGAAGAAGGACGAATCCCATCTCAAGATCCTTATGATGGGAAGAATTTAAGGGATGTGGTAACATTTCTCTTCGTTTTTTTTGGGTTGGTTCGCACTTTCGCTTACGCCAAGCGTACTGGTTTGATGATGCGCGACTGAAGCCCGGAGTTTCCTTCATCAAAATCGAATATAATGGTCGGTCGATCAGCATCAAGCAAGCAAAGTACCACCCATTGATGCGTGTGCGCGTGTGGCACGGAATGCTGTGCAAACGATGGCGCGGATAATAATCAGCGGAAATTGTTAAACAAATATTGAAGATTCTTTCACGCAAAACCATTCCGGTTCCGGTATGGGTTGGTCGGAAACTTAAAGTATGGTATACCTGGACACTCCACCAGGCAAATTGTTTTTTTTTTTGCATGTGCGTAGTCAAAAAAAACCCACCAAGCATCGGAAGAGATTTATTTCCATTTGTTTGGATAAAAGTTTTTCGATCCCGCAAATTGCCTCGCGATAGCAATTATGAAACTTTCGCCATTCGCGGAAAGATGCAGTGGGAGCAGCGTTGTGGAGGAGGAACTCCCGTTTTGCTCACACTTGCGCGCCAAGCAAATGAGCCAAAAATATCGCACACTGCAAAACAAAAATCACCCCAAACTGACTGACGAATTCTGTGGCTCGGATGACTCCCCCTAGTTCTAGGCAGTGGGAGTGTGGGGTGGAAATGTGCAGTCACGACAAAGCACGGTTCACCGTGTTTCGCCACCTTTCATCTAGCAAATCGGGCCGCTAGATCTCCCAGGCCTGGAGGGCATCTTCGCACAGAAATCACGTTGGTTGGTGGAAATCAAAGAAAATGATTGATGTTCAATTTCGCGGAACGGTCCACGTGGCCCACGGGCGGCGGTGGTTAATGGTGATGGCAGAGGGCAGAGAGTTTTGTGAAGATTGTTTTACGTTTCTTCGTCGATGTTCCGGTGCCGGTTTGATTGCGCTCGAAGCCAAAGCGAAAGTTAGGGGCCAAGCTGCAATACACGTCAAAGCTATCCGGGCAGGGAATGCCGTGGCATCTCGGGAAACCTTTTGCGTGCTCGCGTGCCTGCGCCTGTGGGTGCGTTGCGTTGAGTAAGGTTTTTTGTTTTGTTGGTAGGGGCAGGCAGTTGGCCAAAGAAAAAAGCAGCAATCGTCTACACTCGGTTTCGCACACAACAGTTTGTGTGCCGGGCCGTTGTTTTGTGGATAGATGTATCTTAAATTGAATTTATTTCATCCGAGTTGTTAGCGGTTCGGCGTGATTGAGGATGGGGACGAGGTCCGGACGGCTGTAGGGCTATTCAATTGTTTCAATATTTAAACAACTTTTTGATCATTTCGGTGGAGGTGATTGTTCCGGCATGAGACGTAATTGTGCTGAGGCGTAGCTTTAAATCGTTTCACACTGGAAGTTCGAATGTTTAACGTTCGCAATAATAAATGGCTTTTGGTTTGTTGAGCAAGAGCACGGTTGAGGTGCGAAATGGAGTGTTTGATATCATCAACTGGTTTGGTTTAAAATGCATTTTCACGTTTGAAGCCTTCAACGAGGCTAGTTTTATGTACAAATTCACAGGACGAAAAAGATTGTAATTTGAAGGATAGCTTTTGCTACACTTGAAGTCTGTTCGACAAATAAATGTCCCGAGTTAAAAGAGAGTATCAGAGCCTAAAACAAATCTAGAAGGGTGATACAATCTGGTTTCATTTCACTGTTTGGTTTATCATTTTTTTCAGATCCATATAAAGGAGCTCCTTTAAGATCAAATTACTAGCATGAAACAATATCATAAATTGCTTGTTTTAATGTGTTCGTTTTTTTTAAATTGAAATTAAATGAGAGCAACAAGAATCTATTTTCTCTTGTATTCTTCGTTAAGTTTGCAGTTGTCCACCTTGAGATGACCTCGTTCTTTTTGCAGTGCATAACACAGTTTGAAAGCATATTTTTAATATTGTTTTGGAATATCTTGTCAACATATCCAATGAGTTTTGGAAATCATGTAAATATAAGCTAAGAGATATTTAAAGTTTAAATGATTCTGGCATATTGTGCATACGTGATGTGATGTGAATATTAAATAGGTACCTCTTATCAAACTTGAAACTTGCTATAATAAAGATGTAGAAAATAATTATAAATTGTTAGATAACAATAATGGAAATAAAACAGCTTTAGTTATTGTTATTTTATTGAACACAATTTTTAACATTACTCATAATAAGTTATTCCAAAAGAAAGCAAACTGTCGTATACTTGTGGTATATACTGTACTGAAAAAATAGAAAAAATTAAATCACTTTCTTAAAACTTTATTTCACCGTGCTTCATCATTAGAGCAAAATCCAACTTTACGTAGACAATACAGTCACACATCAACTACCAGCGAAATAAACTAAATTGAGTTGAGGTAACCAAAAAGCTGAACCTCAAAAATGTTCCACAGAAAGGCATTTTCATACCTAAATTCGTTCGTGGATGCCCGTCAGCTTGTTGCGACGGTCAAGTGGTGTTAAAAATGACTGAATTATGCAAGAAGCGAAAAAAAGGCAGGTGTACTTTTGAGGTTTTCCACATCCCAATGGTATCTTGCCCATAACGGAATTCGTCAAGCGAGGGATAAAGAATTGTTAACGTTATGAAAACAAATCGCGAAGTAATTTGCTTCCATTATTCTTAGTTTTGGAACGATGAAAAGGAGCGAAGGATGATGTTTTATCTGATTATTTAGTATTTTTTAAATGACTCATTCCGTACGAACGTTGTAGGAAGAAAAGGTACTTTTACACCGCATTTAAGAACTCGTAAAAAATATTCTGAATGTCTCGACATTCGACCAAAAAACTGTCTCCCATTAAACTAAAGCACGAGAAAAGAGCATCTGTAAACCAAACGCACATACACAAAGGTTTTTTTGTACTTCGTTTGTTTGTACATAAAAATGTTCATCGAACAAGAAGCTCCCGCCCGAGCTGTAACCAAATTTGCATAACGAACGGCTTGTGAAATGTAAATAATTTTATAGCATGCGTATGTGTGTAGAGATCAACACAAAGTATCCAATGTCACCGTATCTAGTGTGCACCGACAGTGTGTTCTGTTTGCGTTTCGGCAAATTGCAAATCAGTACTCAGCGCAGGAAGCTCGTCAACGCGTACGGCCGGGGGTGCGTAAAAAGGCGACAATCAAACAAATCAGCTTACTGTTGGAGGCGCAAAGACGATGATTGGAGAGTGCGGAAACAAAAAGAACAATGTACATAAAATTCGATGACATGCACATTAACGTTCATTTAAGGTTAAGAGTTGGAAAAGAGCACGAGGAAAATGTGAGTGTGTGTATGTGAAAAAGATAAAGAGAAATAGGGTAAAAAAGAAATACAGATAAAAGCAAGAGGGAATGAAAAAGTACAATTGAAAAATGTCAAAACTGAGATAGAGCACAAGTTCAAGATGTACAACTAAAATTAGTTTTAACTAAACAAAAGCAATCAGGGTAAGTGATCAAAGTTTGATTATGATATATCATAAATATGGGGATTTTATAGTCTTATAAATTTTACCTTGGGTGATATTGATTCAATTTTCACGTTGTGGGACTTCGTGAGCCTGAAGTCTGTTCAACAAGGATGTATTTTCAATGTGAGTGATAGTTGATCTCAATTGTTGAAAATCTAACTTTAAAAGTACCAAGTATATTCTGGTCTGCAAAGAAAAAACTTGATTCGTGAATTGCAATGTACGGTGAGTCTGATTCAGATTCACTAAATTGAATTTATCAGGTCTATAAATAAGTTTTGACGGTTTTTATACATGCGTTGTTTACTTAAAATTTTTACTTTGGTAAAATCTGGCAACACTGTTATTTTGAAGTGTCATCTTCAGGGTTTGCCTCTTGCTGTCATGTCATCAATTAGTAAACAAATTATTTTCCGAAACCATCACGAGTGACGTTTACCGACGACAACTTATGCGTTTAAGTCGCGCATTGAAGGAAAAAAGGCCCCCTGTACGCTACCAGGCATGACAAAATCATTCTGCTGCACGACAACTCTTGGCCACATGTGGCGGCCAAAGTGACGGAAATTATTTTTCTGAATATAATCGATGCCCATTCGGACCTATGAGGCTTGAAACTCCGTTACAAAAAATTAAAGAAGTTATTTATAGACCTGATATATTTTAACGATTTTCGAATCTTCAAAGATCCTGATCCAGAAGATCAAAGTATAATGAATTCTCACATATTATTGAATTTTAAAAGATTCATAATTGTTCACTAGAAACAAGATTTTATACTTATTTGTTTTAGTTTTGCTTTTGGAATAAGAATATCAGTACTGAGGATATAATGCTGACAATTAATACATCTTAAAGAATCAAGAAATCATGAAGCTTTGGATATTCATTAATCTTATGGCAGTCGATTCCTGTTTGGTCCTTTCGATGTTCCTCATTACAAAATCGTATGAATGACTTTTTTCAAAAGATTCATTAAGCACTACACCAGTGAATTCAAATTTCTCACATTTTTTGACTTAATTTACCCGTACCTAGATAGTCAAGATTACCACCGGGTCGCCCCAAGAAATAATGATTGTCAGCTTATAAATAGATTTTTATCAACTGTGTTGTTCCTACCAAAAACATTTTGATGCTATACTTTAATAATAGATTTTATATATAAATATTTAGCATAGAACTGATGCATGATGCAAAATTGTTAAAAAAATCAACATTTAGTGATAGTGAATGTTACGGTAAGTTTAGCATAAGCATATTTCACTTCCGACGGATTACAAACCCCACTATTGCCATAATTGGTACCATAGCCATAATTGGATTGTCTACTCTATAAGAAAACAGGCAGACAAATCCTGAAACGAATAAAACTTTTGCAGGATGACAACCAGCTCAATCGAAGTAGTACATTAAAACGCAACCACTCCATGAAGGGGCTTTTCGGGGCAAAGTTCGTAAAACCTCGCGTTCACTTAGTCTCCGGGCACTCATACGCATACACGCACGCACGCGTGACTGCGTCCAGCAACCGTGAATGGGCAACCAACATTGATTGAGAAAACCCGGCCAAAGGCGGTCTAAAAAAAGAGAAAAAAGAAAACCCGACCGGTCCAAAAATTATCCTTTCGCAACGGTTTGCTAACGCTCACGCCACCTGATTGGGCTTTTCACGGCAATTCTCGTACTGGGTAAGCTCGGTTTCGAGCCTGTGTTCCGGCATGGCAGCCGCACCTGGCGGGCCCCGGATCGCAAAATGCGATGAATGAAATCATGCTGTAAGATGGTCGTGACGGGTTTTCCCGGTGCGCTCAAGCCTCCGAATATGGGACGGTACCGGTCCTGAAAGGTTCGGTTAAAAGCTCCCCAAAAAACAAGTGTGTGGGCGATCGTCAAACCTTTTGCTACATCAATTGGAAGCATGCTATCTCGTTCTGTTCTGTAAAACACACACACAGGATGTTGGTCTTAAAGGCCTGTTGTTTTTCCAGGGACCCGTGGTGGGAGGTTTTCGTTCATAAATTTGGCGTTGTTGGTCGGGCCTGCAAAGGGCCAGATAAGGCTGCACGGCGCAAGGGCTGGTTTCAGGGTTTTTATGGACCAGTACACAGTACACACACACATATACACAAGCGCACCAGATCATGAATAAAAAATATGAAAGTTGGAAATGTGAAGGCGTGAAGTTGTTCGTTAACGTTTGCTCGTTCGATGAGAGCATTGCGAAGCCGGCTGCACAGCGCTGTCGCTCGTGCAATCGGCACCAGTCATCGGGCGCTATGCTGTAGTTACAAAGTTTGTTTTTTTGTTGTTGTGTGCGTGTTATACACATACTGTATTTTATTTCACTTCATCAAGTGTATATAAGGGGGCTAAACGCTGCAACAATGAAGTTCAAATGTGGTAAACATTTTTTTTTGCCGCTTTTTTTCAAAATGTCTCTCTGCTAGCTGTGCGGTGTGCGCTTTGTTACCAGCCCGAACGCTTTTGTTGTGCAAAACTTTAGCAAGCAATAAAGGTTTTTTGTTTTGCACTTGAACTTGTTTGTTTTTTTTATGTTCAACTCCCTCTCGTGATTTTTTACAGACACACACACATACACACACGTGTATGACTCTGCAGGTATTGTTCTGTGTTTTGTTTCAGGTGAGGATTCTTTCTAGTGAGCCTCAAGTAGTCTTGTGTCGGTACGGTCAAAAAACGGTCAACAACGTGCAAGCGAAACGCAGGAACCCGGTCCCGGTAATGGTAAGGCGAGACAGCACTATCGAGTAAGCCGGGCAAAGACAATTCATAATGGCCATAAATTTATGTCAGCAAACCACCATCGCCACCACCGGCCGTGGTGAAGTTTTGTTGCGCGATGACGTCAATATGACGTCATGCAAATGATTTTATTTACTCGACAGGTTTTCCGCGAGAGCACATGCAGCCAGAGAGTGGCGAGAGAGTCAGCATGAGCGAGACGGCAGAGAAAGAGGATCAGTGTGAGTGTGATCCGGGGGTTTTGAGCCTCTCGGTTCGAAGAAGGACTTTCGGTTTTGGTGAATGAGCTTTCCACTTTTCCTCGTGTGTACCTGTACGGTGGCATGTGCGTGTGTGTGTGTGTACATCCTCTCCCACACGGTGCCAGCCACAGTTCCATCGATCTCCCGAAAGCTCTCCGTGGGAAACGGGGGAAACGATGAGATGACTCTCGCGTCCTTGGATCGTCTTCGGTGAGACGAGTGAAGGTAATGCGAGAAAAAACGAAAGAAAAACCCTTCGGGCCGGTTCCCGCTGTTTGGGCCACCGTTCCCGGTGACGATGTTTGGTGGTCGGAAGGGCCCCTTTTCCCCTCCACCACACGCCGGGAGGAAGGAAGGCGAAACGAACGGTCTGCAGATGAAGACGTTTTGTGTTATTCATTGAGATTTTCATATCCTCATTTCCGGTGCGCCTGTGGGTGAACCACACCAGACACGAAACGGATGGTCTTTTGAGCTTCATTTCTTTCGCACGTTCTTGTTCCTGTTTGTCGTCAGAATGGCGTTTCGATTGTCTTTCTTGTGGGCCGCTTGTGTCTTTCGCGGTCGGCGAAAATCGTCCTCGGGCGGGTGTGTTGTGCGGTTTTGCACGGTTTAGCGACAGCTTCATCCGGCCAACTCGGTAAGCCAACCGTTTGTGACTTGGCTGTACGTATAAATATTTGCCGTACCACCAGCACAATGCCGGTATGATCGAAAATCCGATCACCGTGGTACCATCCGGCCACACGGTTAGATAATTTCGATGATGAGACTTTTGCTGATGTTTTGTATGTTCGTTGAGCGAAATTCTTGTCCGTTTGACAGTTGGCGTGAGAAGCCAGCGGGTGGATGTCGACTCACCTGGGTGGATGTCGTTTATTTCGTTACTTCATTTGAAAATGTTGAAGGAGTTTTAGTATTTATATTACATGGGTTTTGCTGGGGTTTCGAACAGTCCAGGAAGGATATTCTTCTCCAGATCTTGTTAATAAGTTACGCATTAGGAAAATATCAAATTTAGCTTGTTGCTTCGATAGGATCGATATTTGATGCTCTCAAATTACAACTTAGCATATATCTTGTGTATTACCGAATTTTTACAAACTTAGCAACACTTCAAAATCTACTAAGAATGTCAATGCAGCTTTACTGTTGGCTAGTAATTAAAAGTAAGTAGTAAATAAAAGTAGTAAAAGTAATTAAACATTAAAATTTGTAATAATAAATTTGTAAAAATATAATTCTATTAAGATATTTAATCAGGTAGACCAAATAAGGTATTTACGGTGAACAATTCAAAGTTCTTTTCAAACGCCATTCTTGGATTGACGATGACGAATCGTTGATTTGCGGAGGCAAAGTGACTGATGACGACGACATTAAGTCGATTTACGATGACCGAATGGCTGTGTAAACCCTGTTTTATGAAACTTCCTTGTATTTCAATATTTGTAGTATATATTTGGTTTATTGAGGTTGTGTTTTATCTTTCGATATAAATAGATTTACTTTGCCATCAGTATCTTCATGAGTTCTTCGTGGAATGTGTCTTTCGTATGCTTGTTTAGAAGCTTCAAAATGATTTTGTTTTCTCAATGCCTAATCATTGAACAACGTCGCAAGTTCTTTAATTGATACTCTGCAATACTCTGGGCAGCTCCTGAACATGCCATATTAGGCCAAAGTTTCTTCAATGTATCGACTTTGTCATTCTATAATAAAATAAAACAATCCAGGTACCCTAATTCTTGATGTACGTGCTAAGAGTGATTAACGATTAAAGAATCTAATTAATTTATTTTCCCAAGTTAGGTTTCGATGAATTCATTGTTAATGGTGTTATCCGATTGATTTTGTTGTTGCACGTTGCTTTTGGTAACTCTTATGCTTGTTTTATAAGTTTAAAAGTAATGTATGTTTAATGTAGCATCGCAAATATCCTGTTGGATTTACAACCAATTAATTGGCAGCTTTCAAAAAGCAATAATTTCGTATGAACTTGGACGTTTTGTCGTAAAAATTAACCTTAGGATTTTGGAACTGTGATTAGCATCGTTTTAGCACTAGGGAAAAAAGGAAAATTTCACTTCCAAAAAACCGTGCCACCTATTCTGCGGTAAAGCATCACTAAATGCAACAACAACCGCAGTGTGTTTACTCAGCTAAAGTGTGCAAACGCTAACCGTTAACCATGCAACAATCACTCTGAATTATTAAACTCCAAAAACCCAACCTTCGCTCAACCTTTCCGGGCGGTTTGTGTCCGCCCCCCCTGTTTTTAAGCAACTTAACAACAAAAGCAACTTTAATCAATTTATCGCCACGGGAAGTGTGAACTTGCCAGGGGGGCCTTGGGTATAAATAATAGATTTGCACGCGGGACGGATTAGCAAAACTTGACATGCTCACTTTCTGCACAACCAACCACCGGGTTTGGCAAGGTCCATCCAATCCATCCATTGCCATCGAATGGAAGCCGCTCATGAATGAGTCGGCTGCGATGAGACGATGGGAATGAAAAGTTTCACACTGAGACGGTTCGGGTGACGGTTCGGGAAAATGTTTAACCCCCAAAAATAACAGAAGAAAACCCGCCGTCGATTCGTGTAGAACAAAGAAAAAGCCATTGCCCATAACCTTGCGGGGAGGGACATGATGCCAGAACCTCAAAAACATCATGCAACAACACATACAACACACTCGCTTTCCAACGTCATTCGGTGGTGGTGTGTTGGACGGAAATATACGGCCACTAGTATGCAGCAGACGCAGCGTTGCCGGAATGTCTTAGCATGGGATCGCCATGTCAGGCACGCGTTACAGAATCCGACCCGGGGCCCGGGCGAGTGCGTTGAAAATAGACGCAAGTGTGATGACGAGAACGAATGAAGGCACGGAGCGTTTTCATTTCGAACACCATATTAACATTCCATTCGCGTGCCCCGGTTGGGTCTTTTGGGAAGTCAAAACAAAAAAGAAGGAAAACACACACACACACATGAACATTCGAGTGGCGGATTAGCTCTACCAAGCAATGGCATGTTGGTCGATTAGTTACTCAAGTCATCACATTATGGAGGCGTAAGAAGTTAAACCGAATTAAGGCGAAATGAAATCATTTTGGCTATCCTTTGCGGGCAAACGAAAATAGGACTAATTTCGCCTCGAACTGCAAGCCCGTTCTGAGACTTGCGAACTCTTGCGAAGTTTCTCGAGTTCCTGTTAAAATTTTCAATCGACTTCAGCAAATCCGAATAAAGCCCTACGGTATCAACAATGTTGCTTGCGTTGGATGGTTAATTTTTTCCTGCTGTCGAGCAAAAGTATCGACACCGGATCAAACCAACCACTTCCGAGAATGACATCGGACGTGACCTTTCGCGTTTGTATTCTCCCGGGTCAATGGGGAGGAGCTCCCGGGTTGGGGGCTGCTTATTTTGCGCTAAAGACACGCAGATGACGTCGAACCGGCCGTTTGCAGCCACGAATCACAAAGGTCGTAAATTTGCTGTCAAATTTCATCCCGTCCCGTTGCGCTGCTGGTTCTCCCGGCGAACCGACGGCAAGAAACCTTTCGCCTCGTAGGCTTTCGCGTGCACAAGTTTTAATGTTCGCCGATGGCCCACGAGCGCGGTTGGTATGGATTGCGCGTGGCGTGACTTTCACTTGGCTTGGCTTGGGCCAGCTTCTCCATATTTACGTGATGGAGCGCGCGCACATGTGTTTGGGTGCGAGAGTGTGTACCAACACACGGTGTTTCCAGCGGAAATGTTTATGTGTGGTGCGCTCGCGCTCGGAAAATGAGCCGCCGGGGACATATTAAACAGTGGCAATGATGATGTAGCACATTTTCCAGGATACCTGTGTGCCGGGCGTGTGCGAAGAGCCGCGAATGGTCGGAACATCGGTATCGGCTCCTGGATCCACAGGTGGATCGTAGGAGGAAATAAACGACCGGCGGAAAGAGCAAAACTTTCGGCGTACTTAAGGGAAATGCGTTATCCATAGCGCGATACACTAATGAGTATTTCGTACCGGTATCGCAAGCGTCACAGTGCCTCACTTTTGGGGAACCATTTCCCCTGGCCGTTACTCCCGGAGTGCATTTTATTCCCAGTGAGATGGTCATGTACTGAGCTGATGTTTTAAGTTCAGCGAGTGTACTAGATTTTTTAAGAATGAAATTGGATATTTTTCAACGGTCGATTCGAATGTGGCATTTTGCTTTGACCATTTGGCTGTATAGTGTTGGGCAGAACTTTATAGAATCCTCATTATAACAGACCGACACAACCTTTTCAGCATTGAAGAGCTCAGTTGACTTCTAGTGTTTGATGAATCTAAATTTGAGACTGAATCTCTAATGAATTACTGAAAATTCATGTATGTCTAAATGTACTTTTGTTTGTTTCTACGCTTTTAATTTTTGCAACATCTCATTTTTTACAGTTATTTAATTTCCATTTTGTATTGCTGGATATTTACATCCTAATCCAGTCCAAAATCCCATCCGGAATTTCATCCCCCGTATGCATGATGGATAGTCAAGACTACGGGCACAGAAAGACAAAGAAATCCAGAAATGGCAGGTCCTTTGATTTGATTTGACTATCTTATGCCTGTTGAGCTGATATAAAGAAAAAATGAACTTTTAGGGTGCTGGCTGATGATTCAAATGACTTTGTAACTTGATTTGCAGGATTTTGTGGAAAGCGTGTGGCGGTTAGTCCTCCAATCGTTAACATACATAAAAATACAAACAAATCACAAATACATGGTTGACAGTATCGTGTCCTAATGTGAGGAATAAACTTATCATCGTCATGACTATATCTCCATTTAGGACTACCACAACTCCACTGTCCGCTTTGAAACGATTTGAAATGGTTTTACCAGTCGGGTTGTCTGGTGTTATTTACATAGCATTTATAGCGCCGGTAATTTCGTTAAATTACCCTTAAACAACCGCTTATTTACCGGATAATTTAAGGGTAAATTAAGAAAAAAAGTAGCAATTCTTAATTGACCATTTCGTGCTGTTTTGACATGTTCACATTGGGTCTTAGAGGCATGCTGATTTTCCCTTTATTTACTGATTAATTAAACGGTATAGCGAGCAAAAATCTTTCACTGAACATGTACCACTGGTAGAGTAAATGTTGTTAAACGTTTTTAAACCATTTCAAAAGCATAAAAGCATGAAAAACACTGTGTTGCATTCTGGGACGCCATCACACTGCCTCCACAACAAACGAGCGAATGATACAGCTTAACGAAGCAAACTGTTCGAATGGGAAAATGAAGAGCGCGCACTGGGTTTAGTAGCAAAACAACGTCAGGAGATCTAGGCCCGGCATGGCTGGGTTTCTTTGAAATTATTTACCTGTAGTTTTATACCCATCACTGTGTACATTGCGATTGGCCCAGAATCGGATTTTGTACTTAAACCGGCCCTGTTTTCAAATGAATACGCGTTTCCAATAGAGAGTTAAAAGTAAATGTAGTTAGAGTAGATAAAGGAGAGTTAATTGTATATGATAAAGTGTAAACAATTATTTTTCTATTCAGTAATTTAAACAAATCAATCGATAGTTATTATCATAGGAGGATACCTTGAAACAAATGATAACTTGAAATTTCAAGGAAGAAACAAATGTTATCCAAAAGGTCCAAAAGGTCAAAAAGAGTGAAAATTTAATGCTGTGAATAATTCACTTTAATCGGCCTGCTTATTGAAGCAAGATTTACGCCTCATTAATATGGTAAAACTATATATAGATGGAACATTTTATACAATTTTTCATTTATTTTATTACCAACTAAAATTGTATTCCTTTTTTCAAACGAGTAGAATAAATGTGAAGCTTTTCACATAAACGTATTTCCAGTCCGCCGAATGTAAGGACACAATTAAAAAAAAAGTTTGGAGGAATGAAGTTGCACAAAACTTGCACGTGTTTGACGGACGACACAGAAACAACAACGTTCCATTGGCTTTGATGTTGGCCAGATTTTGTGAACGTTACGTTAAATTTTGACAGCAGTGACCAAAACACGACTCCCAAAGTGAATGCATTTTGCCCCATTCGACAAAGGAAGCCTTTGCGAACGCTTACCTTTCGTAGTTCGTTGTTAGTTTGTCGCATTCAAGGTGTTTTGAGCGTTAGGTAAAAGTTTTGCATTTTTTTTGGGTCTAGCACTCTATCGGATAAGTTCGCCTGCTATCCAGCGGTACGACAGCGGCTCACGAACCACCGGCTCACCGGTTCACCGGCGTCCGGGAGCTCGTTCGGGACGGCAAGTGCGTGCGCTGGGCGTAATTGCGATTATCTGCAGTCGGATAGAACTATCGCGTGCTGCAAGTTCATTTGGTAGCACTATCGTTCGTAAATACTTTTTAAATGGCAGCCATCGGTAAAATTCTACGCCCGAGTACAGCTGGACCGTGGCCGGGCCCGGGGGCCGCTGAATTTCCGTTCACCACTGACGTCAGGCGCAGGCTGTCATCAGCAGAGTAAGCATAGTACGTGGCTATCGGCCGTAGGCTACGGTTCCCTTTATCCGCACCCTGGACGGGAGGCACTCGATAGGATTGTCTTATCGGACGCCAAAGTATGGATAAGTATACAGCTTTATATTGTTATTTTCAGTTCGTATAAGGCAAATTAGTACCCTCGCACTCTGCCCTCGTTTACCTCCAAACAAAAAAAAAAAAACAACAGCAAAATTGATAACACTTATTAGCAGCAGCGGGCCAATGCAAAATAAAAATAATCATTTGATAGTTAGTTTCGTAAATATAGCTCCAAGGTATTTATAGCTTTCGGACGCATGCAAAGTTATAAAAATGGAAGCTAACCGTCAGGCGGAACGGTAACGGAACCAGCGCTAGCGCTAGGGAAGGATGGAAATAAAATACTTGTATCAAGTCAACAATCGTGACCGTGGTATGGAGGCGCGGAAGGAATCGCTCCCAATTCGTACGTCTCGTCGGGTGGATATCTGCTCGAACAGGCACACGAGCAAATAGTGAACCCGTCTATAGGGTGAAGTTCGCATTAGCAACCGGTAACCCCGGTGCGCAATGCCAGAAATAGGTTGTAAACTCCACTTTTGCCTGCGATGTTTCTCAATGTCTGGCTACTCATCGCAATGGAACGTACAATCCGGCAAACCCGGCCCTGCCCGTCAACCAAAGTCAAGAAGGGTCTGCCGCTGATGGAACGGCACGGCACATAGCCAGCAAGCTAGCCTTGGCAAAGCGTACGGGCGGCAAGCAACAGAGCGCAACCAAACGGACGCGCCCGGGGAAAGCTTAGTTAAAGATTAATCGAAATGGTTGCCTGCTTTGTGCTTTTTGCTGCGCTCGCGTGAATGGCGCAGCGAAGGTATACCGTTACCGGTAGGTTTGTGTGCGTGTGATTGAAGTTTGTGGGAAATCTCGTACGTGCCTTTTGTACGAGTCGACGAATCCAACGAATTCCGTACCATGCCGCTCCAACCGCCCTTTACATTACTGTTCAGCTGTGTGTGGCCCATCCATCGCCTGGAACTAACTTTTATGGACAGTTTTTTTTATATTGTGAGGCGGGTTTCCACCGTTGGACAGATAGAATGCAGGGTTTGTAGGGTGGGTTGTAAAAATTTATCATATTTTTGTTTGTTTAGCTTTGATTATTTTTGATTAAATTAACATGTTTAAATAATTGTATTTGAAGTGTCAAGTGGGTCCCAATCCCAACAGCTAAAAAATGGATACTTGCTATTTTAACTGAACGTCACGTCAAGCATTCCGATCAGATACAAATCAAAAATAATTAATCGTGACCTTTTAAGTTGTGAGTATTAAATATAATTGTAGCCTTAAAAACTTTGCTGCTTCAAAGGATTCATTTTTTATAAGTCTAATAGGTTACGACATAATTCAAACCTATATTATGGCCGTATGGACAGAAATGGATGCACAAAACAACACGTTGAAACAAAAATTAATCCGTAAGAGACGCATTTTAGCGTTTCTTTTGATTGTAAGGCTAGGCAAGATTTTGTTCTGAGAACTGGGATGATACCAAAAAATATTCTTGTATAAACATATGTACTGTTCTATATTTTTACAACCGAGTATGCCCGAAATAAGGCAATTTGCAAGGAGAAAATGACCTGTAAAATTTGTAAAGAAACAAACTCAACACAACATTGTTGATAATACAGCAAAAACCGTCATATTAGATGAAATAAATAAATATTTTTTTATATTTTAGTTAATCCATTAAGACACTTTTACGTCCGATAATTAATAAAATAAGCAAAATTAAATAAATAAATAAAAATAAATAAATAATTGATTTAGTTTTATAAGATTTATTATCGCGGTAACCCTGCAGCCGTGGTCCGTAGCAAAGCATAACGAAAGGCATGTGCAGGCGTACGGGTAAGTTTGGTGCTATTTTTAGACCACTGAAATGGGTTGTTTCGCTCCAACACGCACCCATCATTACCCCTGCGTAAGCGTTAGCACCGTATCGTCCATCGTCCTGCTTGCGGAAGTCTACCTTTTCGCTACGATCTTTCTTTGCATCCGAACGCGTAACGGTACGCGACGAAAGTTACTCGGAAAGGACGAAAGCAGTACGTGATGGGCTGCAAAAACGGCGTGTTTTGTTGAAATGTTTGCAGCGCAAAATATTTCGACAGTGGCAATGAAGTCAAATTGAAGTGGTGGTGCCCTCAACCTTGGCGAGTGCGAGCGAACGAACGAACGATCTTCAGCGATGGGATGTTCCAAAGCGTAACGGGTTTTCGGTGAGTGCTGATATGTGTTTCATGCTCGAAAGGATGGGAAGTGAGTTTGAGTTTGAGCGAACTAATAGAATCAATTAAATCTGTTTACGTCATTTTGGTTTGATAGCTTAAGAGCAGGGGGGTTTACAGCAAACCGTACCGAACGACAGCAGCAACCGTTGGGGATGGTCATGCTATTGAATGACTTTGAACATTAGGCAAAGAACACCGTCTAAAATGGTGATGTTACCTATTAGTATCTAGTTTGGAAAAGAAGATCAGTTTCCAAAAACAAAAATAAAACAACATGAAAACGTCATCAAGGATCATCAAACAACAATAGCAAACGTTTTGAACTGGTATGTTTCACTATCTTGGCATTGAATATTATGATGCAGTGGAGGATCATTCCCCTTGGAGACCCAGGGCGGAATTGTAGTTGTGGCTTCTAGTTTTAAAATCGATGAAAAGGAGGGGGGGAGCTTTGAGGTCCTTGAAATGAGACAAAGCGAAAAGCGCAGTTAAAAGGGGCCTCTGAACTCACTTTGAATCGGGCAACAGCTTTCAAGAAGCTCGAATTGGTTCGCTCGCTGTGCTTCCGGGAGATTCGCCATGCAACACTCAGTTATACTTCTTCGATCTTCGATCGATCGGAAGAGGTAGCACCTTGTACAGCAATTTTGCTCAAAAACCGCCTAAAGGTATGCAATGTTTAAACACTAACTTTCCCGCTGTTGGAGAAAACTGTCTTCGAAAACTACCAGTTTCCGAATGTTTAGTACCAGGAGAGCATCCACGGAAGAGGTAGCTCCTGGTACTGCGCCGTAAGGTATGCAATGTTTACACACTCACTTTGCAACCGACTTGCATGTACCAGTCGAGGAAGATGGCGCCCAATTTCGTACTTGCATGCAACAAACTTGCATGCAAACTTGCATGCAAGTTCTTGCATGCAAGTTCTTGCATGCAATTTCTTGCATGTAAACTTGCATGCAAGCTTGTATGCAAGTTTCTTGCATGCAAGTTCTTATATGCAAGTTTGTTGCATGCAAGTACGAAATTGGGCGCCATCTTGCGCGCCATATTGCTCGCCTGGTACTTGCAAGTTTTTTGCATGCACCAAACTTGCATTGCAAGTTGGTTGCAAAGTGAGTGTGTAAACATTGCATACCTTACGGCGCATTACCAGGAGCTACCTCTTCCTTGGATGCTCTCCTGGTACTATACATTCGGAAATTGGTAGTTTTCGAAGAAAATTTTCACGACCAACGGGAAAGTTAGTGTTTAAATATTGCATACCTTTCGGCGGTTTTCGAGCAAAATTGCTGTACTAGGTGCTACCTCTTCCTTGGATGCTCTCTTGGTACTATACATTCGGAAACTGGTAGTTTTCGAAGAAATTTTTCTCAACCAACGGGAAACCATCAAACTGCATTTAATTTATCACATAGAAACAAATGTATTATATAACCTAGGAAGATATTTTTGATAAAGTTTTGGTTGTTCAAACTGTGTTTTGCTGTTCAAACTAAACAGCAGTAAGTCTTTGAGAAAATAGAAAAAATAACTTACTCTAAGCTTCTACGAGTTCAAATGAAAACGTTAAATTATTCAACATTTTGGATGGAATGGTTTTTGTTTTTAATTTTAGATGCTTGAAAAGGTGTCACAAAATCCCTGTTCAAGAGAGGCTGAACTAGAAATTTTACTCGGTTGTTCTGCAGGATTTTAATTGATTGTTGGACGGCGTAGGAACTTTGCGAAGCAAAGGAATGCCGATATAGCCCTGACACCATCGAATGACCTTTGGAATGATCCCACAGGATTACGTTTGATTAGATGTGCTAATTTAAGGAAAACATGAAAGAATGTGTGGGTTGCTGCAAAATGTATTCACAGTAAGAAAGAATTCTAAATGATTGACCTTCCAGTATGGTAGAAATTTTTGTGCGTGTAGGTGTAAACCATTTGTTCTTCATACAGGGTTTTTTGGGTGATAGATCAACCCTAGCGTCTAGGACAACAATCGAAGCGCGTTACATTTCAACGATCTTAAAACTACAATCCCGTCAGGCAGACTTAAATGTAAAAAGTGTAAAAATTACTTTATAAAAAAGTTAAAGCTGACGGTTGGTTAAAATATTAGATGAACTGATCTGTAATCTGATTTAAAAGCCTATCTATTTGAGTTGCCAAATTAGTAGGAATAATACTCTTTATACATACGAAACATACAATAATAATATAATACATAGAAAATCATCATATCGAAGTGTTCTCACTATAGCTTTTTGTGTGAGGGAATTAAAATACATTGAAATTTCAAAATGTTAACGATCTTGGTCCGATCGGGTTTAGAATGCGTAGCTTTGATCTAGTGTCAATTGGTAACTTAAATGACTATGAAACTATTTTACTGTTAAGCTTAAAATCAGCTCATTATAGCATCAATTTCTCCCTCAGGGAATCAGTCAAGGTGTATATTGCAACAAGGTTTATCGATCATGACTATTGTGGCTTTTCGTTGAAAAGTAAAAATTTGCATTTAGCAGTAGTTGTAAAAATTGTGTTTCACTTACCCGCATTAATCGTTGATTACAGCACTGCCGTCTGGAATGTTACTCCGGATCACATCAACACAACTCAGGCGCAGCACAACATCACACCATCCTTCTTCGCGACAGAACGTGCCGAAAGTTGCTATGAGGTGCTGCTTATTTCATTTGCCTACCGGACGTATCCACCATGCTTTCTTTGTTGGCATTACAGTGGAATGGTTTTTTTTTATGTTTGCCTACTTAGATGCAGTATTATTTTGCCGAGCGTATTGTTTGAAATGCATCATTTTGTTTGTTGCATAAACCTTGGTGCATTTACTTTGAAGCGTTTCATCTTCAGTTCGCGGGTTTTTGCGCTAAAACAATTGTGTTTCGTTCTCTCCGTACCTCCGACTCCTTCTTCGCGAGGTAAAGCCCGCGAAGCTATTGTATGTGGTTTTTGAAGGTGGTGGTGTTGATGGTGGTGGTATATGCGTAACTAGTATGAACGGTTTAAACAGTATATGCAACGTGCGTGGTGCTTGTGGAAAAGTGGTGGCATGCGGTGCGGTGCTTGGATGGAAGTTTGTGGCAGAGAGTGAACAGTGTGGTGCAATAAGATTGGCATATCACATGACCGAACAGGGTGGACACGATACGCGTGTGGATGACCTCCAGTGCTCTGTACTGTACGCGTCGCTACTATTGGTATCGAGGTGCACAGGATCAGAAAACCAGTTATTACCAGGCTCGGAAAAATACAAAACCATAATGCACACAAAGAAAACTGATTCCATAAAACCTCCCACCCTCTTTCCCCCGCAAACGCCCTGTAGCGCCCTGTTTTGTTCGACCACACTCACGACCAAACCAACTAAAAACCAACCAGTGTGTGTGTGTCCAAAATTCGCCCCTAAAATCAAACCAAAACAGCTAAACAAACAGAAGAACACAACGAAATCAAACCATCAAAGTAATGTTCTGTTTTTTTTCGTATTTTTATTTTAATATATTTATTATATCTAAATTAGTTTATATGTTTTCCAGTTGCATTGCCTCCGCACTGCATCACGCGGCCTTCCTTCGCTGCTGCCAGAATAACAAACCATGCAGTGCAGCTTGTTATGCCTGTTATTTGCACATCATCTGCCCTTTATCTTCGCACACCTCACACTAAACACCGGTTCTGCTTCCGGTGTGTTTAACCGTGTATGTGTGTGTCGGTAATTCTAAGCCTTCGAATGTGCAACGTGTTTGTATTGGTTTGCTTAGGCCTTTCGATTTCGCTGCTGTTTCATGTTGCACAACATACAGCACCACATTCCGTTTAAGTTTAATGCTCAATAACATCTGTTGAGTTTTATCTTTTCAGGCTTTTACATTGTTACAACTTGTTTGTTTTGTTTGCTTCTGTGTGTGTGTGTGTTTGTGTGTCTTTTTTGTTTTGCGCTATTTTGACACCTTAAAAGGGCTACTTATGTAACGATGATTGTAGGTTGCCTTTGGTTTTTGTTGACTGCTGTTCGGGTTTTTTTTCTTCTCCCTCTATGTCTCTCTCTTTCTTCTCTTTCTTTCGCCATTAATTACGCTACAATGAAGGGGTACGCGTTCCTGTCTGTGTGGGTGTCTGTTTTTTTTTAATCACTTCTCCCGTTTATACCGCTACCAGTAGCGTATTCGTACCTCAATAAATAACAAATATTTCCATTCAAAAACGACTGTGGCGAGAGTTTTGCGTTAGTCCCTTTTTTTGTTTTTTTTTACTCTGTTACTTCTTCTTCAACCCTTTTTCCATGCGATAAGTTCTAGTCTTTAATGTGAATCGAGTTGTTGTTCGATTTATCAAGATTTCCCGTGTTTTATAGACGTTTTTTTGTTTTGGTTTTGTTTTTGCTAATGCTTTGCCCAGTCTTCTGGTGGTTTCTCTTTGTTTTTTTTTTGTTTGGTTGGTTTTGTTCTAAGTGTACACATTCATTGATTGGGAGCCCATAATTAAAAACCGTGGGTTATAGGCGTTTTGAAACGCACAATAACAACCCCTTTTTCTCTCTTTCGCTCACGAACAGTGGGTAGTGCGGAAGATTTAAAGGCGCATACTAACATATCTGTAACTCCCAACGTCCCATCGTCGCGAGAGTCTTCTGCAGCCTTTAAATGAGTTCGTCGGACTACCCGCTAGTTCGTGGCAATAAAATAAAGCAACAAAAAAGAAAAGAAAGACACTGGAAAACGCTTCATTAGCTTAATCCAACGAAGGCAAGATCAAACATTATTGCTATTGTTGCAGTGTGAGAGCAAGCGTTACCGTTAGCGTTAGCGTTAGCGGATGCAGACTGTGTTCCTATTCTCACACTGTTTCATACTACCCAGCACAGGGGGTTGGAACGCTTCCAGAGCGTTCCGTGACGGGACACGCAGCCAACCGGCACTTGAAGGTGAGCGGCCAGGCTCGGAAGCGTGCGTCTGTAGCGTAGCCTGTCGCTACAAGCTGTTGTTGCATGAAATCTTGGCGCTTTTACTAATACTTAATAGTGATGAGCATTTAAAAAAACACCCATGTTTAGTTCGAATATATTGTTTATACTCTGGCTAGCTACATGTTTCCTCGTGGTTTTTTAGGTGTTTGTGTGTGTATGTGTGTGTGTGTGTTACGCGTAATTCAACTGCAGGTCTACTAAGTCAGTCTTTTCTTTATAATTTACTTGTTTTTTTTTAACTTTATGTGTGGTTTTGCTTCTAACATTTAACCATTCGCTCCCAGCTGTGGAGGTGTAGGTACGCGTATGCGAGAGTGTCGAGCACGGTTCGAGCAGCAAATCGAAGGGTTGCGGCCCTGTCTGTAAGACCTCTCCCGGCGTGGTACTAATACGTAGGCAGAAATTGCTTTCCCGTGTAGCATTCATCAGCGTGTGGCACCGGTAGTGGCCGGTAGCTTAACGCAACGGAAATCGTGAAGATTTTCAACATGGGCTCCCAAACAATGAAAACACTTTCTCATCACTTCGTACACCCGTTCGAGGCCTCGAGGTTTGATGATGTCGTTTACCGATTTAAACATGTGACCCGACCGTTCTGACGATATTCGATCAGAGTTTTGCTAGCGCTTTGTGGTTTATATTAGACGATACATTTTTTTTTTCTTTTTGATCTGGAAATTACTTCTTGAGATCTTCCAATTGACGACAGCCGTATCGAACTAACTGCACGAAAGGGACATATTGCTAACGGGGTTTATTTGTTTTTTTTTTTTTAATCAATTGACATGTTCTTTTGAAGAACCCGAAATTAACAATCACAAACAAAACTCAAAAAGAAATGGAACCGTTTTTGAGCCTTCGGTGATGTGTTTTTTTCCTTCCTGTTTTTTTTTCTTGCAATAGCCTCGTTTTCTTCATGCAACCAACAGTAACAACATCGATAACAGCAACAAACAATGGACTTTAGCAACGAGAACGACAGATATAGGAAAACAAATTATATATAAGGCAAAACAAAACAAAAAAACAGTAACGAATGAACATTCAGTGCCAGGCGTATGAGTGGTGATGTTGGAATGTAGTTTTCCTTATTTTTTTTGTGGTTCCAAACAGGTTTGAAGACATGACCAGAAATGCACAGAAAACAGATGATGACGGGTGGATGGTGGGTACATGTGTGCGATGTGGTGAGCGGTCTAGTGTTTTGGGGTAGCGTTCTACTTTGTTTTGACTCTACTCGTTTTAGACACATTTCAGGAAACCGATACAGATGTTTTTTTTCCTTTTCCTTCTAGTGTGTTTGTATGTTTTGACATTTTAGGTTGTTGCTTTTACGCTTAAAAGAACCGTTTCGGTAATTAGTTTGTTTTTTTTCTTTGCCTGCATGAAACGTATAAACTAACGACAAACATAATCATAATGATGGATCAAACCGAATGTTTGACATAATTGTGTAATGCTCTTGAATTTGTGTTTCTCTTCGATCCACCTCAGGATGTAACGCTTTATCACCGTTTATGCGATGTATACAATTAGTTTGCATTCGTCGATTGCATCACACTGAGCTCGTGTTTGCCCACGCCAGTCACTGACACTTGGCTGCGTACGTGACGCAGCCTTACCGCTGAACGCTGAAGCACTCCGACCGCAGCCATGCTCGCAGCCGTTTCGTCGTAGTTAACACTGTTCTACACTGTGTGGGCTTACTCGTCGGGCACTAGAATCAGTCGTCGATGAGACACACGTTTGGGTGCGTTGATCACAGCGGCCACAGCGGCCTTGTGTACTCTGCCTTCGAAGCCATTGAACCCGGGGATGCCCGGAGCCGATTGAGATGGTCTGACCGCACAGTGACAACACACGCCCTTACTACACTCAAACCTTGCTCGATTTCTCTTCTGATTGTGTGTGTATGTGTGAGTGAGAGAGAAAGATGTTTAGTTTTGCTTGTGTGGAACTCTCCATCTGCGGGTTTTTTTCTTTTTTCTGCTATCATGCCCCTGTCCTTTAATTTTGCATCGCAAAGTTTCGTTTATCTTGATCTCTTATTTCACCTTCATTTGCATCGGTGAGTGTGTGTATGTGTGTGTGTGTGTGTTTGTGTGCTCGGGTTTCTTTTCGTCAATATTTACTGCTTAATATTTGTTGTTTTGTAGATATTATTGTGCAAATAGACATTTATAAGTAATGCTTTTGATGAGCGTGATTTTTGCAAAGTCGTTTGTTTTGTTTTGTTCGTTGCGAAAATAAGAGTGTGACTGTGTACAGTGTGAGTGAAAGGAAGGAAGGTTCTGCTGCTGTATGTGCGCTGTGGGGGGGGGTGTGTGTGTGGTGAGTGTCTGGTGCGTGCTAGAGGCGTATCTTGAAAGGGTTTCTAAAATGTTAACGTTCTAACACCTGGTTTCGCTCCGGAAGCGGGCAAAACCGATAGCTGTACAGGTGCGTTGTCTGCAGGAACTAATCAGCTACTGGTATACTGACGCTCATGTACATGCGATGAAGATACTGGAAACTAGAAAGAATGCGCACGCGGTTTACGGTGAACTCAGTGACATCACAAGCGGTTTGAACGCATCGCTCGCGGCGTGTGGCGATGGACTTATTAATGTTCGGTGAATGATTGATGTATCAGTATGTTCAAGATATTCTGTTTCGAACTCCTAACCTTAATTGTAAGTAGAATGCTACTCGCTGATTTACACACATCCGACCATTAGCTTAATCTCTAGTCAATTGCACTGCCTGCTATGAAACTCCCCGGAACGACACTAGAACTGATAAATCCACAACCAGTTTGAAATGAGGACGAGAAATAGGAAACAATAGGAAAACTTACGTTACACCTGTACAATACATCGTGAAACAATACTGGGAGTAAACAATGTAGTTATGTGTACTTTTAGCACTAGTTAAACATAAATAGGGACATAATATAGAAACCAATTAATTAAAATTATTGGAAAATTGCGTTAGGACGCTGAATTGAACTTTACTAAAAAAAACCACTCCAAATACGACTTGGAACGACAACTTGAAATCTGTCCCTGTCTATTACTCTCCCGTTTTCTCTCTCTCTATCTCGCGCTCTCTCCTTCACTTCACGCTAGGCATACAGCATTGGATGGCATTGCCCGCACCATTGACTGTCGCGTGGATGGTCGATTAGAGATATTGATATCATCAGTCATTTTGTCTTTTGTTTTTTGTAATTGTTTAATTATTTTGGTTCACTTTGCGCACCCTGGAGCCAAACCCCCGGAAGGGGGAGATGGGGGGTTGGGGCTGGTTTCGTATGGCTTCGGTGATTAAATCATTCACCAGCCCTTTGCGCTTTTGCCCGCAGCAGGAGCCCCGAGTGTGGGTTGCTTCTGCCTTGGGGCTTGTAGCTGCACCTTTCGCTTAGTCCATTACCGCATCGAATATTAGCATTTAAGGATCTAAAGTGTTTGTTTTCTCTGCTTCTTATACTGCTGACTTATCTATACAATATAGCTGCCTTGTCCATGAGAATAGTTTTCCTCCTCCGATGTGTACGTTGTGTCGTGATGTGGTGTGATGCGTGTCTCTTTCGAAACGGGAACGATCGGATGGACATGTGTGATGTCTCTCTTGGTAAGAAGTGGATGGATGGTATGGAACAACATTTTCTTCTCTGGTTTGTATCGTTTCGTGTCGATAAATGATTAAGGTTTCGGTTGTGGTCACCTCTTAACCAGATACGTTCTCGGTGCGACTAGCTTTTAATGACCGGTGCTTATTATATTGAATGATCTTCGCTTCTCGAGATGAATGGAACCTTCATCTTGGAGTTGGGACTAAACAAACATTGAAGTGATACAGTGAACCAAACGTTTAACACACCGTTGAACTTTATGTCTGTGATTGGGAAAAGAGGGTCTGTTTACAGTTTGGAATTGATTTTGATTTTTACAATGTAGAAGACAAAATGTACATTTATTTCATACACTTACTTAACTACATGTACCGATCGGTTGTGTGTGTGTGTGGGTGTGTGAGTGTAGATGTGTGTTTCACGTGAGAGTGTGTAGTTTTTGTCGTTTTTTTATCAATTTGCACAACAAGAATTGTTACAGTTCCGCTTCAGTTTTAACTGTTCTGCCAACGCTCGCAACCATGACGCTGTCTCTGACGGGTTGGCCTTCGTATCATGTTTTACTTACTGCCGTAACACATTCACACATCCTCTCACTCACTCGTATAACAAACCACCAATGCAATGTACACCCGTCCCATTTCGTGTGTCCTTTTTTTTGCATCCGGACGCATGCATACGATCAACAGCCTTCACTTACGAATTTGATTCGCTCACGACTCGCCACACAATTATTCCCTTACGCTGCGCCACCGTTCATTGTATGAAGTACGGAATGTTGTTGTTTTGCTGTTGCTTCTCTTTCGTGTTTGCTGCTTATGTTTCTAGTTCTTAGTCGGTAAATATATGTTTTTGTATATGGATCTATGTATATGTATATATGTATATATATATAGTAAGATCATCTGCTTTTTGAGTTTTGACGTTTTATTTTCTGTTTGGTTTGTTTTGTTCCGTTCCGAATGCATGTTGTCATGTTTAGCCGGTAGAAGTTTTGCGTCCGGGCAAGTGAATGAAGTGAACGCACAGCATTGCGTTAGGAGTTACTGTGACTGCGTTTTTTTTACCACCTCCGTGTGCTTCTCTTAACCATATGTACAGAATTCTTCAAGTCTATTTTTACAACGTCTTTTTTCCCCCTTTTTCCATTAACGCATTGCTGTGAGTGTGTGTGTGTTTGTTTTTTGTTTTGCTTTCTTTTTTGATGATTTGAAGAACAGCTCTTCTCTCTACATTTTTTTTTGCAGAAGTCATGATTGGACTTACTTGTGCCGGGCAATGTGCATGCTTTGGGTTGCATTTTTCGATGGTTTATCTGACTCGCGCAATGTAACATAACATGTATCCTTAGTTTCAGCCCTTTCGCTTTCTGGCTCACACACTTTCTCTCTCTCTTATCTTTTCTCTTTCTCTCTCTTTCTCTCTATTTTTCTCTTTTTCTCTTTCTTCCTTTTTCCTTCTAATAGTCTCTGTGTTCGTCCTTCATCACTTTTCTACAGTTTCCTATGCGTTCAATCTAGCGCTATAACAGCGATGCTGTCGGGAGCTGCTGTGAAATGTACAACTTAACGGCCTCGAGCCCATCTCAATAAGGCGTCCGCTAATACGTCGAGATGTGCTTTTGTCTGTAAGAAGGGAGCAGAAATGTATGTGTGGTTAGCATGAAATACGCATGTCCTTTATGGTGCAGTTATGAAAGTTCCAAAGAGGTTTCTGTTCACCAGCAAACTTCACAAGAAGTGTTGTATGTCGTTTATTATTGTGTACCGGATCGGTATGGTTCAACGAAATTAGGCATTATGGTACATATTAAAACGAAACTAACATTTTCTTTTGATTTCAGCTCAAAGAAACACATTTTCTATTTTGTTTTTCATGGAATGTTACAACATCTCAGATAGCAGCAGAATGATGACAAAAAATAGTTTATCAACGGTTTTTGTTTGCGATCCGTATGAAACACCAGGCACCTCCATCGGCCTGCAGGCGTTTGTACTGTGATGGAGGCGCCTGGTCTTTTATAATAAAAATGTGTAAAATGTATTAATCTAGTTATTATTATTTTTTGATAGTATTATTAGCATTCTTTTTCCGCAATGGGATTAACAAAAAAATAAGTAGTTTGATATGTGTTGATCAATGTGTCAAACTGTATCACACTGAGAAACAGAATGAGAAAACAGTGCACAGTATGATGGATTTCTTAACTTACCGTTTTGTAGAACATACAAGCCTGCCTGTCCTCGTCCTCGCCTTCGGGACAGTCGATGAAACCGTCGCATAGTACGTGATCGTCTATACATCGGTACCGGCCTTGCCGATCTGGGGTAGGACATGCAAAACGCTCCATGCCATCCATCGCTGGTGGACATTCTGTAAATAAAAAAGGACAACATTGCTGTGTTAATGAGAAGTATTCTCAATCCATTGATAAGTTTCTATTGAACATTTCTTATGAGATAAATAATCTGTCAGCAGTTGCAATAACGTTCACGGTTTGGCGTGGAATGTGACGAATTTAACGAATGAGTAAATGTATTTAATTCATTTTTTGTTTCATCTCCAGTTTTTTTTTAATGTACAGAATCGCCGAGACAGAGAATATTACGAAAAGATTAAAATGTGAAGAATGGCCTGAAATAAAAGAAAACTCCTAAAAGAGAAAAGGTTCAGACATCAATTAAGCCTAGCCAAAAAAAGAGTTGTCGCCCGAGACGCGCACAATTGCTATGTATGAGACAGAAAAAAAAGGAAGATTAAACAGACAACATTTCCAAGCAACCGTGGGTGGATGAATCAATTTTCCTAAATGTGCCGATCAGACGCTAAAGATAAGCGACATAGAATGGCTGGAAGCGAAGGTTGGGCGTTCCGAGCAAACCAGCCAGACAGGTAAATCTGGGGATCGAAGAAAGGCTTGCACGGTGGACCCATTTATTCTCGGAGACTGGTAGCGAATTGGATTCAATCCGTGCCAGTATTTATGCCGCGACGTGACGATTTTTGCCTTGGCAAATTTCCATTTTCCCGCAAGCCTCTGCGCACTGAGCCGTGTCGGCAGCCTGTTTGCATTATTGTGTTGTGTTTTTTTTTCTTCTGTTTGTCCTACCGCTTTGCTGGTGACATGAGGCGGTACCCTTGGACAGACAGTGAATAGGATATATTAATAATTTTCTACTGCGATACCGCAAGGAACCTGCGTGGACAGGGAAGATGCTGGCGAGGAGAAGGCGATTCGTACGGTCTGTGATTTATGAAGGACCGCTGAAAATCGATCGATCGGTGCTGAATTAGTCAATTCGTCGCTGTGTTTGAGATTGCAAGAACCAGCTGCACGAGTAACCGCGCCGAAGAAACGAAACGAGCGAGTTAGGGTTGATTGATTTTAATTAAGTACTAAAAACGGTATTTTTAAGAGCTTAACTCTATGACTGTGGGTTGAATATGGACCAATTAATAAAATGCAGTTTTTTCATAAAACTGCTTAAATTGAGAACCTTTCAATTTAAGCGCCGTTAAGGAAATAATAAATTATTCTGCCTTTTCATTTAATCATATTATTTGGCTAATAAATTCCGGACATGAACGCCTGTTTGGGGTTGAAGAAAGGCAATTGGGTTTGTTCTTACAAATTGAATATCGTTTAAAATCAACTGCTACCATCGAACAAAGCCATGTATTCGATCGGTTATCCGCAACAGCAAGCTTCGTCATTCATCTGGCCAATTTATTTACTCTCCCTTACTGTTCGGAACACGTTAGGTGCGAGAGAAATCGATAGAAAGCAAAACGATGTGCGGTACATATAGTTACCCCCGAGACCGAGTGGCGGGAGATAATTATTTGCATATTTCATTGATATTTAAATAGCTACATTATGAATTTTAATGAACGGAAAGAGTAAGCGGACTAAAGGCAACGATAAAAGCTAGATTGCCACCTACTTTCATTCACATCGCCGTTGAACGGCAGGGGGTAATGTGTGGAAAATATGCTTAAAAACATGTTTAAATAATGCAAAATAATGAAATAATATTTGCATATACCGTAACATATTACTCTGAATGCTACAAGGACTGTTCAAACTGGAGGTTAGCAGCCCTTCACACTATGCGCTTTTTGCAGCTTGTGCTTATATTTCCAATGCAGCATCATCTAGTAGCACAGTGTACCGTGTAAATACATTGTTATGTTGACAGATCACGCATAGTTCAACTGATCTCGATAGTGAATGGCAATAATTTATATGGATTTAAACATCAAAATGGATATTAAATAAAAAATGTTGTCCTTTTTCAAACAATTGCTTGATTGTTTCTTGTCAAGACATGAATTCTTCATTCTTCATTTCTTCTTTTAAGCAACACAACAAGCCCAATTGGACTAGTCCTGCCATTTATAGCTTTTCTTTGACTTTATTTATCCGTATAGATAGTCCTCCGTATTGGTCCGGTTTGGTCCGGATGAGATTTATGGTCTGTTCTGTCGTGTGAAGACCGATTGGCTACCAAATGCACCGCATCGTCACCTCTTTGGCCAGTACATGGGTTAGGTACCATAAATGTGCTTAATTCCATCGCTTGAGGCAAGAAAAACCAAACCATCAACTTTAATAATTGATTGGGGTTTTACAGTTCTCTGAGAACTTTGTTAATTTCAACGCCTTTAGAATTTACTTAAATTTTAGACAAGGCCAATAGACAAGCTGTAAAATTGTGAACTCTCTTGTATTAATTTTTAATTAATAATATTATATATTAATATTTAATATTTTAATAATGACTGAGAAAAACTTAAACTCAAATATACAGTTTGAAATAACGCTCTAATAGGCTTACGATCGCTTAGTTTTTAAAAGACTTTATCCTTCCTTTGTAATTTAAATGCTATAGTTTATAAACAAAACAAGTTGAATATCCGTTGGAATGCTAACACCCATGAAATAATTATCAACAGCTGCAGTAGAGACGTTTTCAGCCAAATGCCCAGCTATAAATGTACAAAAATATTAGTTTACATCGGTAATCTGTTATAAAACTCCCTAACCTAGAAACTAGAAATTTCTATCGGTGAAATCTCGCTAAGATCCGTTAATCTGAAGCGCATGTTTCAATTAAGCAAAGAAAACAAACCTGCCAGCAGACTTAACGACGGTATCGGATTATTTATGAACTTCCTCACGGGGGTGGCCAGTTTTGAAAAGGGGCGGCACTAGATTCGACAACAACCAAGTCCCTGCTGGCTAGCAAAAACATCCTTCCGTACGCACCTAGGCGCACTTTATTGTACCAGTACCCGCTTTCACCCGAACGGATTGCTTCACGTGGGACGTGGCACGGGGGGGTGGGACATAAAATCCGGCCAAACAATGGTGAGCGTTTATCGTTCGACAAGATTGGAGATATTCGGGATCCATTTACCCAGCGCCCGTTCGCCACATTACTCACTGCTGCTAAATTCCATATTTTCCTCCCACATTATCCATGGGGTGCGGTGGTCGGGTGGGTTGGGGAAAGAGGATGCTAGGGTTGGGATGTAAAGGAAGGATCTTTTCTAATTTATCGACTTTGCAGAAAACTTTGTCCCACGCCGAAACATCTCAAACCAAAAGTCAACCAAAACCCACACACCATTCATCCGTTTCGGCGTATCGTTTTTCAAACCCCGCTCGCGGTCCGCTCCGGCCTCCGGCCCTGTGGTTGTGTGTCCGGCCCTGCGAGGAAAAAGTGTCCAAGAATATGCTCTACTTTCGGACGGGCACGGGGAAGGCCGGTACCGGAAGGGCGGGTGGTGCGGTGGTACGGAAATCGCTGGATGGATTGCATCACCGCGCCATCGCCGCATGTGTTGCGCTCGACGTGGCACATATTTGCCCAGCCACGCTCGCACCCGTCTATGCACCAGTTCCAGTCAGTTGGCCGTGTGGCGCAGCAGTGTGGCGTCGTCTGCGATGCATTTATCTTCGCAGACCATTTCACTTTTCGCCATTATGTTAAGCCATTTATGTGTGTGCAACCATACATCGGGTGTGTGCAGTTTCATTTCTGGGCTAGCAACGACTGGTCAGCTTCAAATTTGCCACCTACCGAAGCATAACTCCTACGCTGTGACTCCATTAAATATGTCACCAGCATGCCTGGCTTGGAACGCACGCGGAAAAGGGTGCAATCATTTCCATCGTTCTCTATCACCAGCAAATGGGTGCGAAATGGACGGGCAATTATGGCTATAAACTGCTTCGTTAGCATCGTCAGCGTCTTGGAAAATGGACCGTGTTTGGATGAGCAATTAAAAAAAACACTCCCCTGGGAACAAAAAACCCCGTCCCCCCGTCGGTGAACAAAAGGGGCCCCGTTTTCGAGCATCGCAAAGAGGCGAACAACTGAACGACAAATGTTGCAACAATTACCAATCAAATACGGCCGTATTTTAATGAGTGAATGCAGAGCCTTCCTCTGAGCCCCGAGTGGAGGAAACTCGAATTCGTGGAAGAGGTTATGCAGTGTGTAGCCCCGTTTTTTTTGTTGTCTTTAGTCATGCCGCGATGCCTTTTTTTCTACCCCTTGTCGATGCTTTTTTCATCCTTCAGTGTAAAGTTTTCCAGGTACGTAACAATCCGATATGCAGCTACCAAAGGCAGCAAAGGGATTAATTTTCATCCTGCCTTCCAGGAAGCTTGGTTAACCACCGGCGACATTTTCTAATTTTATGCTGCATGCCTCGCATTTTTTTCAGTACAAAAAGGCAAAAAAGCCACCACAAAGAATCATATGACATAAGGGGCAGTGTTTCGAGCGAACGTTCGCTTACGGCTAGCACGGTTCATGCTCAAGCAAAATGGAGAACGGATACCGAACCATGCTACATAAATTGTATGAGTAATTTAAAATATTCATAAGCGAGGCCTAATAAACAAACATCTTGAAAGCATGAAATTTTCACCCGTTTCGCTATATCAGTACAATAAACTTTAAAGTGAGTATAGTAAAAAAGATAATTTTCCATCAGTTTGTCATTGCTGTTGCTACGAACTTTAAGCTCCAGCAATCACGTCGCAACGAAAGCGTTTCTTGGGAACAATTAGTGCAACAATGCACTCGCTGAAGTGGAGTTGTTGAGGTTAACAAATTACGATGGTTGATTCTTGTGTAAACAATTAAAGCATGAAACATTGGAAACAAACAAAAAAGTGCAACTGAACAAAAGCCAACCTTCAAGGAAGTAGTTTAAAAGTATTGATGTTCTAACGGCTGTGTAACAGGCAATTGTTTCCTGGGAGGTGATTTTTTTTTGTTATTGTTTGTGGGAAAGTGGTGAATAGTTTGTGGAACCTCACCGAAGGAAACCCAACGATCATTAATTAGTGTTGCGGCAATGGTTTTAATTAGCTGGCCAGTAAAAGGGGCTGGAAAAAAAACAACAACACTAGAGAAAACTACTTGGAAAATGGCTGAGTGAGAGACTGACGAGGAAATTGAAGAGGAGAGAACTCACGCTTAGGAGAGAAATAAAACAAACTAAGGGAAATGTGACTTGGAAAGGTGGTTAGAATGGTAAGCAGGAATAAAACGTCTCATTCTTCACTGTTTCCCGGTGCTTTCCAGCGAATTTAGACACCTTCAATGCTATGAGAGACTGTGCGCTTCGGTGTGACAACAAAGAAAAACCATACGCTTCAGCGTGATGGCAAGGTGTGGCCCGGATGTGGCAAGCAGTGCGGTGTACGATATGCCGCAGTAAGCGTTCGGACTTGTTATGAAAATTTATGGTTTGCACATAGCGGTGGGCCAAACGTGGGTTCCGTCTTCACCATTGCCCGGTGCGTTCTCGTCCGGTGTTGCTGTCATCTGTGAGGTGCAGTTTGCTGGTGGTTTTATTTTCCTTTTTCTTTACCCATGGCCCAGTGATTCATTGTACACATCGGGCCCAGCGGAACGTCGACTCGTTGTGGGGAAAGTTTTTGTTTTTTCCGCACTTTTTTTTCTTCTCGTAGCACCGGTCAGGTAGTTTCCGTTCCAGCAAACCTGATACCGGGAGCAGCAAAGAAAAGAAGTTTCGAGGCGAAGTTTCTCGAGGCGAGGAATGAGTTGGGTCACTTTCCGTCAGTAAACCATACCTTTCACCGTGGTGACCGTCACTAGGAGCCGCCGCAAAAGGCGATGGTGTGTGCAGCGCGGTGAGAAAGTTTAGATCGCTTGCCGCTAATGCAGACGAAGAGGAAATGAAGCTTTTTTATGCAAGCCGGGCTCTCCTTCCTGCACTGTACTGTCATTTTCATACACTTTGCCCAGACCGCACACTCAACCCAACGGTGCAAGGAAACTCTTATAGCGGGAGCAAATGAAACAAGAAAAAAACACAACGTTAAGCTTCACGGAAACGGTCTCCACTAACTGATATTAATGGCCTTTCTGTAGGTAGGTGAAGAAATCGTTGGTGATACCGCTGGTGCCGCTAACAGGAACTTAATGGTCAAGGTCGTTTCGTAGCAAAAGTAGCATCTTCCGAAGAAAATGCATCAGTTTTAGGAGCGCTGGAAACAAACTTTCGGGGCTGTTTGGTGAAGTCCTTTTACGTTGGAAGTCTTTAGAAAATTGGAAGTCGCGAATCAGCAAAAATTGTTAACATTTAATATAAAATATCTTGTAAATATTTAATATTAGTATATCTTATGCATCTTCAAAAATATTAAATAATTTTATTAGTTGTCATAAAGCTGTTGAACACCTTCATGAAAATTTTCTGGCTCGATCGTGTCTGATTGAAACTTAGTAAAACTGAACATAAACCACTCCATCAAAGATTCGACTTCTTTACGCAGACAAAGGTTCTACATTCAGGAAGCATGTCCTCCATCTTACGTCACTACACCTAGTAAGTCTTCGATCAATTTCAACCAAGTCGATTACCCGGAACCCTCCCTCAACGAAAACGGACGATTTGAATTTACGTCACTGACACCGATACCAGAGCACGACCTTTCGATTTTCGAGCATAAGTCCTCACCCACAACCTCGAGCCGAAAAGTTGAGACTTTCTGAAGCCCGGGTGTTCCCACCTGACCACAACAACGAACTTACACGTAAAGTTGCAGGACGTCAGACAGTGGAAAGTGAATTTTCCATCAACTTTGCAGCGAAAATGGGCACCCAGGGCACCGCACCCTAGCGGGGGCTGATGAAGTGAAACGGATACGTCATTTAATTCCTGCCACTACGGCCATTACTTTCCGATTGCGGCCCGTACCCATACGCACCCGGTATGTGTGTGACCTGCCCGTCGAATCCAATTAATTCGATCACAAGGTTTCTTCTATCGATACGAACACATGGCAAGAAAAAAGGTCACATAGGGGAGAGGAAGGTGTGTTGGTTTTTTGGGAGGCAATATCACTACAGGCCTGCCGGAATTGAACCCAAGAACCGGCCAAGTGCCTAGTACGATAATGATTAAGCGCTTCCGATTTTTTCGCCTCCACTCTTAAGTAACTCACACTCCCGATCGACATTCGCAGACGTCATCTCGAAATGTGGGGCTGCAAAAAGCAAAGAATCGATTGGCATCCGATGAGCGAGAAAAGATGATTGATGGCGAGACCGAGATATCACGCTGTCATGATTTGTCATGTTCAGTTCAATCTCAGTAAATCAACCCGACGCTGCGAACCGTCCGCTTCAATGAACGATGTACGATTTGTAGGCGTGATCGACGACATGCACACGCTGTGTGCGCGTCTGGCTACTGCCCGTGTATATATATTTGGACGGGAATGAAAATGTAACCAAATGCAGTTAGAACACGCTCGTGATAATAATGGAGACGCTCATGATATGCATGATTGTGGGGTTAACTGAAGTACGGATTATTGATTGCCGTCGGTGATGAAGTTACCTTTCATTAGAAAGGCCAGGATGTATCAACTGTGTGTGTGGATACTTCTTGGAAATGTATCAAATGCAGTTAGAAAATGGTTTAGAATTTGCCATTCGCTTGCTTCTTTTGGATTGTTCGAATTCAGCTAAGTTTGCTTGCCTTCTTAAAAACATCTCGGGGTTTTGAGACTTAATTCCATTTGTTAAGGTAATCTATTCCCAAACTTACATCAACAACCTATTCTAATCCTAGATTCATCATTAACATTACATAATGCTAAGTGTATCGCCAATTCCTTACTTAAATGTCACTATTGTTATTGGATCTAGCTGAATCTCAGTTGTTATTCATTAACACAATTGACTTCAAAATTGGAACATTTCACCTTGAAATTAATTTTAAATTACTTAAGCCTTAAGAATAATTAAAATTATACTTGAAACAATAGAACGCTTTAGCAATAGAATATGTTGGAGATATTCGGGTTTGTAGTAATGGAGTTGCCTGGTAGTTCATGATATTCATGATTTGAACGTCTACTACAATATGGATATTTGACTTTGTTTAAATTTAAACTGATTCAACGTATTATCGAAAAGCCCATAGTTCAATAAAACTCCCCTTCCACGTATAAAAAAAAACAACATTTTGGTAGGTAATATTTATCCTATGCATAACGAATCGATCGAACCCTAACCAAAAGGATAATAATCATTTGCTAAGAGCTGCAAGATTTGCAATTATATGCAAGGAAAGAAAGAGATGAGAAAATAATCGCTTTGAATTAAAAAAAAAAGTGAAAACAACATTTCACATTTGTTATGTCACTTGGAATGTCACTGAGGAATTTGTCACTTGGGCATATTGTAAATTAGGAATCAATTACCAGAACACGAGTAATGAACTAAGCTAAAGGATGGGCCTTTTCTGCACAAGAAAAGCCCTGCTTTTTCTCACATATATGTAAGAAGATAATGGGATAGGTGTTTATTGTTTACAATAAAGTGCACCGTTCTGATCGTTTCATTGATTGGAACTAATCCTTTCTCCTTCTTGCGCTAGCTTAAATAAGCCTTTTTCTAGGGATGTCAAACCTCTTTCCCACATATATAAAGTCCACTGAAAGAAAAGAAAACAATGTGTGCGCACCCAGGAGAACATCAAAGTCGTGAACATCAAACATCGTCAATTGAACATCGAACATCAAATGAACCATTTAAAGAACTATAGAACTATAAAAATTTCAGGGTATAATGTTTTTATCCTGGCATTTGATGGGTCCACCAATAATTTGTCCATTGAAGCCGCTAATTCAGTGTTAAAATCGAAGAATTGATAATTATTTCACAAAAAATAACACTCTCGATGTAGTTGGTATATAACCCAACTAATAAAGGTGCCAACTTACATTTAATCCAACGAAAATAGACTCAACCAGAGGGGTACCAATCGAACCACTCTGAGCGATAGCTCGATCGTGCCGAATTCGAGCTGTGAAGCAAACAGCTTTGCACAGGAATTATCTAAAGCAACCGGGACAGTTTCCCGGAACCCTCAGCCTGTGCATCGTAAGTTTGATGCACAAACAACGATGATAAAATTGTTCGCTCGAAGTGCTCTTTAAATGTTGCCGAACGAGCACAGAACAATCACTTTGTGGCAAAACACGAGAAGTCATCAATAAGTTTCACCAGCTCCCCTCCTCCCCCCGCAGGGCCGAACCGGAGCGCCCTGTTAAAAACTGTTCCACGACCTGCTGCGATGTGTGCGATGATGGTGTGATGGTTTGTTTTACCATGCTGCCACCGCAACGTGGGGAGGGGTGGGAGGAGGAGAGGGATGTTTATACTGTTCGGTTCTACCCTCGAGTGCCGTGTGCGTGTGCCAACTTTCGCCACCGAACTTTCTCCTAAGCTGCATCGATCTTGCTTTCGCCGGTTACGTGTCCCCCGGTTAGCGCCCGTCGCTCTGCCTCCTGCTGGCAAATTGCGCTTTGTTGCTCGCTGTTTTGCGAATGTTTGTGTAGGTGGGTGTAGCGATTGAGCTCATCGCTGAAAAATGCGTGAAAATTCCACCCCTTTACTCTTTTCCTGTCCATCGCACTCCTACCGATGGACCACCCCAACTCCCTCCCACCTCATCACCCTTTCAAGAAAATGGTAAATTTCCTACCATTCTCAGCACAGTTTTTCATTCTTTTGCCCGGACCGAGGTGTGCAGCAGCGAATGGAAGAATTTCGGCACAGTGAAGATTTCGCTACGGCAAGGGGTGGTGGAAAAAAGGAAAAACCGAGATGTGTGGGTGCAAAAATTCGCAAAAGTATGTGGTGGCAAAATATCGGTGCCAAGTGCCAGCAAATCCGTCGCCGAGTTCTTCCTGTACGTATTGTCCCATCCGTCCCGCTCACACCCACCCCTTCCACCTATCAGCATCCCAACCGATGCTTGAGGATGCTGGAACGGGATTGAGGTTGGTCGTGGGAAGGATGGGGAGGGGACGGGGTGAGGGCTGGAGCGGTCAGTCGTGCGGGTGGGTGGGAAAACAAATCAAATGATACACCAACCACCCCAATTTGTCTGGACCGTGTGGCGCCAGGGCGATTTCGCCCGGTTTCGGTTGTGCTACTGTCAGAGCCGTTCTCCCGCAACTGACACTTCTAGATTGCATTCGTGGGAATTTTTTTCGCTTCATTCTTATGTGTGTGTGTGTGTGTGTACGAATGGTTATGGTTGTCTTCAGAGTTCCCCTCCCTGGTCTCCCCTCCGTTCCAAATCCAGTCTTTCCCGGTGTTTTGGGTGGTGTTTTTCTCTTCTCGCTCTTAAATTCTGGATTGAAACCGAACCGACGACGGTCGACGGTCGTATCCGCTTTGGTTTATTTTTTTTATCCGTTCCGGCCACACATTGATCGTTTTTCGTAGTCGTTGTGTCGTCATCATGCTGCCACGGTGTGTGCTGCCATTTGCTGTCGTCACCGGTTTGCCCGGCTCGGCCTCGCGCAAGATGGCCGGGATACCGGGCGGATGCCGTGCACCCGCTTGTTGTTTGGCAGTTCGAGATTCGGGAAAGCGCTGCACCCGGGTAAGCGCAATCTTTCCAGGGGGGACAGCAATGTGCTTTTTTTCCTTTCTTGCTTGCTTCTTCCTCTGTGCGAGTGCGCATGTGTGTGTGTGTGTGTATGTCGGTCGTCGCTGTTTGCGTAACCGTGTTCCTTTACGGGTTCGTCGGGTACTGGCAGGCGCGGACCGAAGAAAGAAAAAAAAAGGGCAAACTCCATCGTTTCGTCATCGTTGCACCGCGAATTCGTCTATCTTGGACGAGCGTGTGGGAGAGTATTTGAAATATCCCGCGCGAACTCTGCAGAAGGTGCTGCGGGGGGAAGGAGGGAAAGCTGATGGGCGACGGGATAAAGCCACCAACAAGGCGCCTCCCTGAGATGTTTGTAGCTTGCTTGCCCGGACTTTAGTAGTTTTGATTTTTGGGGAGGAATTTTGGCTATTTTTTCAGGACCCGGTGTCGTAACGCTCGCATCGTAAAGTGTAGCCGTGCTGGCAGGTGATTTTCCGGTGATTCTAGCCTGGGGGCTGGCAGTTGGCAGTTGGCGGACGAAACGGATGCAGGTCACAAGCGTGTGCGTGTGTGCGACGATTTGTGCAACGTTCGCTGGATGTGGAAGTCAAAGACCTCGTGAGAACTTTCCCTTCGTACCGAAGCGAGACAGCAGAATGGAGAAGGGTTCCACCGTTCGGGCGATGCGTATGGAGATGTGGAGTTGCGACCCTTGTTTTTGGCGAAACGGTATGAAAAATGGCGACATTCGCCACTCGAAGGTGCCGTTGAAGCGCATTTTTGCTGTTGTTGTGTGTGAAGGATACAACAAATAGCTTGGAATTTCCGTGCGCGAGGTTATTAGATTTCGGGTTAGACTGCCACCGAGTGAATCATCATTTCCGTTCGTTACAGTGTTGTGCCTTTCTCGCCGCTTGCGTTTCGGTGTTTGTTGGTTGATATGTTGCAACTGCACCACCACTGGAAGACATCCGGCATGGATTGTTTTTTTTTTGTACACATCCCGATATCCTGTTACAGTGAGAACCCTTTTTGGGATATAAAAGCAGAATGGGGGGTTTCGAGGAAGACATAAGTATCGGTTGCGTTGCAACAATCTTTCGCTGGAGGTATGACAGATAGGAAAGTTGTTGTTTTGCTGCCCGATCGAATCGTATAGGGAATTGCTCATCGGATTGGTGTGATTAAAGTGTTACCGATATAGGAGTTGCTTTACGGGAAATATTTTGGTTCATGCATTTTAAGAATTTGTATCAAACATTACAGATTTAGCACTAAAGTTACAGAAGTATTACTAAAGTCAAATTATTGAAAGAGGTTATTAAGTTATTTAAAAATACTTATGGCAATTTTTTTATAATAACACTGATTAAATGATTTGAAAAACGAGCAGATTTCAACCTGGTCATACGGGGTTTTTCCACAGCCACAAATCTGGTGGAATTTGTGTCCAATTGTCCTGTTGCATTTGTCTCAAGATTATCGATTCGATTGATAGCTTTTCTATCTTTTGTCTGTATAACGACCTACAAAATTCTGTCCATAGATGTTGGCCAATGTTGATTCACTGTCCATTTTTTTTTATTACTGTATCTCAGACATATGTTACAATTGCAGCGTAACAATGCGATTAGGTCACTTTTGATCACAAACATGACTTCGATGGTTAACCATAATGAAATTATAGATAAAGCAGCGATACTCTTAGGTTTTCTTGGTATTCATTCGAGCGAATCCGTTGACCTACATTGCTTCATTTCTTTGAATAAATCATTAGTAAGAAGCGTACATGAGTTTTGTTTAGTAGTTTGATGTCTGTTTCTTGGCCAAATAAGATCGAATCAGTTTAGAAAAGAATTAACGCGTCTCATTCTGCACATTACACCTGGGCGTAGCTTACCGGTTTGACCTAGCAATCACACAGGGTGATTGATTTTGGACACGAAAGACTTGTTACTTTTGGCGATACTGCGCAATATACTTTTGCAAGAAAAAAAAAACACTATAAGCGAGATCGATTCTCCGAAATTCAACGAATCGATCCGTATTTAAAGATGCTATAGGCCTTCTAAAATTGACCAAACCAGATGTTCATGTGGTGATAATGACCCAACGACTATTAAGGACTACGACTACTAGATTTAATAAAAAATATTACTTTTTCGATTTGGGCTCTTAATGTTTAAGTTGGTCATTTGTACCGCAAGATTAATGAGTCTGTTCTTCTAGTTATAAGACTAGATAGATGGATAGATGGATAGATAAATTAAGTGAAAATAAAGTTTAATCATATTCAAGGAATCAGTCATTTTCAAACATTGAGCTTTAATGTATACAACATCTGGAATAGAACCAATGATTTTACGCTTAATTTTCAAACCAGTTTTATTTTATTTATAAATAATTATAAATTAATAATAAAAATGAAATAAATTACTAAACACATGCATAAATACATAAAACATAGACGTAACTATTTTACTGAAAATATAAAAAAATAAGTACAATGATTTTTGAAAATATTGCATTAATCAAGTAATTAAAAAATGATATAAAATTATGTTTTATACATTGTTTAAAAACATTTAAAAACAAATGTTTTGGACAACTCCGTAAGAAAACGAATGCATGTAACAATTTTCCTATCACCACCCGTTGAATCCAACGATCGGTTCCTGCAACTATTATGATACACAATGTGTGTACATTGTTGCACTACAAAAGCGATCTTGTTCGGATGGTTTTGCGCGGCAAATGTTTTCGTCCGTGCAACGTTGTTCTACGCTTCATTCCATTAGACGATGCTAGCGGGGGGGCAAAAAATGTCGTGCATTTGGAAAATGTTTTTCCGAGACTGAGCGAGAGAAGTTTGTTCCCTCGTTGAATAAACATCAATTTCAACAAACAACGCCGCCCGTTCTGTGTGTGTGCAATGATGGAATAAGTTCATTTTTCATGACAGTAGATATTTATGATAGGCAAGAAAAATCTTGCATTTCCATTATAATCCCAACAGCACAGCGTGTACATCGACAACGAAGCAAAAAAAAACCTTCCCCTGAGCTGTGGGTAAGAGGAAAAATTGAATATACAATTTTCCATCATCCTAACCGTAATGTTAACGCCATGCTTGATGAAACCTGAGTCGGCAGATAGCTTGCGCCTTCGAAGCAAACCTTCCGAGAATTTCGATCAGGGTTACCGAGTGCCCTGGCCAGCAAATTGAGCAAGGTTCCCATCCTCCCAACATCTCCCCCAAAAAAAAGCTCCCAAAAAACCTGTCACTGTGCGAATTTCGTGACAAAGAATGGGGAAACAAAGGGAACACAATTTCTTTGCCATTTTCATCACCGGCTCACGTAGAGGCTTTCGATTGTTGCTCGTTTTTTCGTCTTTATGTGCAACTTGCTGTTTTATGCTGCATGAGTTTTTTTTTTCCTCCTCATCACTTTCTGCTTACCGTTGGTTCGACGATTGCTGGACCCGCAAATTGGTTCCAGGCACGCGCTGTTTGTCTTACCAGCTTTAACCGTTCGCCCCAAACAGTGGCCAGCGAAAGAAAGATGAGTGCTTTTATCTCGATGCTCGGTTACGGATGCTGGCACGGAACAGTAACAACCTTTTTTTCCCCCACGTTTGATGAAACGATTTTTCTAGCCATGCTGCCGCACCATTAGTGCGACCGAGGGCGTCAGTGCGTACACTGCACGGGTCGCTAGATCTGCGCCGATCTTACGTGTGTGTGGTAAGGGTAGAGAGACAGACAGAGAGAAAGAGAAAGAAAGAGAGAGAGAAAATGGTTCCGTTCTTCGGTCACACGAACAAACCTGTCTGTCTGTACCCCGTGTGTTGGTGGTGGCATGACACGTGTTGGTTGATTTACTTCCAACAATTCCAGCGTTCACCGGAGTAATGGCAAACAAGATAGGAACGAACGCAAGAAAAAAAAATACGAACACGAACAAAATGCCTAAGAGATGGGTTTTTGGTGCCAACGAGTGTCGTACACACTTCCGGGAATTGATCCCCATCGGTACCATGGTCGGCATGAACCGTGAACGATGCATCTGCCCTCTTCGAAACATTTGCTCATCGATAAATTTTCATCTTGCGTGAAGGTCAAATGTCGTTGCGGAATTAAATCGACCCGAGGGTCTTTCTCACCAAGGTGTTGTAATTTCTAGCGCTGACAGGCGACGACATTTGTGCCCTTACTGGCCGTAATTGACTGTGGTAGGGTGTCATATTTTCTCTGCTCTCTGTGTGGAAAGTGGTACGTATGTGTGAAAGGGAAAATAAATGCACTTGGCGCCTTTAACTACTATCACTGTTGCAACTGTTAAGGATTGGAACAAAAAGTTTATTGGGATAGCAGAAAACACAGAGCGAAATAATGACAAAGTAAATTCAAATTTAAAGAAACTGATCGAAGTAACATTTAACAGTAAACATTTAGAATGTTTTAACTCACAGATTGAGGTGTATGCCTTTCGCCATTTTCATTCATAAAGTTAAGGTGCGTTAAAGCTACAGGACGCACGACATATTTCTTGCGATTTTTAACAAAAAAGAGTTTCAATATTTTGTTTTTACATTTTAACTATTGATTATCCTTTTAGTCGTTTTTTTCGACTAACGTTAAAGTACAGTAGATGAAGGTACAGTAACACATTAGCACATGTTCTTCTATATGTAGAAATCAATAGGTGCAGGGCCACGAGATCTGACAAATTTGTCTAAACGGAGCTTTTATCATAGCTTTTGTCAAACTTAATTTTGTAGAAAATCCACGACAAAAAGTTAACAAAATCCAGACAAAATAAGGTATAATATAAGGTTAAGGTATTATATTAATATAATTTTTTGTCGTAAAATTAAATTTTATTTTGCATTTAATGTAATATAAGCCTAATTTTTGAATAAACTATAACTTATATTTCATCATTATTCCTCAAATCTCTTATTATTTACACAAAACATAAAATTATGAAATCAGTTATTTTTTTGGTACCAACTGTCGAAAGCTGCCTCGATCATGTGGGTATTCTTGTCAATTTATGTTGTCAAAGAGTACAATTGTGTGAGCGGCAACGGTATAGTGGTTTTTCGCAGTTGACAAGCTGATTTTATCAGCATTTTGTCAACTCTCGTGGCTACCAGGGAAGAGGTAGCGCTTAGTACAGCAAATGTTTCATGAAATGTTTCATGAAATGTTCCTCGGCTGGTATCAGGTGTCACCTCTTGAAAAACATGCTCTCCTGGTGTCGAAAACAATTGTGTGCGCGGCTACGATATAATCGTTTTCGCAGTTAACAAGCTGATTTTGTCACTTTTCAAATATGTCAGCATTTTGTCAACTTTCAAAATGAATCAGAATGAATCAAATAACAACATCGGCATATTCGAATCAACAAAATCTGTTTTGAAATGCTTGAAAATGAGGAAGGGATAGAGCATAGTTTGTTGAGATGACAAACGTTACAGCCCAATCGAGATTGGTGAGGAGCCGAACAGAAACGAGTTAAGTAAACAACGTATAAGAAAAAACCATCGTCTCCATACGTCCGGGTCATCTCATTTTCCATTAGCTTTCGAATTGAATATTGATTGTCTGCAACAGCCGGGGCTGTGGTACCCACACACACACATGAAACTCTGCACTATCGTCTGCGCTTCATTCGCCCAGCGGTTGATTGGCATGTGCTTTTCTGCGAAGAAGCGTGGAACCATAGCAAAGGTATCGGCCGAATAGCATGTGCCCGCTTGGTGAAACGATGCAATTGCATCTTCGACAGTTTGCTCGGTACCAGGTGGCAAAAGTACATTACCCATTTCCCATTTGCCGCCTGCACCATGATCGCACGACAGGTCCGGAAAACCGGTCGTTTAGTAAGTGACATTCCATTTTCCACCGAGTGTGCTGGTTGGGCCTTGGGTGGGTGTCGATGATCGATAAGTGGTCGAGAAAATTAAAATGAAACGGTACCATCCACACCCGATGGGATTCTGTCGAGCAAGAAAATTTCCCGTGCCGTTGGACGAACGATCATGCATAAAACTGTTTCCCATTCGGACAAATTGATTTTTGACATTTCCGGTGCTGCGCGTGGGTATCGTTCGTGCTGCAAATGATCCCAGGTGAGTTGAAAATTCCACGGGGCGAGCGTATGGCTAGGTGTTTTGCGTTTTAAAAAAGGTCGTTTGACTATTGCTTTGACTTCTGGGTGGCGGAATTCGGTAGCTGTGAGCTGTGAAAGTTGCTTTGTTAATAAGCAATGACTTCAAAAGCATTTATTTGCGTAAAGGACGTTTGTTTGCGTTGGGTATTGAAATTGTTGAAATGACAAACGACAGGTGCCAGCGAGACATTTGCAGCCTCCGGGTACTGTGTCACATGGTGCTGCTCATTTAATTTCACCAGCTTATGCATTTAAGCTAATGCTTTTGTGCTCTAGACCTGATGAAAGCAAGCATTCATCGTATATGTTTACTCAGCATGAGCAAATGCCGGTGCCGGTTGCAGACGTTCGGGGCGAAATGAGAGTGTCCGCTTGTTGGTGCCCATTAACAGTTGGGTGCCTCATTAACTTTCATGCATAATCCTCTTGCCTGACTGTGTGAGTGGGTGTGTGTCGGTTAAGACGCCACCATCCCATTAGCAGACGAGTGAAATACGAATCGAACCATCACAATATTACGCCCCTTACGAAGGCCATTAAGAACAGTTTTCCGCCTCCTTTACTGTAGCTCGTCTGTAGACATGGGAAGCTCCACCTATCAGCATGTAACAGATTACTAGCAACAGGATGTCTGGTGATTTACCCGGCAAGGGTCCCGGGAAAAAGGAAACATTAAAAAAAGACAACCACGTCCAATCCAAAACTCAAACTTTCAAGTTAATCGACCAAATCGTGGTCGTGGTTTTTCACGAGTCCGGTTTATAAACTGGGTTGAAATTTTGCGTGCATCCTCCAGGGCATTAAGCCACCTCCCACCGGGAACGAGACATCCTTTAGGAGTATGCTTAAGGATTCGAGACTGTGGGCAAATCTCCTGAAATTGTGTAATGGTGCGAATTGATCCGAGAAGGGCCAAAAATCCCATGCCAAAGGACACGCGAATGCATTCTAGCTAAAGATAACTAGAGCTGAATAGGATTAAATGTTAGTAAACGGATTAAATTCTAAACAAAAATATATCAACTTGAATACTCTGTAGCTATCAGCAAAAGGTTGTAAAAGAGTTACAAACGACGGTTGTTGAAATAAAAGTTGAAACTATAAAAGAGTTACGATGTAGTAGCTTTAAATTTATCAGAAGAATTTCGTGATTGCTACATCCTTACTGATGTGTTCCGTTTGGACAAATATTTAGAATAACAAAAGACTTTCAAGATTCTCTATGTATAAAACCGCTTCACTGTGTTCGCAATTTACCATAAGAACGATGGTCTACAGAGTTTCGAGTCAATTAAACGTAAGTTTACTAAATGTACGATTCAACCTGTTGACGCTGCTAGCCATAAAATGAAACATTTCAAAATGACAGTTGTCAAGTTCCAACAGACAGTATAAACGGAGGGGAGAGCTAGGGCCACGGCTGAACATTGAGACTGCAGGGGGCAGTAGCGTAAAGAAAGCTAAAAAGGAAAGACGCGTTCGACCACTATTTTGAGTTGTCTATTTATATTTGTTTCTTACTTGCTATCCGGTTGGAGAAATAAATCAGTGAAAACTTCAAAATGGGTCTTTCGTTTGTTACAAAAGTAACAAATTTCTCAAAATAACGAAATGCAGTTTTCGAAAGAGCTTTCTAAAACGGTGTGGTGATCCACAGACGCTACCAATACAACGATAGACGCAAAACTACTTCACGCTCAGAACGCGTCCTTTGTGCGGCAAAAAGATACGGTGCGACGTATAGAAGAGTGCTTGTGCAAATTACGGCGTGGTTCGATTTGCAGGAAAGTGAATTGAATAGATAGTGAGTGTTGAAGAGAGACTAAAGTGTACGGTAACGTGAATTGAACATTAAAAAACAAAATGGACGATCAGCCGACAAAAAGCGGCCATGATGCCGAGGATAATGGTGTTGGTGAAGTGACGCCAGAGAATAAAGGTGCGATTCCAAAGCTTTCCAAGAAGAAGCTGTTATTCCAGGACGAAAGCGACTATAGTGATGGTAATAGTCGACGTGTAACGCGAAGCATGCACAAGCAGCAAGCGGAAAGTGGAATAAGGGGAAAGCTGAAACCCGCACCAATTTCTTCGAAAAGTGTTGAAAGTTCTTCTAGTGAAGAAGAAGTAGAAGAACAGTCAAATAAAGAACATCGACGTGTTAAGTACGAAAGTGACGGTAGTGTTGGTAAAAACCGACGCGTAATGCGCAACACGCGCAAGCAACACGCGAAAAGTGGAAAAAAGAAAATGGTGAAACCTATACCAAGTTCTTCGGAAGGGAGTGAAAGTTTTTCTAGTGAAGAAGAAGAAGAAAAACAGCCGACCAAAGAACAGCGACGAGCTCGGCGTGGAATTTCTCAGAAATTGCCTGTGTTCGATGGAAAGCCTGAAGACTGGCCGAGGTTTTACGGTGCATTTAATGCATCAAACAAAGCATGCGGTTATACGACAAGTGAAAACCTCGTGCGGTTGCAAGATTGTCTTAAAGGTCCGGCACTGGAACTAGTTCGAGGAAAGCTAATTCGACCGGAATCAGTACCACTGGCTATTGACAAGTTAAGACAAGTATACGGAAGAACTGAGCTTATTTTGCGCAATTTGCTAACGAAGGTGCGCGAAACAAAAGCTCCTAAAGCCAATGAAATGACAAGCTTCTTGCCGTTCTCCAACGCGGTTGAAATACTTTGTGAACATCTAGAAGCTTCGCAACTTGAATACCATCTCCACAATCCGCTGTTGATACAGGAATTAGTGGAAAAGCTTCCAGACGCGGACAAGCGAGCTTGGGCGCGCTTTAAACGAGGTCATCACTCTACATCGCTGAGAACCTTCACGGATTTCCTGAACGAAGTGGTGTCTGAAGTCCTCGAAACCACCTTAGAGATCAGTGAATATATGCCTCAATCTTCGAAAAAAGATGCACGTAAGAAGGAAACGGTGATACATCATCAGACGGCGCAACCAGAGAGAAAACCTTGCCTTGCGTGTGACAAAACGGATCATCGCCTGCGTAACTGTTCTGTTTTTAAGGAATCAACACTAAAGCAGAGGCAAGAGCTCGTAACGCAACACAAACTATGCAAGCTGTGTCTTAACGGGCATAAAGGAAAGTGCATGGTGCCATCGAGATGTAATATAGGGGATTGTAACCAAATGCATCACCCTCTTCTGCATGAACAGGTAGGATCTATAAAAATTGACGGTACTAGTGCGCATGTGGATGCAAATGGAAGTATGTTATTTCGCGTGGTTCCGGTAGATGTTTATCATAATGGCATAAAAATAACTGTTCTTGCTTTTCTTGATGAAGGGGCATCTGTAACATTGATAGAACGTCGTTTAGTGGAGCGTCTTGGGGCGGACGGTGTCCCAGAAGACCTGACTATGCGGTGGACGGCTGGCATTGAACGAGTGGAGAAGGGGTCACAGAAACTAAGCTTATCAGTATCATCCGTAGGTTCAACAGAGCTACAGCTATTGAGGGATGCGCGCACAGTCGAAAGCTTAGATCTTCCACTTCAACGATTAGATCCGAACAAATTGAAAGAACGCTACACACATCTTCAAAAAAATCCTGTGCCATCGTATACGGGTAGGCCAGAGATCATGATAGGACTTAACAACATTGATATGTTCACACCCTTAGAAGTTGTTTCCGGAGAAGAAAATGACCCTATTGCAGTGAAAACGAAGCTGGGTTGGGCTGTTTATGGCTACACAAAGTCTGGTGCAACAAATAACAACATCGGGTATCATAATTGCATAACCAATGAAGACCTGTATGAGCTCATAAAAGAACAATATAAATTGGAAGAATCCGTCACCACAACTGCCAGTGAATCCATTGAAGACAAAAGAGCGAAGGAGATTTTAGAACGCACAACCAGACGAGTGGGAGAGCGATTTGAGACGGGACTGTTATGGAAAGAAAAAGAACGAAATTTTCCAGAAAGCTATTCCATGGCGATAAAACGCTTTAAGCAACTCGAAACGAAACTGATGAAAACTCCTGAACTACACAACAACTTATGCCAGCAAATAGAAGAGTATCAACGAAAAGGTTATGCCCATCTCATTACATCGGAGGAGTTACATAACACACCATCCAACAATGTCTGGTATTTGCCGATTAATGTAGTATTGAATCCCAAGAAACCTGGCAAGGTAAGAGTCGTATGGGATGCAGCTGCAACCGTGAAAGGAGTGTCACTCAACACCGAGTTACTTAAAGGCCCGGATCTGCTTGTTCCCCTCATGCAAGTGATCATTGGTTTTCGAGAAAAGAGAATCGCGTTTGGTGGAGACTTGCGTGAAATGTTCCACCAGATCCAGATACGGGCAGAGGACAAACAGTCTCAAAGATTTGTCTTCAGAAAATCTACAAATGAGCCGATGGGAACCTATGTGATGGACGTGGCAACATTTGGAGCGGCATGCTCACCTTGCTCAGCGCAACACATTAAGAATAAAAATGCAAGCGACTTCAAAGATCAATTTCCTGAAGCAACCGAAGCAATCATAAAGCGACACTATGTAGACGACTATTTTGATAGTACCGATACGGTAGAACAGGCCATACAACTGGCGAAAGAGGTCACTCTAGTGCATCGTAAAGGAGGATTTGAAATTCGCAATTGGGTTTCGAACTCAATAGAATTCCTCGAAAGCTTTGGAGAAACAAAGGAATTAGTCCCAATACACTTCAATAAAGATAAAGAGACCTCCAACGAAAGGGTATTAGGCGTGATATGGGATCCAAGAGAGGATATGTTATCTTTCTCAACTTTGATGCGAGACAATTTGAAGCCGTACATCGAAGAGATGGTTGTGCCTACGAAGAGAATTGTAACCAGCTGTGTTATGGGTCTTTACGACCCTCTGGGCTTAATTTCGCTTTTCACCATTCATGGCAAGATCCTCATTCAACAGCTTTGGAGGTCAAAATGTGATTGGGATGACGAAATAAATGAAGACGCTATAGCTCTATGGCACAGATGGATAGAGCTTCTAGAGAAGATCAAAGCCATAAAAATACCTCGATGTTACTTAGACGCAACACATTCGAATGCCATAGAATCGATCGAGCTACATATATTTACAGATGCCAGTGAACACGCATACGGATGTGTAGCATATCTCCGTATTCTGGCTGAAGGTAAAATTCGCTGTAAACTCGCCATGTCCCGTAGCAAAGTTTCACCATTGAAACGACAAACAATTCCTCGCCTGGAATTGATGGCAGCGGTTTTAGGGGCTCGAATCAGTCGCACCATCATTGATACTCATTCATTAAAGATAAAAAAATGCACATTTTGGACAGACTCCAAAACTGTTCTCAGTTGGATCAATTCTGAACAACATAAATTCGTGCAATTTGTAGCTTTTCGCATAGGCGAAATATGGGAGCTTACCAACAAAACAGACTGGAGATGGGTGCCAACTCAACTGAACGTCGCCGATATTATGACCAAATGGGGTAAAGGTCCTCCACTAGATATGAATGGAGAATGGTTCAAAGGTCCAGCCTTTCTTTACGAGCCTGAAGAAAATTGGCCTGCTCAAGATGAAGTTATAGAAAGCACTGAAGAAGACACCCGGAAGATAGTGCTATTTCACTCCGTAATTTCATCACCACAACTCCCAACCTGGCAACGATTAGTTCGTGTTATGGCATACGTAAATCGATTCATCGACAACTGTGTAAGAAAGAGGCAAAAACAAGCAATCCACACAATAGAAGCAACTGAAAGGCTCTCAAAATCACTAAGAGGTAATGTGATCGCTCAAAAGATACCATTACAAAAAGAAGAGTTGGAAAGAGCAGAGACCAATTTGGTAAGACAATCACAGTGGGAATCATTCCCAGAAGAAATGAGTATCCTTAACGCGAATCTTGACAGCTCAGACGAAAGGGCTAAAAGAAAGATAAAGAAAAAGAGCCCAGTATACAAGTATTCTCCAGTGTTAGACGAAAATAGAATAATGCGGATGGATACCAGACTGACTAACAACCCCGATCTTCCATTCGACCAACGTTATCCGAAAATACTGGCAAGACAGAACAATATCACAAAAAGGATCGTTCAGCACTATCACGAGTCCTACGGACATGCCAATAGTGAAACGGTCTTAAACGAGATGCGGCAACATTTTAAAATCCCGAAACTTCGAGCAGCGATCAAAGAGATACGTCGTCAATGCACTTGGTGTAAAGTCTACAAGTGCAAACCTTTTACACCAAGAATGGCGCCGCTACCTATTGAGAGAACAACACCAAACCTTCGTCCATTCAGCGCAGTCGGGGTCGATTATCTCGGTCCATTAGAGGTCACCGTTGGGCGGCGCAAGGAGAAGCGATGGGTAGCTGTGTTCACTTGTTTGACCGTAAGGGCGGTACACCTGGAAGTCGTCCACAGTCTATCAACCCAATCCTGCATGATGGCGATTAGACGGTTCGAAAGTAAGTTCGGGAAGGCAGACGACATCTATTCCGACAACGCGACGTGTTTTCGAGGTGCTGACAGCGAGCTACAACGTATTAAACGGATCTTCTACGAGTGTGCAGAGAAGGTCATCTCGGCGTCAACATCATGGCACTTCACCCCACCTGGAACTCCACACATGGGCGGCGTGTGGGAGAGGATGGTTCGGTCGGTGAAAGAAGCGATGCGGGTGCTGGATGGCAACCGGCCACTGACAGACGAAATCCTTGTTACAACGTTGGCTGAAGCGTGTGAAATGATTAACTCTCGACCGTTAACCTATCTGGCAGAAGATTCATTAGAACCAAAAGCGCTTACTCCTAACCAATTCTTGAGGGCACCTGGGTCGTGTACTGCGGTTTGCGAAAGTTATAATCTAGCTGAAGGATTGAGGAACCAGTTCAAACGCTCGCAGCATTTAGCTGATAGGATGTGGGAGCGATGGACAAAAGAGTACTTGTCGTCCATAAACCAGAGGAGTAAATGGTATGAGGATAAGAAAGAGTTGAAGGTTGGTGATTTAGTGTTCGTTGTCGAGGGTAGGAATCGAAATGAATGGTTGAGAGGTAGAGTTGAAAAAAGAATACGGGGAAAAGACAATCGAGTAAGACAGGTGGATGTGAGACTAGCGAATGGAAAAATCTTGAGGCGAGCAGTTATACACTTAGCAGCTATGGAAATACTGTAAGTCCATCGTTGCGAACGAGGGACGTTACGGGTGGGGGTGTTGACGCTGCTAGCCATAAAATGAAACATTTCAAAATGACAGTTGTCAAGTTCCAACAGACAGTATAAACGGAGGGGAGAGCTAGGGCCACGGCTGAACATTGAGACTGCAGGGGGCAGTAGCGTAAAGAAAGCTAAAAAGGAAAGACGCGTTCGACCACTATTTTGAGTTGTCTATTTATATTTGTTTCTTACTTGCTATCCGGTTGGAGAAATAAATCAGTGAAAACTTCAAAATGGGTCTTTCGTTTGTTACAAAAGTAACACAACCCTTAACCTGACGAGACCGCAATAACTTACCACCATACCGGTCAGGTACAGGGGACGGAACTGTACTCTCTGGTACTATTCTGTTACTCCGGACATTCTTGAACCTAAAAAAATAAAAGTAAATGGCCCATTGTCTACATACGGGCAGTTACTTTATATTCACTTTAGACACACATTGTATGGATCTAATGACGCCATCTCCGCCATTATGTCCAGTATGTTCAACAACATGTTAAAGCTTTTCGATTTGCACAAACATTTTATGTCTTTATTATTGCCGTTTTGGCTGCATGTGATTGCGTTTTGTTAAGCTCCCTTTTATTTTTTTAGTCCCCTAAAGTCCCTTTTATTTGAGGATTGTTCTCCAATAATCGATCATCGATCCTTTATTAGCTGAGAGCGCCATCTAGCGTAAATTTAGCGTACTGCTGCTGCTCGGTTCAAACGAACCGTAGTTCGCAACAAGTTGTTTCTCACACAACAACTTTGGTAAATTTGGTTTATTGAACATTTGGAAAATAAATGATCATATTCCAAAACTCTGACCATGTTACAATGACTGTTATCGAACCGATATGTTTAACCTTTTCCACATGATTTAATCAAATTGCAATCGTTTGAATGTGAGAGCATAGAACAAGCGTGGGACTAAACATCATTACCGGTTTCGGCAATGTATAGTTGCAACTAATTTGATTATTGTTTTAATTATTCATTGCGAATCAAATTATTAACCAGTTCCAGTCAACAAGCAAAAAAAAAAAACCCCCCGAAATACGACACACCCCAACCACCGTCTAGATGCTGCAAAACCGCTCATTAAACTCCGTGTACGTTCTGGATAGAATAATCATTACTCGAACCAGGTTGGCATTCATCACTTATTCATGCACAAAGTTTATTTATAGCGTTCGCCCGAAGAATGATGTTTGCATCTCAAATGATTCGCTTTCGGAGAAGCAGTCGGGTTGGGGTGGTACAAGAGCAAAACCCCATCAAGCCACAACCCGGAACGTGATTCAAGCGCAAGATCAATACCGTACCGTGGGGGGCAGGAGCAGGAGAGTTGCTTTCCGTTCATGCGAGCAAGCAATATGATATAGCAAAGTTGGACTCGCTCGCCGTTTCTATGCTTAATATCCATTATTTTTGGAATACCTTATAACGAAAGTGCTGCAGAGAGTTGAACAGAAGGAGAGAGAGAGAGAGAAAACAGGGAGTTCCGGATCTTGCGGTGGTACTTATTCGAAGCAGTAAGAACTTGCCCAAAAAAGGAGCTTTCCGATCGCAAAGCGATAACCTCAAGTGTCTCTAGTACCGCACCTGATTAAGGATGGCACCGTCGTAGCGGAACACCATCGACGAAGGATACTAAGTTAATTATATCTTCCAAATCAATTCACTGCTCTTGATCGGTAGCAAATCGCACCATTAAAAACAACCATTCCCGCAATGAGATGCCTGGGAAGACCCGTTAAATGCTGCTGTTAAAGCTGCAAATGATTATCTTTGGGAAAATCGCACCACCGCTGTGCTACAAACCGGAAACACGGAGCTTTTTTCTGTCGGAATTCCCGCAAAGATGACAATAAAACAATGACAAAACAAACCAAAAAAAAAAACCGAAACCGAAATACCCCAAAATACACAGCGACCAATAAAATAAACACTTCAAATTGCGCCGTTTGGAATGTTGGTACGGTTGGCCGTGCAGACTACTGGCCTGGGTACGCCTCCAGCTAAAAATAAACCTCGTCGTTAGATCGAGTGAGAGAGAGAGAAAGTTTTATTTTATTATTACTGCTGTTATTCTTGGTTGGCCCTTTCCTGGTAACGAAATAGTTTCCCGACATGAATTGGTTCCGGAAGGTGTGCGTGTGTGTGTGTGTGTGGTTGGGGAGTGGGGGGAGGGGGCAAGGAGCAAAAAGGGTGGATCGCGTTAGCTGACGAGCTTGGTGGTTATATATTTCGAGACCGAAAGCTAAAAGCTAACCGACCTCTCAGCAAGACAATTGAAAGGGCTCACCTTTTCGGTGGGGCGGCCATACAAACACATAAAAAGGTCACAAACGACTCGTTGCCCCTGCGTTCCATGTTCCCAATTGGCGGGAATTGGCGCGGTCAAAGGTAGGGAAATAACAGGTACAAGTGAACAGCAACGAGCATAAAATAAGCGCGCCATTGCCGCAGCAGTAGTGCCGACAGTGCCGAGCGTCGGGCAGAACCAAAGGCTTGATGATTGTGTATTGATCATGCCGCACAGCTAAGAGGGTGCTGGGAGGGACGATGGGGTGAACGGCAAAAAAATACAAAAAAAAACATGCACCAAGCCCAGGGACTTGATTGTGTACGATTCTATTTTCGGCCGGCGCGCACTGAATAAAGCATTAAACTGTAAAAAGGGAAAGCATTGATTGTTCCGGCATTTGCCAGTGTGGCAATTGTTTGTGTGCGATCGCGCGCGTGTATGGGTGTGTGTGTGTGTTAATGTTTGGTTGCGCTCGTACCGCTCGTTGTTTTTTTTTCCGCCCCTTATTTGTATGAAAACGATGCGAGATAGCGGTGAAAAGCTCTCCGAGTAGCACTATTTACCGGCAGAACAATTTGGAAGGTAAGTTTCTGCTCAGAACACTGTAGCGACGCCGTGGAACTGGAGCGGGAGAAGTACCAGAATGGTCTGGAGTTATTTTTACCACCACCATTCCCTGCCAGTGGCTGCTTTTGCGATGGGTTTTTTTGGTTTTGTTTGGTCGAGTCGAGCACCATTTCGTTCATAATTTAATGTCTTAACTCGTCTGCAGTGATGGTGCCCGCCTCCCATCTTAACCGTTTTGCCAGAGCTTCCAGCAAAACAACATCAACGCTTCGAAACAATGGCTGATGAGGGTTTTTTTTGTTGTTGTTTTTGTATATCAACAGTCGCAAAACATTTTTCTCGTTCGCGCAAAGCATAAACGAAAATACTAACGCAGGCAAATAGTAATTTTTTGTTCCATTTTTATATGATTCTTGAATTTGTTTTGGACAGCAAAGGAGTGTAAAATGTCAATCCTCATCTCATTCTCTGATGCATTGTGAGGGGTAGTCACCCGTCATACATTTTGCACTACAGAATGAGCAAGTTACTAAGTTGTGAATTTCGATTTTTTTTGTTTATTTATTATTTAGTGGATTGTTTAACATTGTGTATCGCATTAAACAAACAACGCAAATTTTATCTAATAATAATAATTTGTGTTATGCACAGTCGGTTAGATTTGCATAGCTTTTAGCATTTGAAGCGGGCAAAATTACCAGGCGCTACCTCTTCCGTAGATGCTCTCCTGGTACTAAACATTCGAAAACTGGTAGTTTTTGAAGCAGTTTTTAACTCTGCTTTTAAATTTCCAAAAATCGCACAACCAGCAAGAATTGTTTGGGGCCCTCAACACGACGAGGCCCTAGGCGAACGCCTATTCCGCCTACCGTTTGATCCGCCGCTATGCATAAGTAATAAGAACCAATTATTATTTATAAATAATTGAATTATACGTCAATAACATTTCACGATATCAACGACTAACTATATAAAAAGGATATACCTTAGTTAGAGCAACCTATTCTCAGGCTCGCTCACAAACTAGCTCTTCATCAGTTCACGTGAATTCGCGCTCGAACTATTTCACCAGTACCTCCTAGTACCAGTACCTATCTAGTGATACAAAGCTCACCCTCATTCCCTTATACTTTGTTAAGCTGAGCACTGAAGCTTGCTCAACAATCTGTAATTTGAGTTCCTACACATATTTTTAACGCATGGCCGATTGCCAATCTAGATAAGATTCGATTCGGTAACTTCAGTGTAGTATTCTAATGCCACTTAGCTCAGGATAAAAAGAATGCTTATATCTAAAAAATAAATACCGATACCATTGCTTATTGCGAATTTTTAGTTTGGTTTAGAAGCTTCCAGTCAGAAGGATTGCCAACTTGGAACAGTGAGTAATTATTGGTCTTCGCGAGGCATGAAATCCTGAAGTAAGTCTGTTATGAGTAAAATAGCTCATGATTGATTTAAATCATGAGTTGAACGTCGCCGAGAAGAGTTTTTTTCTAAGTCAACTTACACATGAGTTCAATTACTTCTGAATGGAGTTCAATCGCAAAAGAATTATTCAAGCTCTAATTCAAGTTTTGTTTTAACTCTCTATTAAGATTTAAATCATTCACTCATTGCGAATCTGTTGCATAAAGCTGTTCCATAAAAATACCGAAACCAAACACAAGGTCGTGGTGCTTATTTGTTAATTTTTAAATGTTCATCACGTCTAGAACAAGCTTTCGTTTTCGCATTTCTGTGGAAAGCGTTCCAAATAACCGCTCTGCTGCGTTAATATCCAAGGGCTCGGTAGGGGTGAAGTGGTGGGAAAATATTTTGTTTACCAATTGGACTACCCTCATCAAATGGGAACTCTTCTCCGTTCAATCTCTCACCGGATTTGGCCGGCTTTCGAAGCGAAACAAGCTACCCACCACTCAAGGGTCGCAAACGCAAACGAATACAGCATTCTCATTCTCGTGCCCGTATGCAGCTGATGACTTTTGACTTCGCTTAACGATTCCAGCGGGAACGGACTTCACTACCCATGTTGGCAAAACGGCGTCCCCGTTACGGCAAAGCGTAGGAAATGAAGAGCTTTTCTGTTCCGTGGAGAGCTCCCAATAAATGGTTAGAGTTTGGCGTGGGGTATAAAAATAGATTTTATGTTGTTGATGTTGTTGTTTTTTTTTATGTTACGATTGGGAGTTGCAACGTTCCTCGCTTCTGTGCTCCCACTGATCTATGTCTCCCCCGGGCGAACCAACCGATATGTTGCGTTCGTCCGTCTTGACCGGGCGTCTTTTTGTGGGCGGCGCATGTATTGCGCATCATGTTGTCCAAAAGTCAACAACAAATCTGTTTGAACCCACCCGGTGTTGTGATTTCACCAGCAGTACCATTCCGGCGTCCGCCTTCCATTTCTCGTTCGATCAGCGTCGGGCTACCGGTTCCCTTACCTTGCGACGATACAACAAACTGTAACGGAGTTTCTTTTTATAGATTTAGACCCTGCCCTCGGTGTACAGTTGCGAGGAAAAATCGTCGAGGAAACATCGAGAAGCAGGACCTCAGCAACGCACCCTCCTGCTTTAGCTAAATGTTAGTGAATAAATAAATAATCAGGCTCAAGCGGGGCTCGTGCCACAACGGTGTACGGAAGGTTTATTTTGCCCGTCTTTTCCCAGGCCGTGCCTTCCGATCGATTCGTGCTGCTGACGCAAGCAGAACGGCCAACCACACGAACGGGGGCTCTGGCTGTGAGTGCGCCATTGAGTAGTCAGGGTTAGGACCCAGGCCTGAAGAAGAAGGCCCGGAACGGTTGGCCTCGATTTTCAAAATGCAAAAACCCCAACTCCAGCAGGAACGAGCAGGAGCGGATAAGGAGTTCCGAAACGGCAGCATTAAAAGGTGTGAGAAAGCAAACTTGAGGACGAACACTGAACCAATAAAGGCGAATGGCAATAGGCGCGTATGGCTGCGTGGAATTCCTTTTGCGTTCGGGTGCGGTTCTGCCTTCACCGGAATGGGGCAACTCCATGCGAAAGGGTATGAAGCTTTGAATAATTTTTCGCAAGGGATTAATTTAGTGTTCTGCTCGTTCGTTCTCCCTCCTATTGCTTCTTTCTTCTAAACTCAAATCTTATGACAACAACAACAAAAAAATGGCTGATCCTCATTGTTTCGTCAGCCATCTTCAGGCCGGGCGTGGGCTAAAAATATCTTCCCCGAGTAGCGCTCCGTAGGGAAAAATCGCTGACGGTAAAGTTTAATTAGCCTACGGCAAGGTCAAAGGCTGGGAGGGGGCGCCAACCCCCAAACCCAACACGGTCGCGGGCAACAAGTGTTTCACGAGGTTTCAAGTTGTTCACCCCGTTCCGTCCGACACGGAATGGGTCCGCTTCCTTCAAAAGCACTTGAGCGTGCTTGGAACCCCATGCGCAATTCCTTCGCCAAACTTCGAGGTAGCTTTCGCGTGTTCAGTGTCGGCACATTTTCATGTCCGTCGGCAATTTTCCGCGGTTTTACGTCACACTCGCGGCCGATGCGCGTTCGTTCTGTCCGCACCCGTTGCGATATTGCGATAGTTTAGCATATTATTTCCCACGACACTTCACCTCGTCCGAATCGGTGAATGTTTCCTCCCGCGTTTTCTTTGGGGGCTTTTTCTCTTACTTCTGTACTGCACGCCAAACGGAAGGATACAAGCGATTGCCTGCTCAGCGTTTGACCCGTGTTTGTTGCAGGATGTGTTCATGGGTGCTTGAGGTCACTTTCGCGTCATTTTGAAAATTACCATAAAATTGGACGATAAGATACGAACCGTTGTGATGGTGAGCTTTTTTTGTTAAGCTCAAAAGTATGCAAATGGAAGAAGAACTTCCGAGTTGGCGATATTTGCAGTTAACGTGCTTTTGTTTTTTTGTACAAAAAATAAATTTTAGTTATTTTGTATGCTTTTTATTAATTCTCTTATATGGAAACTCCAATGAGCAAAAGCAAAGAAAAACAAAACACTAATTAATTCTTTGAACTTTTAAAGATCTTCACCACTTAATGGAACCAGTTCATTACACGAGTGGAAACGAAAACAAACCGTCACTTTCACTTTTCGTTTGGTTGCAATGGTCAGAATTATCTGCAGACTGTCTAAAAGCTTTCGGACTTTCGCATGAAAAGGATTCGGACAAAAGCTTTTATCGCTGGCGTTGAATAAATGGAGTGCCCCCAGTATCATAGCGTCGTTGAATGAGAGGCATTCTTTTTGTATCGCTTTGTTTGAGTTGAAAAGTTGGACGAGCTTCTTGCATGTCATGTGGTACAACACGACTGTTTCTGCAGTATTTGGAGCGGTGGAGATTTTTTCCCCACCTTCTTCGTTCTACCGCTATGTTCAGCGTGCTATTCATCTTGCATCAAATTGCTCACGAAGGGAGAGAAAGTTTTAAACGCTTCAAATTTGCTTCGAAATTGCCGAACTTCTTTTTTAATGCATTTTTAATCAAGCCGTTGCTATTTCGGGCACAATTTTCATTGCACGAAGTTTAGAATGCCTATTTGCAAGGTGCCTGCCGGTTGCTAATTACTTTCGAAGGCGCTTAAAGTTTGGTAAATGCTTTCACCAACTTTACCCGCCCAATTGCTGTGGGTCGTGGGCAAATGCGCAGTCGTTTGTGCCTTACAGTGTTTAAAGCTCTTGGGCGAATCCTTGCCTGTGTTCGTCTCCCAATTTCGAGACCACCAACCAACACAGAGCCGCAGCATAGTAGTGCAATAAAATCGATATAAAAATCCAATTCAGCCAACTGTCCGCAAAAGTGTGCTTTTATTGTTCTGCCAAACCACCCCTCTCTCTCAACCACCCACAGCTCCCACCGCCCCACAAACACGTCACACAAAGGCACGAAGCGATGATTGTTGCTGCCGCCGTTTCGGAACGAGCTTCCTGCTTCCTGCTCTGTGGACGGAAATGAAACGACATAAATAGTGCATCGAGGTACGGGGCCGGATTTCGCCAAAAGGCACCACCAGGATGCATAAAAAATATATATGCTCCCCCAGTGACGACCGACCGACCGGGTACGCTGGTGGCCGCCCGACTCCCTCCGACCGGGCAATAAATACTAGCTTATTCATCGGCGAGGTTTGATGCGCCACCGTTTTATGTATCTGTTTGCGAGCTGGTGGAACTCACTCGTTCGGTGCAATCTTACGGTGGTTTTCATTATCTTTATCTGTTCCTAAGCCGGCGGTGTGTGGTTGTGTGTGTGTGTGATTTAGCGTTTCTTATCATTTTTCTTTCCCCTTTTCGTCAACTTAATCCATTCCGCTTACCTCGAGACGCGTAAATTGAAAATCATAAGCTGTGATCGCTTTATGATTCGTTGGGAAGGCAGTGGTTTGTTCTACCGTGCATTCGAACGGAGCAATCTTCCATCGACGGAACGTGTAATAAAACATTATAAAGACAATGCAATCGGTAGGAATCGGTTCACCGTGACCCGGCAATAAATAGGAAGATGCGCGTCAACAGGAAACCTCAAATCGATGCACATTCAACCAGGGCCATCGTGTGCGTAACCAATTTGAATATCGATTATTGGATGATGGGGTTTTTTTTGCATCGCAGGGATATCATAGAGCAGGGTGATACATTGTGTGTTTATTTTTAGCTTTATTTCAAATTATATGCTTATGTATTGTTATATAAGTAAGAAAAAAATTGCTATATGATTTATTGCGATTAACAAAGTGTTTCTTGTCTGGTCTAAAAAAAGAAACTAAAATACGTAATTATTAATTTACAAAAAAGTAGTCTTTGTTTGACCTTGAGTGTTATTATAAATTTTTTAATAAAGTATGATGTTATTTGAATCTTATATGTATTTCAATTTTTATTCGAATTGTACAAAGATTTATGAAACCCCTAAAATGTATCATATTTCCAAAGTAACGCTTGATATGGTGAACCTGAAGGATTCGTAAATCTCCAATAAGTTGTTAATCCCAGATGATACAGTTCTAAAGTGGGACTCAAATCTCGTCAACTCTCTAAAGGTTTTAGAATCTTCGAATATTCACCATATCCCCCAAGAACCATTGATTTTATGAACTTCAAAGAGTTATCTCGTGAGTAATGAATCCCTGAAGATTCAGGTACCAATATAGAGTTGTGAAGAACCATTCATGTGCCTTTTCAATTAGGAACCATCCGGATCTTATCCATATTTCATTATTAATTCGTATTCTTCAAAGATTCTTGATCCTTTGATGATTTGTCATATATCTAAGAGACCACTTCCATATCGTGACCACCTAACGTTCTCGAATCTCAGATGATTCAGGGGTCAACTTTCATGTTGATAAACATTTATGCGATTGTTCACTAAAGTGTCAATAAAATCCTAGTAGTTCTTATTAAATGTACGAATCTCTAAAGATTCATCTTATTTCCTAAGAACATCAGTGAAGTCATCATCCTCAAAGATACATGAATATCTGAATCCCTGATCCAAGTGATTCAGGAATTAGTTTGAGTGTGCACAAGAACCAATTTTATGATTTTCCCGTTTAGAATTATTCAAAACATATCGATTCTTAAAAAATGCATGACCATTTTAAGATTCAAGAAGCTCTGAAAGTTCATCATATATCCAAAGCATCGTATTTACGTCATATACCAATCTCTAATGAGTTACAATTCCCTGATGATTCGTAAATCTCCAAGAAATTATGAAGCTGCATAATCAAGACTCAGCGTTATTTTTTGTGGGCAAAGGCTGATTCTACTTTATGAATCTTAATTAGATTTAGCCCAACACTAAACTGGATAAAAGGTGTTCTACTGTTCATACAGCCTAGGACCTTCAATTCTACAATTCTTCTAATTATGTTAATAGTTCTACCAAAACAATAACGCAATTTCGATACATTTAAAAAATAAGAACTAATTAAGTGATTTATAAAACAATATTTTTGAATTTGGTGAATGAAGTTGGTTCATTTACTTTCCATACCTCGATCAACCAAACAAAATAAATATTTGTCACAATTATTTTTGTGACCATTTAGTAAGTATAAAAATAGACGAAAAATAACTCGAAATATTCTTCCAGCATATACTTTCTTAACATCACCGTTCCTCGGCGTATCTACGATCTACGAGTTCCACTCTCGATGACGTCCGTAATCGTCCACTTGACCTCAGTCCTCGTATCGCTCTTGTAAGAAGCAAAAAAAAAACACTCACTGACTCTGGATAAAACGAGCACTGGTTGGGTTTATTTTTAGTTCAAACAATTTTCTCCCCCTCACCCATCAGCCCCCCCCCCCCCCCCCACGCATCGCCTCAATTTCATATCTACCCCACCATTTGCCACAAATTGCACCGAAACGGCTTCAAAAAGGATCGTTGCGCAAAAGTAACGACGACCATCAGCGAGCGTGTGAACAGCGGGGATAGTGATGGCGCCTACAACCGCACACATCACCGCCCTCCCTAAGGCACACCACCACCACCACCCTCACCAGCGTGACCACGAACCGGGCATGCGATACCCGTGCCTTTGCCGGGGCGTGTAAAATGCACTGATTTATGGGACAGAAATTATCGAGAGGTTTATAGTTGCGCGGCGAAACCGTTGCGCTGCGGTTTTTCGGCGAACCGGCGGACAGTGTGGTGCGAAAGTTTCGGTGCGTGCGGCGGGATTGGCGGGTTTCGGTATTGAAATTGTTGCTCCACCATAAATCGTGCCCTATTATTTTGCGTTTGCAGAGAAACTTTCCCACCGTTTGGCGCAAACTTCTAATTAAACTATTCCACTTTCATTTTCTTGCTCCGAGCACTCGAGTGGTAGATTAAAATTAAATAAATTCACTGTATGATTCGTTATCGTTACGTGTCTGCATCGGGTCCTATCGGCAGGCGGCACTGGCCATCGGATCTGGTAAAACCATTTGTAAACAAGGTGCCTTGTTCCATTGTTCCAGAGGAGCTCTTGAGTGTGCGGCATAAATGTTGCAAGGTGGCCTTCCATGCTCTGGGCGTCGAAGCATCACCATGCCCGAGACGGAAGCGTTCTATCACAACCAAAGGTGAATCTAGTGCATGCGACCGAGAGCATGAGATTAATGGCATCTAATGGAACTGGATATACTGCGACGTATTGATGAACGGAATGCATTCCGTTCCGGCAGAACTGCTGCTGTGGGTTCCCTTGATCCCATAAAACCAGCAGCTTGAGTGCCATTTTGGGACAATGCGTGCTGCAAGGGGTTTGCAATTTTGCAGGTGAGCAGTATTAGTTTGTGGATTAAATTTTAAATCCGTTGCGAAATTGCGTTAGTAGCCACAGCCGCTCGGTCAACACTGTGCCGGTGTGACATTTATGCACCGTCGATCCTTTCCATTGCGTCCACACTCTGCAGTTCTAGTGGTTAGCCAATAAACCTCAGCAAGCAAGAAGAAAAGAGCTGACCTTACCGGAGGCAGGCAAGGCATGACAACTGAATCTACAGACACACACACACACATCCCGTCATGTGTCACATCCGGTGGGAAACACACGGACACGAACCCAGCGGTATTGCGTTGCACAAAACGGTTTACTTTTGACATTTCGGTGACATCGGTGTTGTCGGTCATCCGGGAACCCCCCGTTTGTGCCACTGGCAGTTGCTCGGTTGCAATGTTGTCACAAGTTTCTCACCGGCGCTGGTGAGGTTCAACCTCGCCCGAGCCACGAATGTTTTTATTGCGTGCGAACATGGCGAACGGCCGAACGTATGACGTGTCCAACCATGGCGTCTGTTTACTTTAAAACACCGACAAATTAGAGTGCAGTCGCTGGGACTGGACGCTGCACATATCCGTGCCTAAGGTACGTCCCGCCAGGTCCCGGACTGGCTTGCAGTTGCAGAGATGCTGGGATTTATTATTAGATGAAGTTTTCATACTAAACACACACAGCAACGTTGCAAGCCTGTTGCAAGCCTGGGAACCCTGCGGCAAGGTCCATAGGATGAGCTTGTCCATTTGGTTCTGGACGATGTTTCAGCTGCTCTATTGCTAGCAGCGGACAGCATACCGGGTCCCACAGCAAACAGTGGATAACGTTGAGCAAACATTTTACCTTTGTAATGCATACTTACAGCATACGGCGGACATGGTTTAGATAATTGCAACCGAGCGAAATTGCAACACCGATCGTACCTTTATTCTAATGCAAAACTAACCACCGTAAAATATCCAACGACCTTCTGACCTTATGTCATGACTACAGCAACAAAATGGTATCCTTGCAGCATACAGAAAATAAGGAACTAATGAGCTAATTAGTCGCGTTGCGATCCCTTTTTCTACTGGATGAATGGTGTGCGCTTGCTGGCACTGGCCATCCGTATCGTTGCCCGGGGTGAAGTTGGGACATTCTGCGTACTGTGAGTCTCAGCTCAACACCACCAAGAACGACTTCGGGGCAGAAACGGTCTATCATTCTCCGATCCGTGCTGGACAAAACACATCATTCGCCTACCCCCCCCCCCGCAAGTCCAAGCCTCAAAGTTTCGAAGAGTATCGGGGTTGTGACATGTAGTTGGCAGCCCATCCCGAGAGAAGAAGCTGTCAGAAGAACAGCAGGATGGAAGCAGTGGTGTTAGAAGAGGAAAAAACAATATATCGCTTACAAACGTTGGTGAACGTGAAGTTGGCAGAAAAAAAAACCTGGATCCCTAGCTGGAAGTATGAAGCTCACAAAATAACATAAAAAATACACATACACACACAATGGACTCACTCACTAACACATGTTCCATCGGCAGAAGCTCGGCAGCTTGGCCGAATGGGGGAGCCCCCCGTTCGGCAAGCGAAATGCACGCACGCAGTGATAAATTATTCATCAAGTTGCTCATTTATCACGTTGACCAGCAAACTGACACGCTAACATGATTGACTGACATACACGCAGTGAAAATGTTCTAATCTAGTCTAGTGTTTCCGCCGGTCCGTCCCCATCCGTCCCCATCCGTCCAAAGCCTGGGGGGTTCTTTTTTTTGCCAGCCGGACGATGCATGTTTAGCTGGTGAGCCCGTAAGTTCGTGACCGTATCATCGCCCACTGGATATCACCGGAGACCCTGCCAGTCTCCGCCCTGCCGCGCACCACCGATCCATCCATTGCGGTCGGAGGGTTTTGGCAGTACCGGGTCGGGCCGGAACTTGCTCGGCCCAAACCAACTACATTCGTGTGCGGTCTTCGGGCGCGAGCCACATTAATACGATTAGTGTATGATAATGACACATTTCCATCGCCTACATGCATCGCGGTGACCGACGTGCGGTTAAAAGATTCTCTGCAGCGAAAACTTCCGCACTGGCGTGTAAGTGAGGTACAGAATGATTTTTATGATGAAGTTTCCCAACATTCGCAGCTGGAGTAGTTGCTCTATAGGATTTTAGAATTTGTTTAAAGTATAGATTAAATTGACTTTAACGGCTTTTCGAACCTTAACTCCAAGATAACCAAACTAAGTGCAAATAACAAAGGATTTATTTTATTTCTGTATCAAAAATGGAATTGAATTCAAGGTTTTTCAATACTACTGAGAATGCCTGGACATTGCAATGCCTTAGGTAAAGATCTCTCCAGGTTTGAATTGTACCAGCGGAGAAGCTCAGTTGAAAGTCTCAAGCTTCGCACCATCATTTTATCAGAGCCTTCAGAGGCGACGGATATTAAATTACAAAATAAGATACCCCTGGCACAGCACCAGGGATCGGTTTTGGAGGCAAAAGTTCAACCCACTCCCGAGCGGAAGCTCTGTTCGGTGTTGGTGGCTACCGTCGGTCGTTTGCGTGTTGCGACATTTAGCTGACACATTTGCCACAGCGGGGTGCGGGCAGACGAAATGGCAGAACGGTGGCCAATCCTGCCCAGCGAGTCCAGATAGATGGTGAACTTTGGCAAATTACCGGCCTCGGTAGGATTGGATAAGTTTTTGATATCCGTCCGGTTCTTTAAGGGCGGGAGGTTTGAAAAAACCCCACCAGAGGAACACGCCGGTGGAAAGTACAACCGATGGACCGGGGTTGGATCGTTGCAAGTTGTTGCGGGAATTTTGGGGAAACACGCCGGCGAACAGGCAGTAACCTCGTGCAATTCGCCGGGTGTCTTTATCATTTATCCGAAACGGAAAGTTGAAGTAATTGAGCCGTGAAAGTTGGGATTGGATTGGTGCGAAGAGGAAGTGTTTACCGTGGCACGGATGCGAAGAGGATGATTGAAAGTGTGGTTTGGATGTAAAGCTTGGCTCATCGTGAAAAGCTATTCGGTGTATGCTTTCGCAAGAACGGTTGGAAATTACACGCCGAAAGTAGCTTGGTTAGGAATTTCGAAGAAGCAGCCATTTTGCTGACGATTTATTTAATGCAAAATTTTATGACGCTCATTCTGCTGCTGTTTGCTGCCCAGAAAACCCGTCCCGGCGTAATGGATCTTCATAATGGCCAACTTATTAATGATCACAGTGGATGGGTGGTGCTTGCGCGCAAAAGAACAGCAATTTAAGTCCAAAATTAGACGACTCCCACCGACGTCATTGTCCATCGTCAATTGTCTGATGCGAATATTACAAAAAACCACCCGCACGATCGATAAGGTGGAATTGACACGCACACGAGCCATTGGCAGCTATGCGTGCTCTGGCGGTGAAGACGGTTGAAATTGGTGCGTTTTCAAAATTATCTGCACCGACATTACCATAGGCAGAAGGTAGCTATTGTCAATGTGCTTTTCTTTATATTTATTTCCAGTGGTCCTTCTTCTACTCACCCATTCCCCGGTTGCACCCAAGCGTGACATAAAACGTGATACAAACTGCGATCACAATCAAAGCGATGGCCCCGTAGCCAAAGCCCGGAGTGGGTATGATTTTCCTCACTGTCTTCGTGCGCCCCCACAGCAGGCCCGGGTAGATTTGCGTCATGTTGCGGCAGAAGGTATCAAATTGGCGTTTTTTTTGCAACCCTAACCACCTGCTGACCTGCGGATTTGGTCAGCAAAACCACAACCACGATGGAAAGCGAGTTATGGCCCAAAAAAAGACGAGAAAGCACATTCCCCCCGAGAATCTCAGCAGGACGGTAGACGATGATGTACGGTGATGGTGAATGGAACACGATATCGTGAGAAAGCAAATCACGGTGCCCGAACTTCGTGCCCGAAAGCTTATGGACGTGCAGTGCGAAAAGGGAAAATTTGTTACGATACTCCGAGGCTCGTTCGGTTCCATTTCCATTTCGCTGACCGGTAGCCATTGCTACACACTAAATCATAATGCTTAATCGTATTAATTTCTGGTTGTGCAGATTAGATTTTACGCCACTTCGCGTTCACTTCGCGCGTGGCCTGGCCCTCATGGTGCAGTGATTTTCCTCTCAGCAGCAGTTCGCTTTCGCTTCGCCTACTATGTTACTGCGAGCGTATCACCTTTCCAGTGGAGCCTTTCGGTTCGTTAAATTCACTCCAAAAACCCTTGGTGTGAGGAGGGAGAGCTTCTTTGCTCTTCTTTTGTTATTATGCCACCCGAAATTGAACCGCCTTCCGGTGGTGGCACACTTTGCTGCTAAATATAGGATTAATGACGAAACCATTACACCTGGGTGTCAGGGGCATCCGAGAGCCTCGGTTCGATAGCTATATTTAGGTACGCTTACATTGAGCAATCCATTTTACCGTGTTCGGTGTAGTTTTGTAACATTTAACTGCACCGATAGCCTTCAACTTCGGTACCACACCGGAAGAGTTCCTAGAATTTATAACACCAAATCAATGGTTCGATTGCTCCATTGAGACATTTCTCACCGTCCCAGCTGGAACACGAATAATTGCATCTCTCCAGGAAAGAGGAAGACTTCCTAGAATTGATTTTCGCTATCAAGTACCTTGCCATCCCGAGGGGGAACACTAATAACTGCATCGGTCAAGTTCCAATTCTGAATTCTGCGAACGCTATCGTACCTACTCTGACGGTAGAGAACTCAACACAACCAGCTATAAATCAATCACCATGCAGGTATGGTAAGGAACACCGTTCGATGAACCGGAACCGCTTTGGCAAATGATCGACTGTTGGCAACTTGTGGTCATTGGGATAATCCTGGCCCTTACATTGGGGGGAAACCACAAACCACGTGGTGTAACGACCACGCGGTACTCTGACGCAGTACCCGCTGTGGTACTTCACCTTAAGCAGACCAATCAATTGTACCGCACTGTCACAATCAAGCACTTGACACAGACCACACGCGTGCAGGTGACGCCTATCGGTGTGGGTTATTGATCCGGAAATAATTATTCCTGAGCTAGCTTGGAACGATCACTCTGCAATTCCTGCATTGTATGTCCACATGCGTTTTTTTTCTTCGTGGACTCTCAACTCCTCCTGAGATACGCATCAAGTCGAAGCCCCAAGGTGGAAATCTTTCCCACTGACGTCAGCCGAGGAGAATGCGCGAATGTGGCAGGTGCATGTAAGGTGACAGAACCGTAATGCCGGGTTTTTGTCGCACCCGCGCCGAGCTTTGTGGGCTCATTAGCCTGTTAATAGCAACACGGTGTCGATTGGGATGCCTATTTTAAGACACCCGCAGTGTGTCGGTGCCTCTTTTTTTGCGGTTCCCATTAGCCACCCCGGGCCGTCAAGGACAAGCCGTTGAACTGTTTGGGTTGTCACCGCGGGTAAAGTCACGTGGTCGGAAGCAAGGTTGACTATTTCCCGTTCGACTGCAATGTAAGTGTGTGTAGACCAGGGCACGTACGCGCTTAGCTGTAACTAGGGGCGCCGAGCTTGCTGAGTTTCAACTTTCTCGAACGGCGAAGTTGGCGGGAGCAGTGATCCATATTGCGTTCGATTTTAATTACGATAATGGTTCTCATTTCGAGTGCGAGATGGGAGGGTGTTATATTACCTTCAAACGTTCCAGAAATCGGACGCCCATCGGTTTGATCAGCACTCTTACGGTTGTAATTTCTGCGAACTCGCAGTTAGAAAACCCTTTCTGCAAATAGTAAAATTGCTGGAATCAAGGGTGCGTACACTTGCCCGCACACGTCTGTTCACGAGCCGCAACGCCTGCTATAATCATCGATGGTGGCTGAAGCATTTGGTCTAAAAATATGTATTCCATCATTGCTGTCATTCTAGAAACCTGGTAACATACCTGGTAGAACCTGATCTACCCTGAGACACCCAAAGAGCTGTAGCTGTGCCACTATTTGGGAGGGTTTTATTACAAATATTTTGCTACACATCGGTTGAGTGTGTGAACGGGTGGACGTGACATATCCTTCCCAACAAATTAGAAGGTTTGAGGGGGGTATACTGAGAACTTGGGTTCCTTTTTGGACGAGTGCATAGCCATCGTGTAACAACACATATCGGTAGTGAGAGGAGAGAAAAAAGCCCATGGAACTGTGAAATGATATGTTTGTCATATGTGTGAGTTGACCATTCTGTGAATGATCACTTATTTCGAAGGACGGTCTGCAAATAATTGTACAAATTTGAGACCGTCAAAGGTTAGAACGTGCTGGTGGTGCTTATGGACAACCCAATCAGCCATTTTTTTTACCGTGATTTAGTTCTGTTTTTACCAAATCATTTAGGAGTAATTAACGTTCTTTTATAATTTTAAATATTACTATATTCCTTATTAGTAAACAATAATATTTCGTTATTAAATCATAGAAAAGGCAAGAATAAATGTTGTAAAATGTTTAAAAATAAATAGATATCGTGAAGCAATGAATAAGCTATTAGAAATGATTTCAGGGCCTCCATCACACTGTCGCTACAATTGACGAGGAAATGGTACAGCCTGACACAGAAAATTGCTCGAATTAACAGTCCACTACCATAATCAGCAGCTCTCTACAGATATCATATCCTGAGAGAGCTTGATTATTAAACAGTATCTTCTATTTTTAAATACAAAAGTTCATGGTATCAGCGTGCGCACTTAAAGTGCAATTCACAGAGCAATTCGTCAACAAAAAATACATTACACGCGTTAAATATTTAACTTCCAACGCAATTTAATATGTAAATTAACTGACCTTTCCATTATTTTCGATGCGCTAATATGATGCCTGCGTTGCTATATACCTTGCCCGAACTGTCGTAACCAATGGAAGTCAGTTACCAAATGTTTCGTTGAGACAGGGTGGATGAAATTTAATCTTTTATGTTCTGTTATGCCATAATATCTATAATAAGGCTCTGATGGGCGTAGGTTTCATGATGAAACGTAAGTGAGGGTTTTAAAAATATTTATAAATATATATTGCAGATATCCGATCGCCAATATAAGTACCAAAGTACTCTTATTACATAAAATACTAGCAACATGTTGATACATGACAAACACACAATTGTTTACTTACTTTACATTATAGCGATTATTTACGTTCGTTAATCATAAATTGTAGTACTTTTTAAAACTTTTAAAGTATTTTGGAGACTTTCAAAGCAAAATTGTTTACCATGTTTGAAATTAATGAAAATGTAAAATTGAAGCATAGATTCATCGGAATTAAATCCGAGCGGGAATACTTCAAATGAATAACTAACGATACTGCACGAAAAGTAATCAGTTTTTATACACTGACTGCAAATCCCATCGGGCATTCGAGGTGCAATGTATCTGGGTGTTTTTGTTGCTATGTAATTATCCACCCAGTAGTTGGGGTTCACTTTTTATCACACCGTGCCATTTTTCGGCCCAGTGCACATTGCTCATGCAAATCAGCTGCAGTTGCAAATGGATTGCAACCTTCCGGGTGTGGAGTGCAGCATCAAAGTGTTGGGCGGTCGATGTTTGATACTATTTGCACACTATGCGGTTGGTGAACCAGCTGAAGTTAAATTGGATATTTTGTGAGCATTGTTTTTGTTTGTGACGCTATTTGTAATTCGATACGACGGCCATATGTGTTTCAGCAGTTGCCGAATGGGATTGAAAATTCAGTTTGATGAAAAAAGAACTAACAAATTGTAATGAACCTTTTGTAATTTGATGGAGAGATGTAATTTGATAAGCAGAGAACGGCAACAGGACAAAGCTTTTACTTTGAATTTGTCTATGCTTGGGCATCAATGGTTGCGAATGATTTTATTTAACATAGAATTAAATGCACGATAACAAATTTGGGATTAACATTCACAGGATACTATTCATCTAAGTGTTGACATAATTTGTATTTCAAAGCATATCTGCGGCATTGAGTTCCCTCACAACTAAGCCGCATTCGAAAACATGCTTTTAGATCAGTTGTATGAATCAATTATGAATATTCTTTTAATAATAAATTTAAAAATAATTAATAATAATAATAATTTGGTATTGCGCATTTATAAAATATTAAAGTGACAGTAATGGCAATATTGCCAGCGTTACTCCGATTAGCTTTAAATTGTAGTTAGAGTTTCAGATTAAAATCAATCAACCATTTCTGCTACTCCCAGGTATAGATATCACGGGTCAACGATTAGTCCGTAGTTCACTGCAGTTCATCCATACCGTGCTAAGTGAACCGTTTTCCACCTACCGTCTACGACCCAATCAAAGCCACGGGTAAATGAATCGTCTGCAGCACGTACTGAGCCACCACGTACTTGTCTTGCACTTGCAATCGATAAACGTCGAAGTCTTTCTTTTCCTCCCGGGGGAGCAATGAACGATAAAAACCGGACCCGTCGTTTTCCTTGCCTAAAACTTTCTATACCCCAGACTGCAGACTCGTTGGACCGGTGGGACTAACGAAGGATTCGGTCGTCTAGTGGGTGGCAGGACTGCGACTGCGTTTTGCTAGTGAGACACATATACACTTCTGCAACCACCCACGCACACACAGAGAACGCACAAGCGACAGAAGTGCATCAGCGTACAAATCAGATGCAGCTACATGTGGCTTCGTCAGGTAAGGCGTCTGGCGTCACAAAGGGAAAAGAAAATCAGGATTTAGCAGCGACGTTTAGCTAGCACGGCCAGGGAAACCTGGTAAACGTTGTACGAGGAAATTGAAACGAAAAGAGCTGTCCAGCAAGAAGGAGGAAGATTGAATGGATTAAGGAAAACGGTACGGAAAGAGAGCCAATGCGACTCAAAAACCAGGAACTCTTTGCCTTCAGCTCATTTGATTATCTTTGCTGTTTTGTGTCGTTGAGAGCGAATAGCAACCTAAACTTCAAGATAGAAAAGAAAGAAACTTTTCGTCTGCTTTTCTAGATTTTTTCTTCTTTTCTTTGTCTGCTTCTTTCTTGGCAAGCACTGGCCCCAGATGACAGCGCTTAGGTATAAGTGACCAACATCGTGCTACATCTGTACTAAAAACAACAATTCTGTATTTTATTAGTACATCGTAGTTGAATGATCTTTTTTGAAGGATGTTGTTAGAATATATTTTAAAAGGAATACCTCGTGAAGAATTAGCTTTGCATTGTGCTAAAGAAGCAATATTTTAAATACTTCAGCAACGTATGGATGCATGTGTTGCCATCGTATTTACTTACTTATCAAGCACTACAATCGTCTGTCTGCCAAACTAATATTTAGGCGACTCCTCTGTTCATGTGGAAGTTCTAAAAAGACTTTACGGGCTGGGTTGTCCGTTGTCATTCTCGTAGATCAAGATGTCGCTAACAAGATCTTTTGAATCAGGAAAATCTCAAGTCCTCCTTTTAAAACTACTCTTCTAACTCTTCAACATCACAGTGCTGTATCAGTCATTAATAGGACATCAATATCCTTCACTATTGCTAGTTCTATTCTCACGTAGTTTTGCTAGGTGTATCGCACTCTTGCGACTCGCTCAAGAAAAATCTCACCAACTTCTATCCAAGAAGTGCACTAAACATTCTTCTAAAACAGGGATCGATAAAGCAAACCTAACAGAGCTAACAGCCACAGACAGTAGCTCACGTTATCACGTACTCCAGCACACATATCTCTCTACGTTCCATTGAGCGGAATCGAAATCAAAGCCCGTCAACGGAAAGGCGCGTGGGGCAAAAATGGGCAAAAAACGCGCCAGAACCTCCGGCACCGTAGACGGAATTATTGATATTTTATACCAAAACTAACTCTGCCGCCTGCCAAACGCAAACGCTGCAAACGGCAAGTTGTTTGTGACAAATTGCAATTCCCAAACCCCCGCCACCGTTGGCGCGTGGGTGGCGCGTTGCAAAGTGCACTGCGCGTTGACAAACGGGACGTGGGGTGTTTTCTTCCCTCCGTGTTGTTTTTTTTTTGTGGTGGTGGTCGTCATTCTGTTTTGTCGGCCCCCTCATGCATGCATTCTGGTGGTGCCATTTTTGTGCTAAATGGTGTGCCATTCTAGCGGAATCGCCGGATGCGTTTCAGCCGTGTGCCGGGAATTGGGAAATGGCAAAACATTCCTTATGATGGACCACTTCCGGTCGCTCCCTCCCAGGGGGTGGTGGAATAAGAGTGTGTATGTGTGTGTGTAAATTTGGAGCTTGATGTACTGGTGGAGGAGAAGCTTTCAATCGGGACTGGTTGATTTAGGAAGGCAGTCCGATTGCCAAACCCGCGATATTTTCCCTTTCTCCCTTTCGGAAGGAGGTTGGGTTGTTTTATGAGGTTTTGCTCCTAAGTTTTGAGTGGATTTTGAATGAAAGGCATACCACTCGGAACCGCGTTTCGCAAAAGGGTTTGGGTGCCATGAATCATTGCATTGTAACAGTCACCCGATCGACTCCCACTCGAGACGGGGGGATGGGGGACATCCAAAATGAGATCCATAATTTGTCTTTCGGCGTTCGGCTTTTAGTGCCGATTTCACATCGTCTGTGGCCGTGCCGTGCGATTGCGTGGGTGAGTGCACTCAATAATTTCGGGGCAATAAAACTAGAGTTGGCATATTTTCTTATCGCCATCACATGAATTATAAGCAACAATGGCATAAGTTACGGACAAATGGAGGATCTTATTCTGCCTCTTTCCTTTTTTTTTTTTTGGGAAGGGGATAATGTCTAAAACGTGTTGGCGTATTTAAACTCTTTAGTTTATTTCTGCCAGTCTACAGACATTGGAGATAAAGTAAAGTAAGCTCATCCAGTGGCAATGAAGATGCAAGGAAGAAACCTTAATGGGCACTCCCCAGTGACCTCCGGTCCATAAATACATCACCAGCGGACACCGGACCTCACAGACAGTTGCTTGCAACCAACGAAGAAGGCTCCTGTTTCTGCCGGTAAAATTTTAGGGTCACCTCCCAGATGTCGACCCAACATCTGAGTGGCGGACGAGCAGAGCACCCACTGACTTGCCCCGAATACGTTGACAGGTTTCCACTATCAACCGGATCGGATGGCTTCCAGCCGTTGCCGTTGGAAGAAAAATGCTCCAGCAATGCTGTTTGGAAGAACACCTTCCAGCGATTCGTCCCCGGACTGCGATGACGACGGCTACGGTATCACTTTCATTACCATTCCCGTCTGCAGGTCACCGTCATCATACGGCTGCTCATCCACACGATCATCGCTGTGGCATCATGAAAAGTGACCTGCTCACTTATCGTCCCCGAGTCGTCCAGCGAAAAACGGGCGAAAGGGATCCGCGCCAGGAGTTCCGCAGCGCAACAGGACGTTACTTTCACATGACAGTTTTGGGATGAAGGGACACCATATATTAGTGCGTATTGCTCTCTCTCTCTCTCTTCCCTTCTGCAACCGAACCGTGCGCATGTGTGTGTGTGTGGGTGTGAAGGCGGTATATCTAATGAAAGTTGGCGTGGGCCATAAATTTTCACCGATAATAGCAGAAGCGGCAAGGAGATGAAGACGCTGACAAGGACGAGCTGCCACTTGTGTCCAAATTTTATCGTCCTGTCGACTAAACCAAACCTCATTGCCCCAAATTCGCACACACACACACACGCACGCACGATTCTCCATGAATTCCTACGCACTGGCTCGGCTAAACAAAAGAGGCCAAACCCTGTTTCGCTTTCTTTTGCGCGCATTTCGTATCAATACTCGAGCGGAAGCGTATTCACGTCGTTTCGCATGCCACGGCTCGTGAGCTGGCAATAGGCGTAGGTGTCAGGTTGCCTGCTATTGTTTATCATTTGTCTGCCGAGCGTGCAAATATTGGGCCATGAACACGCATGAAGGGTGATACAACTCAATTCCTGGAAAATTTGGGATTTTTATCATAATTTAGATTAGCAATAATATTCAAAACCATCTCCACCATCGCCAAGTTACGCCACGTTGCTTAAGAATCGTGCGTTCGAACTTTCTTTCTTCGCCCCGTCCAAAAATAGCAAATCCCCTCGTAAGCCTTTATTGGCGAGATTATGGAATGTGGGAGTATTTTAATCAAGATTGATACATCCAGGACGTTCGCAAAACAAAAGCCCACCTTTTAGGCCAAAACCTGTCATTTATCTAGCAACACCACCCGACTGTCAAGCGAACCGGGGGAACAGCGCCCCGAAATTCTTCCTTCAGCGCACCAATTTAACGGCTTTGCGGGCAGCTTAGCTTAGCGGATTTGGAAGAATGTTGCCAATTATGTTAAATCAAATGCAATGTTTTCGGCACAGTTGCGAGAACGATCTGTTGCTGTGGCGGACAGGATTTGATGGGAAACCGCGAATACCGATACAAATTTAATGGTCGCGTGATTGCGGTTAGTCGGTTGGAATTGATGATAAGCATAAATTCATTGGAATCATCCTGATAAGGCGGCTTAAATCTATGGCTGGCGATTGCCAGCTAAAAACCAGCCGGTTTATATAATTGGATTAACAACCGACGGAACCGAGCCAACGCCAGTTATGTTTTACGTTTTTTTGCCATACTTTCCGATCGTAGCAACCATTTTGTTTTGCTATCGGAAACCGTTCCAAATGAATACACGTGGGCATCGGAGTCTTTTTCGTTTCATCAACTGGTGCATTGATGCGTTCAACTTAACGCCATCTGACATGGTGGAATTCGTTAAAAAAAAGGAATATGTTCGATCAAATCATCGTACATTGGCCAGAAACTGATGGAAGTCCTGCAGCAGTAGATAATTCCGTAGCACTTCCTCCGTTCAAGATCACTTGAGCCAAACGCGTTCCCTCTTAAGTGGATATTTTATTGGATGTTAACTAGTCACAAAATAATGTGTGAAAACACATGCTGAAAGAAATCGTTGGACACTGGGCATTGAGTACTCCTCGTCTCCATGATTGTCTCCATCACCGTCTCTCCTGATGTCATTAATACACCAGTAAGGATTTTTCCTCGGATATCAGCGACGACTAAGCTACTAGAGTTCTGGAGTTTGCCTGTGCTAGAACAATGTTGATGTGTTGATCTTATAGCAATGTTTATTACCAATATGCTTGTCACACTACTCAGACTAGACATGTTTCCTTCAATGTTCCAGTGTTTAGAATCCTATCTTAAAACTCACTGTTACTCCGTTCAGATTGATAAGGTACACAGACACTATTTGTATTTCTGGAGTACTTCAAGGGAGCAACTAAGGACGATTGTTATTCGTTATCTTCTTCAATGATGTGCTAACTGCCGTGATCTAAATATTTGAGAACAAATGTTTATGTCCCAGAAAGAATGATTGAAAGGAGGTAATTTTTAGATCCTCCTTCGTGTAAGCGATTATGAAGTCATAAGCATCCTTTGGTTATAATGTAAATTTAAAGTGTTTCATGTATATTTTGCCTTCAACTCCTCTGTGCAACGATTTAAAAATTAATTACAGCTTCTATATACTAGGATTAGATATTAGAATAGGTTTGAGTACCGAGTGCACTTAACTAATATATCGACCTTACACAAAAGGATCATTAAATAATTATTCTATTTATGCCATTGAGATGGCAAGATGAGTGCTAAAGCTATATATGAAGAATAAAATTTGCTTTACTTTTATTATAACGTTAGTAACAGTTAGTAGTCTTTTTTGTAGGCTTTATGGCACAAACATAGCGAAGAAATTCGTGTAAAAAAATTGCCACCTTTTAAAATGTTTGATAATTGGTTTGGAGATGCAGGTCTCATAGCAGGAATCACTTAATATTGACTTAATTATAATTGTTCTAAAATATATTTACGTTTCTAAAGTTCTCTTGAAGCTACTTGCTTCTTGTGCAGTAGCTGCGATAGTATTATCGTCAAAATGTCTGTAAATTTGTCACGGCGTATGTTCGACAGAGTTTTCACGCAAAACCCCTCGTAAATCTGCAATCTTCCAGTCACTCGTACATAAAGCATCCGGATTTTCCGGATCACATTCCGGCAGCTTACGTACAAGGACGGGCGTGTACGTGCGGAAAAGTTGCCACGAAGAAAGTTAGCGTCACAAACTATCCGTGCCGTGCTAATCTCCGAGCTGTCTCGTTTAGCTCACCTTGGTGAATGAGCTTTTTGGGGCAAAGTTAACGTGCGGTTCGTCCTGCGGTTGGTGCAAAACTCCGTGTACTCCCGCAGCTGACGCCCATTCTTCCCCGGGAACGGTACGGAAGTGGCACAACTTTTGGGGTTACTAATATTAAGCAGGGCGATGTAGACATCGTGAGATCGTGAGCTTCATGCACGGGTGTTAGATGAGCTTATAATTTGCAACACTTTACTGGAAGTTTATCGGATGTTGGAGATGATGCCGCATCGTTCGTTTGGTAAGGGACGTGCAGGAGTTTGCTTCATCTCGAATAAGCAGGCACAAATATACACCGGTTATCCCCTGGGAGTACGTTGCAATGCGAATACATGTGCTTTCATGAGCATTAATTACACTTGCAAATGATTCTACCAACCACTCTACCGTTGAGTAATGAGTTTTCGGTACGGAGAGTTGCTCTATACAAGGGCTTTGGCTGTTCTGCGAACGAACCATTTTGCTTTTCCTGCTAAATTCAAATTAAATTGTGTGTTGTTCAACATTTATTTTTACATGTTTTGACATGACACATTGAAATTGTATTAAGTATACGAAAGGGTCAGCATTAATTGACAGGGAGCTGGAGGGGTTTAATCACTGCTTGTCGTACATGAAAATAAGTAATTGATAAAAATTAGTTGTTTAAACGAGTGTGTGTAAATGAATTATTTCACGTTTGCTCTACACCCGTGTAAAGATAAACAGTAATAAGGTGTTTTCAGTCCAGTGGACCATTCCAACGCTAACGGCCATGGAAAAAAGTTTACGCACAGGCGCACAGGCTGCTATGTTCTCGGATAGAAGCCTATTTGGATTTTTGTGTGCAAAATACAAGTACACAATAAAGGTCGGAATCCCTCCAAACTGTTGCCCACATAGCTTACACCCGCCCACAAACCCCCACCCGGAAGGAAATGAATTATCAATCCATCATCTCACCTTGCGCGCCTAAAGGTATGCAAGTTGCATTGCGTCCGTGTAATATTAGTCCATTTTTCCAAATAACTTTTATTGAATTTCTACACCATTTGTTTTGCTGGTAGAGCTGTTTTACGCCATTTGTGTTGCTTCGCGTAAAACAAAGAAGAAAATACTCGTAAAAGCCCATCGAACTGATGGGAGAGTGGGAGTTACGGTGCACCATGGGACTTTCGTTCACGAATGCTCACACGAATTTTTCTTACACTCTTCCCGGTTCGCTGGTCGCTTTGTTCATCCTACTGCTTTGGGTGGTTTTCCCCGTGGGGCAAAACCAAAAACAAAACAAAAAAAAAAACCCTCCCCCACCGTTGCACACTGGGCATGGTTGATGCTGCTTTGTTTTAGGGGTGAGAGTGACAAGCATCACCGTACGGACAGCAGGAAATTGCGCAACAGGTGAGCTTTTCCGTTCAGGTTCACCGTTGCGGGTGGAAATGAATTGTGTGTATGTGTGTGTGTTTGTGTTGCTTCCGGTGTGGATATGGCAGTACGGTGAACCAACCCACGACCTCGCGACTTGCCGTAAGGTTCGACCGAAGCGGTAGGACCTCGCACACGCACATTCTAACCGTGGCACGGATGTAATGTGTGAACAAATGGTGCGTGCGTTTCTCGGAAGTGAGTTGGTCGGTGGTCGGTTTGAAGTGTAGTGTTTGGATATCGCGTTTGAAGGTTAGGCGGGAGCATGCATGGCGTACGCTTGTTTTCGATCCTGCGTAAACACCCGAAGCCAAGTGGTGTGAGCTTCTAAACGCTATTTATTCCCACCCGTTGTGCGGGTCCCACTCCCTTGCACATCTTCTATTCACCGTTCCACAAAGTAGGCTTTGGAAGGAAGACATCCCACCGTGCCGTGGCAGGCTTCCGACGTTGGATTATCGAAAAATGATATGTAAAACGGTAACGGCGCATCGTTACACCATTAGCGAAAATGGGCGACTTTGGTTGAGCTCCAGCAGCGGTCCCCCAGTTACTGTGCATATTTGAAGTAAGACTCCGCTGGGACGGATTGGTCGGTGAAGGTGGAATGGAATTGCTGTAAGAAAAGCTTCCCAAATTGCCCCGTCCACGTTGGGACTTTTCACTAACGTCGTGGGAGAAGAAAACAAGAAAATTTCGAATTTCCCGGGGAACTTTTCTCACACACGACGGCGATAATGATCTGGCGTTTGGGGATAAATTCACAAGAATGTATACCCATTCATCTCAATGGCTGATGTCTGTACGACACACGAACGAACGCTCACAGCGGAAACGCTGGAAATTGCCAACGATTTATCCTGGTTTGTTCACAATTTTCCCATTCCCAATGTCTATGTATGTATGTGATGCACCTGGGACAGAGGGAGTCAACCGATTTCACATTGTGTGTGTGCCCGGTGTGGCTTCGCTCAAGCTTTAAATTTGATCCTTTTCCCATGCCTCATTCCAGTATGTCTGTGCTCCAGCACCGGGTTGTTCCGGGTGGCTCATGCGACTGTCAATTCCCTTTAATCCACTAGCACAATCGACTTAATTTGACCGCAATTTGTCCCCTGTCCTCAGTACACGCCCAACCACGGCCATCGTCTCGCTTGCCTCGTGTAATGCATTCGCTTTTGATCGCGAAACCAACCGCTGAGACGCCCACTGACTGACGTTTTTCCTTCGATTGTCAAAATGATCCAGATCGTGGAGCCTGTCACGTACGGCTTAAGGCGTTCCGGTCGGTGTTGTTTCGTGAATGGGAAGGTGTACAAAGTAACCAAAGCACAAAAAAGGAGGTAGGGAACACAGCTTTATAGCGCGATTGAATCGATCGAGCCGTGTTGGCTCTGCCATTGCTCATTGGAATGCATAACGTGCAGAGCGGACGATGCACAACACGTAGCCAATAAGCCGCGCTACCTGTAGGATTTGAACCGTTTACTCACCGGTTTGCTACTCGAGTGTATCGTTAGTTGGAGCTTGTTTTCTACCCCCACAGCCTCAGATAATGTTCTGCCTTGGCTTGGTTTCGCTCGGGTGGCTTAGCGAGGCTTCAGTCTGCTGTAAGCAAACTGAAGCCGAGCTTTTTTTTTTTCGTTGTTGTTACTTATATATCCCACGCTCCGCAACGACAAACATTCATGATGGCAATAAAATTCAGCCTCCGCATCAAATAGGACTTCACATCGCTTTGGCACATGCAGACCGTGAAGGGCATTTCTGTTGCTTTATTCGCTTTACAGCGGGAAAATCCCACCTAAAACCCAAAGCCACCGTGGAACACATCATTAAATGTGGAAATAAAATATCACCAGCCCAGGAAGCGCCCACACACACACACACACACGGGCACGCCATGAAGATGAGCATGCCAATTTACATTATGCCCACCGACTGGGTGGGTTCTCCAGCATAGAACCGCGTTCATATTGCAATATCTCAAAACATGCTACTATCCGCCTGTCGATGTGGGCATTTTTCCTTCCCAGCTGAGCTCATCCACCACCTAACCGGATGGGGAAGCCTGAAGAGGACACGAAACGGTAGATACCCGACTCTCTAGCCTCGGTCCACTATCCCAGTGAGCTTTCCCATGACGATTGCCATGGTTGCCAACCGGGGCCGACATTCTTTACCGCAAATCGACATCCACTCACGTATCGCTCGGTATGCAGCGTTCCGAGATCGGGTTCGGATTTTGTGTCGTACGGTGCCCCGGTGACGGAGGTGCGCTAAAGCTCGCCACCGTACGACAACGACCAAGAAATCGTTGGACGATGGCATTTATTTTGATTTGATTGTCGTAACCATTTTTAGTGTGTAATTTGATTTAATTTCTAGCGAACGAATCGACCGACGGATTCGGACGCAAGCACGGCATTAAGACGGGTTGAAGTGGCGGCACTTGTTGGATGCGCTGTTGAATGCGAGTGCACTTTGAGGAATGCAGGAATGACGTCGACTGATGGGCAAAATTCTGGGAAAACGTAAATTTTCAACAACGATGTTTTGACCTTTTGTATACTTTCAGATCTTCCATCTCTGGTACGGGGGGGTGAATGGTACCATAAGCCATTTGTTTGGTTTAACTCCAACTACAAAAGTGTGTTTTCAGTGCTTGATTCCAGGAATAGCAGCGAATGCAAGATAACGAATCATTTTGCTGTTTGAAGTTGAGAAAATACTTCAAAATAAATTTAGATAGTACGATATTTATTTTCATCCGAATGTTAACATTTATGGTTGGGATTTCATCTATTTAAGCAACCGATAAACTGTTGCCTCAACATAAAGTTGAAAATTGAAATAGGATATCAGAAACAGCAAGAAATACATTTCTTAGTATTAATTTACAAGGATTAGTAAGAAATGAAATATTTCACGAAATATTTCACGTAACTGGATTAGACCATTATTATGATTTTCGATCAAGAACTATGACCATGATTTAAGTAAAATGAACATTTCTGATTGTTTAATAAACAATATCAAACAGAACGGAGCAAAACTATAGAGTAATACATTTGAAGAGTATTATAAATAGTAATTTTGTAGACAGATAAGATCAGACCGAGTACACCCGGGATAAGGTGACCTCTCACTGTTTGAAGAAGGATATTTACTAGATTAAGTTACCTGGAATTTTGAGCAATACGGCCTGGCCGTTCTCGTTGAGAAAGAAAAAGGTAGATAAGATAAACTCATAGATCTCATCCAGTACTTTAATAAGAGGCTCTCTTAAATCAAATAGAGATTAATCCTGTAGAGTCCGGCACGGGCATTTAAAACCTCGACAACGCGCTGTGGATTTGACTTTGCCTTATTCCAACGTTTTTGTGTCGTGGATTATAGTATCTTTGTGTGTTTAGTACAGGCAGTCCCTGCGATACGCGTAACCTCTTATACACGATTCGGAAATACGCGATTTTTAGAAATTTGATATTTGTCGTTGTGTATAGAACAACATCTAATCAAAAAGGCGAAAAATTGATCAAAAATACAATTCTTTTACATATAAAACTTTTTTTTTGATTTATTTTATAGTATTCTTCCAAAAAGTCACAAAATTCGTTGAATACATTAAGTGCAGAGAAGGCTGTCGACTCTCTGATTTTCAAGTATAAACGAAATAGCAGCAGGATTCGACTTACGCGGAAATTCGAGATACGCGGATGTTTTCCGGGCTATAATAGCGAATCTCGTGGACTACCTGTACCACTAATGGTAACAAAATTATAACAGGTGTTATTACTAAATACTCCATGCATAAAGGTTTATGAAATAAAATAATCCAAAATGGATAAATAACGAACAATCGTTTTATTATATATATATTAGATCCTTGAAGATTTTCGCCATTTAAGACCATCTTTGACAATAATTTGAAAGTCAAACGTCAGCCCCAGTTGCCTTTTATAAGAACGACGAACTTTTATAGCACTTTTTATAGAGCTATCCTGTTTATACAGCTTATAGCTTATAGCTTTATACAGCGTCCTGTTATTCCCGATGTGAGAGGATTTTTTTGTAAAAATATTCTCCTCTTAACACATCCTTTTTTGTGAAGCAACTTTTATTCCAGCTTGCCAATAGAACGCTGCTTAAATATTTTTATAGCACCATTTATAGCACAGTGAAACATGACCAAACAACTTACCAATTTGCGGCACATCGTACTGTCGCTGACCGCGCGTACTGCGCAGCATCATTTGGTTAGCGATGCCGTGCGGGATCGATGGCAGACCGCTACTGCTGCCGCCGGCATCTTGGGCCGAGTCGGCCATCATCTTATTGCGCCCACCGGTCGGTGACGCTCGCTTGCTGCTCGACGCCGACCGTTGCAGATTCACATTGCCCTGTCCACCGCCCCCAGCGGCTGCTCCGTTGAGGTCGTCACCTCCCTCGCCTCTCCCACCGCCACCATCGCCGTTATCATCATCCCGATCGTCCATGCCGCTGGAGGCGGACTGGTTGGCGTCGAAGGTGGCCGTCGCACCGTTCGGACCGTGGGACAGTTGCTGCTGTGCCGCGCGTATGTCGAAGTTGGTCTGCACACCGAACAGTTCCTGCAAGCCGCGCGGCGGCTGCCCAACAAGTGGCCCGATCGGACCGTGGCGTAACCCCACCGGCAGATGGGCCGGTGGCGGGCTCAGCTCCGGCAGCTCATTGCTCGTCACGTGCGTGAGGGTACCTAACGCAACGGCACCGGCATTGCTGCTGATGATGCTGCCACTGCCCCCGACCGTTCCACCCCCGCCGGCGCTGGTGCCCCCGTGGGGCTTCTGGTGTACGGTGCCCATCATTGGCCGCATCAGGTCGACACCGTTCTCCGCCAGCAGCTCGGACATGTCGTCCAGGTCGTCGAGCAGCTGGGCGGGTGGCGGAGGCGGCGGTGGCTTGATGTAAGCATCGCGTGCCATGTGCAGCGAGTACGTACTCGAGAGCACGCTCATGTACGCCAGTATCGGTAGAATCGGTCGGATCATTTTTCACTACTGCCACACACACACACGCACACGCACACGCACGCACTCCCACGCACACACACACACACCTCGAGGTTTTCGGCAGTTCGATGGAGGGGGGGTATTCTCGCGCGGGTTGGCGCTGTTCCCGGACGCGGAAGGACCTGCGAGGACCTTTGGGACCTTTCGAACCAGCGGACTGGATCCTGATGACTGCAGACACGAACGTCCGTTACCGCGCTTAGCCTACCGCAGTTGATGTTCAACAGGTAACTCTCCCACCAGCCAGAAGGTGCTGGACGAACACTTTCCGGTTTGCTTCTTGTTCGGACCGTCCCAGTCACGAAATTCGATTCAATGGAAACGCTCCACCCTTCCACACCCTTCCACACACTATTGTTCGCTGACAGGGGAAAGACTAATGGCGTCGGGACGATGGTGGTTCCAGTGGTGCAGTTTCTGGCGGTGATCGAAGTGAGTAGTCTCTATCTGTACGCGTGTTTCGCGTGGTGTCGGTCGTGAAAGCAAAATGTCGGATGTTTTTCTTGGAATTTAGCGTCACTATAGGAACTCGCTACCACACACACACACACACTACAAGGAATGGGATTGATGCACACCGCCGCCACTAGTATCGCGCCTGATACATTCCTGCGAGATATCGCACCATTAAGCCAGATCGAAGTTGGCGCTGCAAAACGACGACTTTCACGACCCCCGGGTATTGTATTTCCGTTCGCACCGAGTCTCCACCTAATGGACCACTTTCACGCTTGTTCGCTGTTGGCAGGCACTTGCACGCCACACTAACAACCCACGGGTGAGCTGTACGTGCATAACGGACCAACTTGGAGGGGGGTGGAGAGACCAAAATAACCCCCCTTTTTCGCCCAAAAACCCGTTTTGAATATTCACTTGCTTTACTGTCCCTGTAGACACGCTAGCGAAAGTTATCTCTTTTTTTTCGGGGTTTCGCACACTACTACTAGAGGTCAGCCTACTGGACGCTGGTTCCGGGGGCGCTTGTCACAGTGTGGAGTCGGCACGGTTGCTCCAAACCGTTCGCATTCATCGCACGTCCACCTGCAAATGGTACACCGGATGTTAGTACACGCACACATACACACCGCACACACACACCATTCAAATACACGCACGCACACACCCGCGGACACCACGATCAGTCACACGCACACGCAAAGTTTGCGTGTCGCATCGAGCTCCAAAAATAAGGAACGGGAGCAGCTGGGAGATAATTACAGATAATTCAGCCGTATCCTTCGGTTCCGAGCGAATCGATAATTTGGTTTTGCACAGGAATTGCTAGCACTGCACTCTTTTTTGGCTTGCACACACGGCTTTTTTTTTGTTTTGCACAAGGCGTTGAGTTAAACCGACGTCAGACCGAGACAGAGTTGGATGCAGAGAGAGCCTTTTTGCTTTTTTTTTCGCTTAGTTTCGCTTAGCCGATCCGCGACACGGTCAACATTTTTGGGGCACTAATTTTCCACGGAGCCGAACGGGAACGAAGCGGTGAACCTCAAAACACTTCACTCCACACTCTGATGGCGTCACTTGCGGCAGGATGTTTAACAACAACAACGCTAACACTAATGATAACAACACGTTGCGTTCTTGCTTCGAGGAATCGGATCTTCGTTTAGCGGGCTCCCGTATGCTGCTCTGCTAGTGTGTGGCCTGTAACGCGGATGCTTCTGGCTAGTTCGGTAACTCCCGCTCCGGTAACTTTCCGGGCCCACCTTTAGTGAACTAATAATAGTACGCAGGTGATGATGCTGCTGCTGCTACTGGTTCTACTGCCGTTGCTGGTGCTGCACAGTAGGGGGTAAGTGTGACCACCCTGGGAGGCCGCTTTGGCCATGACGCGCGCTTATCGGACCGTTTGAACACCCTACTAGCCTCGTCAAGGGATGGAACGCGAATGAACGGTACCGAACGGTGCTCGTGTCGGTTTTACTGCCGTTCCGTGGCGGCTCCGGGCACCGGGCTCGGCTGGTAACTGGCTTCGGCTTCGGCCAACATTCACTCACATTCACCTTCAAAATTGTAAGGCACAGCAAGCTCTAGCTTAGCGCGTGGTCGTCATGCTCGGGGAGGGGAAAAGGACCACCCCAGGAAAATGAGTTCCACACAGCGACGGTGAGCTTTTTTCCCGCACGCGTAACTTTTCGGTTGTGACTCCGGGACCCAGACACCCTTGTATTTGTGTGAGTGTGCAGTGAGTTCCTGGACGATTTTTTGTTCGGGCAACTGTGAATGGTTCGAACGAACGAAAAAGGCACCGTCGCGGCCGGACCAGGAAGTCGCTAACCGACGCGTAGGCAGCACAGCGAAAGCAGCGATACGATGGCGTACAACGGCGCAGGCGCATCACCTGCGACGAACCGGTCCATTCAGGAAGGTCTCGCACAACGGGCCACACATTATGGTACTTCTTTTCCCGTTGGTTTTCCTTTCCTTTTTCTTGTTTTCGCCTCCTATTTTCGATGGAATTCGCGCTGCTCGGCGGGTGGCGATGTAGCCGCGGTAGCGTGATGGTACCGTTTTTCGCGTCGTCATGTCATGTCGTCATCGTCATCGGGGCTGTTCTCAGAAACTTGGGAAAGCTTTCCTTCTTCCCCTTCTCCATCACTCCCTCCCCTGCTTGCGCGAAAGGTAGAATGTTTCCTTCCAGATTTCAAGCGCGGTGTCATTCCTTCGCTTTCATTGTGTCTTTTTTTTGTTTTGGTTGCGAACTGTTGTGTCGCTGTTGTTTCGCATTTTCGCATGGTGTTCGTGGCTTTGAAGTGTAAAACAATCGCTATCGTCGAACCATCCATTGCAAAAAGCGAACGCATTCCCATGCGGACGAGTGTAAAGTACCAGGCGTCTCCATTGTAAAGTACCAGGCGTCTCCATTGTATTGAAGGTCAGATACCGTTTGGCAGTAAATTGTAATTTGACTCTCGCCACTCAATGGATTGCACATAAACAAATGACTTTGTTCAGATATCCGATTCTTCTTTCCTTGCGTCGTACGAAACAATAGATATACGACAATACGATCGTAATTTTCATTACTTTTGCGCATTTTTCTTTAACGAATTGGCCAT